>NC_041409.2:49889894-50489894 GCF_900747795.2 Erpetoichthys calabaricus
CGCTGTTTTATAAACGAACGCCATATAAGGTCTTCCTTTTTCCTTGCTTCGCCAAGGAAAGAGCCTTTTTATTAAATCCAAGGGTTCTTCGCTTTTTTTTTTGTTTTTTTATTACGATTGTTATATTTCTGTTTGTATACGACATTGTCAGTTCAGCACTCAGGTTGTAATATGACCAAGCTGTGCAAGCTTACTGTTAAGAATGCAACGTATAGTTGTACATGAGAAAAGCAATCTTGCCTCAAATCAATGGCAAACTTTTGTAGGTCTATGAACTTAATTTAAAGTTTAGGTTTACACGGTGCTTTCTTTCCGAAGTACCTGCACTCATAAATATGTCTGTATGCGTCAGTCGCTCAAATCCCCGCGCTTCGCACCGGCGAAGTACTGCTTTTAAATTTTTATTAAGAAGAATAGAAAACCTTTTAAAATTGAGGGAAAATATACCAATAACAGTTTGTTAAGGATCTGTTTTTTTGTGAAGCTGCGTTCACTCGAGTGATCACTTCGAGATGACTTGCTGGCTTACCATAAGCGTTACCTGGTAGGTAAACACCCATACAATCAGATTGTGAATCAGACTACGAATGGCGTGAATGTAATTACCCCGATCTACATGCTGTCAAATAAACGAACCACACGCCGTGGCGCAATTTTAGGGGCTTAGCCTCTAGCGCTGACGTCCGAGGTTCGATTCCCGTAAGGGAGTGAAGTGAGCGCTTCGCACCGGCAAAGTACTCCTTTTAAATTTTTATTAAGAAGAAAAGAAAACCTTTTTAAATTAAATCTTAAAAAGAGCTGTAAAGATATTGGCAATAAGCTACGCAAACCCACCAAGACATGCAATCGTTTAAATCAAAGCACGAGTCGAAAAACACCATCCCATAATATTAGTTAACGATTAACACATTTCTATATGTATTGTAAGCATACAATACAACTGATAATATGTTGCGCTTATTTATCTGGTGTACTGACATTTTTGCGCGTTTAACGGCTGAAATCTAACGTGGTTTGTGCCCTTCAGAATGAAAAGACTTTGCATTTACCTTTTTAATAAAAGGCGAGCTTTTAAGCCTGAGAAATCACCCCGTAAATGCACACGTTTAATTGCACATGTGTTAATATGTATGCTTACACAGTATTAAAAGACACTCAACAAGTACACAGTATTAAAAGACAGTCAACAATTAACGTCATTTACCTTCATTCCCGCGTTTGACTTGTGCTGTAAATCTCTTCCTCGTTTTCAGTTCACGTGATTACGTAGGAGGCGTAATACGTGATGACGCGATACGTGACTCCGCCTCCTCCATTAGAGTATATGGACAAAAAACAGGTTCCAGTTATGACCATTACACGTAGAATTTCGAAATGAAACCTGCCTAACTTTTGTAAGTAAGCTGTAAGGAATGAGCCTGCCAAATTTCAGCCTTCTACCTACACGGGAAGTTGGAGAATTAGTGATGAATGAGTCAGTCAAACAGGTTCCAGTTATGACCATTACGCGTAGAATTTCGAAATAAAACCTGCCTAATTTTTGTAAGTAAGCTGTAAGGAATGAGCCTGCCAAATTTCAGACTTCTACCTACACGGGAAGTTGGAGAATTAGTGATGAGTGAGTCAGTCAGTCAGTCAGTCAGTCAGTCAGTGAGTCAGTGAGGGCTTTGCCTTTTATTAGTATAGATATATATATATATATATATAATATATATATATATATATATATATATATAATATATGTGTATATGTATGTATATATATATATGACAGCAACACTCATAACAATGACAACACAATTACATTGACAATCATGTTACGTTATTTTTAAAATGTTTCCTTTACTTTTTCATAACCTCTTTAACACACTACTTCACCGCTGCGAAGCGCGGGTATTTTGCTATATAATATATGTGTATATGTATATATAATATATGTGTTTATGTATATATATATATATATATATATAATATATGTGTTTATGTATATATATATATATATGTGTTTATGTATATATATATATATATGTGTATATGTATGTATATATATAATATATGTGTATATGTATGTATATATATAATATATGTGTATATGTAGGGCGGAGTGGTGGCTCTGAGGCTAAGGATCTGCGCTGGTATCCCGAAGGTTGCCGGTTCGAATCCCCGTAAGTGCCAAAAGAGATCCTACTCTGCTGGGCCCTTGAGCAAGGCCCTTAACCTGTAATTGCTCCAGGGGGCGCTGTACAATGGCTGACCCTGCGCTCTGACCCCAAGGGGTATGCGAAAAACTAACAAACACTGTTGTAAGTCGCTCTGGATAAGAGCGTCTGCTAAATGATGTAAATGTAAAATGTAAATATATATATATATGACAGCAACACTCATAACAATGACAACACAATTACATTGACAATCATGTTACGTTATTTTTTCATAACCTCTTTAACACGCTACTTCTCCGCTGCGAAGCGCGGGTATTTTGCTAGTATATATATATATATATATATATATCTGTATGTGTGTATATATATATATATATATATATATATATATACAGTGGTGTGAAAAACTATTTGCCCCCTTCCTGATTTCTTATTCTTTTGCATGTTTGTCACACAAAATGTTTCTGATCATCAAACACATTTAACCATTAGTCAAATATAACACAAGTAAACACAAAATGCAGTTTTTAAATGATGGTGTTTATTATTTAGGGAGAAAAAAAATCCAAACCTACATGGCCCTGTGTGAAAAAGTAATTGCCCCCTTGTTAAAAAATAACCTAACTGTGGTGTATCACACCTGAGTTCAATTTCCGTAGCCACCCCCAGGCCTGATTACTGCCACACCTGTTTCAATCAAGAAATCACTTAAATAGGAGCTGCCTGACACAGAGAAGTAGACCAAAAGCACCTCAAAAGCTAGACATCATGCCAAGATCCAAAGAAATTCAGGAACAAATGAGAACAGAAGTAATTGAGATCTATCAGTCTGGTAAAGGTTATAAAGCCATTTCTAAAGCTTTGGGACTCCAGCGAACCACAGTGAGAGCCATTATCCACAAATGGCAAAAACATGGAACAGTGGTGAACCTTCCCAGGAGTGGCCGGCCGACCAAAATTACCCCAAGAGCACAGAGACGACTCATCCGAGAGGTCACAAAAGACCCCAGGACAACGTCTAAAGAACTGCAGGCCTCACTTGCCTCAATTAAGGTCAGTGTTCACGACTCCACCATAAGAAAGAGACTGGGCAAAAACGGCCTGCATGGCAGATTTCCAAGACGCAAACCACTGTTAAGCAAAAAGAACATTAGGGCTCGTCTCAATTTTGCTAAGAAACATCTCAATGATTGCCAAGACTTTTGGGAAAATACCTTGTGGACTGATGAGACAAAAGTTGAACTTTTTGGAAGGCAAATGTCCCGTTACATCTGGCGTAAAAGGAACACAGCATTTCAGAAAAAGAACATCATACCAACAGTAAAATATGGTGGTGGTAGTGTGATGGTCTGGGGTTGTTTTGCTGCTTCAGGACCTGGAAGGCTTGCTGTGATAGATGGAACCATGAATTCTACTGTCTACCAAAAAATCCTGAAGGAGAATGTCCGGCCATCTGTTCGTCAACTCAAGCTGAAGCGATCTTGGGTGCTGCAACAGGACAATGACCCAAAACACACCAGCAAATCCACCTCTGAATGGCTGAAGAAAAACAAAATGAAGACTTTGGAGTGGCCTAGTCAAAGTCCTGACCTGAATCCAATTGAGATGCTATGGCATGACCTTAAAAAGGCGGTTCATGCTAGAAAACCCTCAAATAAAGCTGAATTACAACAATTTTGCAAAGATGAGTGGGCCAAAATTCCTCCAGAGCGCTGTAAAAGACTCATTGCAAGTTATCGCAAACGCTTGATTGCAGTTATTGCTGCTACCAGTTATTAGGTTCAGGGGGCAATTACTTTTTCACACAGGGCCATGTAGGTTTGGATTTTTTTTCTCCCTAAATAATGAAAACCATCATTTAAAAACTGCATTTTGTGTTTACTTGTGTTATATTTGACTAATGGTTAAATGTGTTTGATGATCAGAAACATTTTGTGTGACAAACATGCAAAAGAATAAGAAATCAGGAAGGGGGCAAATAGTTTTTCACACCACTGTATATATACACATATATACATATATATACATATTTGTATATCTACATACATACACATATATCTATCTATGTATATATATATATATATATATATATATATATATATATATATATATATATATATATATATATATATATATATATATATATACACACATACATATATATATATATATATATATATATATATATATATACACACATACATATATATATATATATATATATATATATATATATATATATAGCTGATTACCCAGTGGATTCGCTCACTGAGTGCAAGAGAAAAAAATAAAATGTATGTATAAAATAAGTTTAATTGCCAAATTTATTTTTCCACAAATAAAGAGCACTTACAATAACATAGAAATCAATATAAACAACATTAACATCATTATCATTTGAGAATATGAAGTAATATATAAGAAGCACATTGCATATAAATATAAATTATTAAACATTAAAATGTTCTTCTATAAAACACTACCGTGGCTATTCGTTTGTCTGTCCAGGATTTTAAATCAGCTGTAGCTCGCAAACCGTTTCACCTATTGACTTGAAATTTGGTACACAGATACTACGTCACGTCTACTATTCGCTTTCCCACACATATGAACACATATATATATATATATATATATATATACACACATACATATACACACACATACACATATATACATATACATACATAGTGCGTTGCAACACGGGCTGTGATTGTTACATGGGAGGGAGACGACAAATCACAGCTTCCCGCTTTCTAATCGGGCTTGTGATTGCTGCTTTGACGGATGCCCAGATCCCACAGTATTTCCCCTTAGGAGAGGCGTTAGGCAAGTGTAATTGAATAGCGGTGCTGCAAGTTATTACTCTTTTTATCTTTATTTTATTTTATTGTAGAATCAACTCAGAGCTGCGCGCACCAGTGCGTGCGTGGCGGATGCGTACGGCTGACGTTTTCATTGTCTACCACCTTCGCTAATCATTGTTGAGGCAGATTGAAGACTTAAGTGCCAGCTTAACTGAAAAATTAAAGAAAACATACTAAGTTTTAAAAAAAATCAGTTTTAACGGGAAAAGATGCCGACGAAAGAAGAGAAGCAGCGGGACGCTAGGGTCAAGAGCTGCTCATTAAGCAGCAAGCGCATCAACGTCTGAGCAAACGAATGGTAAACGTACAGAGAAAGAGGATAAATACTATGAATGGTCATGTCAAGTGTATTCACTCCACGTTATCGTGCAGTGCGCTGTTACTGGTATTTTGATAAAAGAATCTGAATAACATATAAGAAGCGTATAAATTATTAAACAGTAAAACATTAACATTTAAGAAGTAAAGATACATTGAGTACTACTGTAGTGCTTTCGGGTATAGTACATTTTTTGTTTGCCCATTACATGCATAAATGTATACATTTTTTGGTGTACCTACCCAAGAACACGCGACATGACCCGGCAGTTAAAAATTTATCGCTCCAGCAATTTAAACTCTGTTACAAAGTCATCTAATATGGTATTGCAAACGGCAGCGGGAGCGTTTCTATAAACTCAATTTAAACTTACTGTTTACACCGTGCTTTGAAGATGCATAGTATGCGACACGTGTTTCGCCGTAATTGTGGGCTCATCAGGAGTACACAGTCACTGCACTCCCTTACGGGAATCGATCCTCGGACGTAGAGGTGAAGCCCCTAACGTTGTGCCACGGCGTGAGGTTCGTTCATTTGACAGCATGTAGATCGGGGTAACTACATTGCAGGCATTCGTAGTCTGATTCACAATCTGATTGTATGGGTGGTTACCTACCAGGTAACGCTTGTGGTTGGTGAGCAAGTCGGCTAACTTCTGCCAAGGTGCCCTCTTTCAGTTGCGAGAAGCAGATCATACAATGGTTGAAATAGTTTAATATATATAGCAAAATCACCGCGCTTCGCAGGGGCGAATATGGTATTGCAAACGGCAGCGTTTCTATAAACTTAATTTGAAGTTACGGTTTATACCGTGCTTTGTTTCATATTCTTTTCCTACCTTATCAATTGTGTAATGTGTTTTTTGAACAGGTTTGATTCATGGAAGTGATCACTCCTGCTGCGTTCAGTCACTTCACGTGAGCCACTCTCTTGTGTGATGTTGCGATGTCCACGGGTTTATTTAATGTTAGCTAAGACCCGGCAGTTAAAAGTTTCTCGCTACAGCAATTTTAACTCTGTTACAAAGTGATGCAAACTCTCGTTTATACCTCGTGTCTTCTCATTAAACTTGTATCTCGCGAATATGGCATTGCAAATGGCAGCGGGAGCGTTTCTATAAAGTTAATTTAAGGTTAGGTTTATACCGTGCTTTTTTATACCTCGTGTCTTCTCATTAAACTTGTATCTCGCGAATATGGTATTGCAAACGGCAGCGGGAGCATTTCTATAAAGTAAATTTAGACTTACGGTTTACACCGTGCTTTTTTACACCTCGTGTCTTATGAAGATGCTTGTATGCGTCACTCACTCGCTTCTTATTGTTTCGCTGCCTTGTCAATTGTGTAATGAGTGTTTTCTTCAGCGCTCTTTAGGGCTCCTCCTTCTTTTCTACGTACTGAGTTCACAGTCAGTTCACGTGATTACGTGGGAGGCGTGATGACGCGACACGCAACTCAGTCTCCTACGGCCATCTTGCTGCCTTCCATTACAGTATATGGACAAAAAAGAGGTTCCAGTTATGACCATTACGCGTATAATTTTGAAATGAAACCTGCCTAACTTTTGTAAGTAAGCTGTAAGGAATGAGCCTGCCAAATTTCAGCCTTCCACCTACACGGGAAGTTGGACAATTAGTGATGAGTGAGTCAGTCAGTCAGTGAGTGAGTCAGTCAGTCAGTCAGTGAGGGCTTTGCCTTTTATTATTATAGATATATATACTAGCAAAATACCCGCGCTCCGCAGCGGAGAAGTAGTGTGTTAAAGAGGTTATGTAAACATATATATACATAAACATATATACTTATATACATATCTACATATACACATATCTACATATATACATATATATATATATATATACATATAGACATCCACATATATATAGATATATCAACATATATATACACATACATATACACACATACATACATACACACATATATAAATATATATACTGTATATACACATACAGACACATATATATATATATATATATAGCAAAATACCCACGGTTTGCAGCGGAGAAGTAGTGTGTTAAAGAGGTTATGTAACCATATATATACATAAACATATATACATATATATACATATCTACATATACATATATATATATATATATATATATATATACATACACACATCCACATATACATATATATATATATATATCTATATATATATTAGGATATAGCAGGTTGGATAATGGACGGATGGACATTTGTATGCATAGCCCCATTTGCCCGTTTTCGTTTTTTTTCTTTCTTCAGTAATATTTCAGCAAACCCGGAGCTTGTCAGTTCAAATCCTGGTACTGACACCACTGTGTGACCCTGAGGAAGTCACTTCACCTGCATGTTGTGCAAAAAACAAAAGTAATGTAACAAATTGTACCTCAGATGTTGTAAGTTGGTGGAATAAAGGCATAAGTAAAATAGATAAATATGTATTATACACATAGGAACTATTCATTTATTTTCAGTTAAGTCATCTGCAGCAAACTTTTATAAATGAGTGTTTCTGATTTTTAGATAGTGCAAACTGTTTCTTCTTTATTGATGTTTTCTCTTGGAGAGCTTTTTTCATTTTATTGAAAATGAAAGCAGCAGCTGCAAAAATATGTAGCTTTTTTATTACTTTTTCAACATTGTGTAAAATAAATGTATAAAGTAACATAAAAAGTTTAAATACTGGTTATTCTTTTACACTAAAATATTACTACAGAGATAGAAAAAAAGTAAAATGGATATGTTCTTTTTCTTTAAGGAGATTAAATATCACTGAAGAAAGAAAAAAAAAAATTAAACAGCCAAATGGGGCTATGCATACGAACTTAAAAGGTTTAAATAAAACAGAAATAC
Organism: Erpetoichthys calabaricus; assembly: GCF_900747795.2. Lineage (NCBI taxonomy): Eukaryota > Metazoa > Chordata > Cladistia > Polypteriformes > Polypteridae > Erpetoichthys > Erpetoichthys calabaricus. Next base: position 49,898,100 of record NC_041409.2, read on the forward strand.
AGTGATCCCTCGCTATATCGCGCTTCGCCTTTCGCGGCTTCACTCCATCGCGGATTTTATATGTAAGCATATTTAAATATATATCGCGGATTTTTCGCTGCTTCGCGGGTTTCTGAGGACAATGGGTCTTTTAATTTCTGGTACATGCTTCCTCAGTTGGTTTGCCCAGTTGATTTCATACAAGGGACGCTATTGGCAGATGGCTGAGAAGCTACCCAGCTTACTTTTCTTTCTCTCTCTCTTGCGCTGACTATCTGTGATCCTGACGTAGGGGGTGTGAGCAGGGGGGCTGTTCGCACACCTAGACAATACGGACGCTCCTCTAAAAATGCTGAAAGATTATCTTCACGTTGCTACCTTCTGTGTGCAGCTTTTAAGTATGCTGCATGGTGCTTCGCATACTTAAAATCTCAAAGGGCACGTATTGATTTTTTTATCTGTCTCTCTCTCTCTCTCTGCTCCTGACGGAGGGGGTGTGAGCTGCCGCGGTGCTTCGCATACTTACAAGCCAAACAGCCCTATTGATTTCTTTGCTCCTTTGAAGAGGAAGATATGTTTGCATTCTTTTAATTGTGAGACTGAACTGTCATCTCTGTCTTGTCATTGAGCACAGTTTAAACTTTTGAAAAAGAGACAAATGTTTATTTGCAGTGTTTGAATAACGTTCCTGTCTCTCTACAACCTCCTGTGTTTCTGCGCAAATCTGTGACCCAAGCATGACAATATAAAAATAACCATATAAACATATGGTTTCTACTTCGCGGATTTTCTTATTTCGCGGGTGGCTCTGGAACGCAACCCCCGCGATGGAGGAGGGATTACTGTATATATTTTATTTTTACTTGCTTAACTTGTGGAGGGTGTATCCTGTAGCAAAGCCGTAACTTTTTTCGTGAAAGCACGTTTCAGTCAATAAGTCTTAAAAAAACGTGTAAAGATATTGACAATAAGCTAAGTCATCTGCAGCAAAGTTTTATAAATGAGGGTTTCTCCTTTTTAGACAATAAGCTACGCAAACCCAGGAAGACATGGAATCGTTTAAATCAAGTATCATTACATCTTCCTTTCTTAAAGAGAAGTAAGGCAGTACTTATAAGCTTACATATTTATATATAGACATACATATATATATATATATCTATATCCGAAGCCGTGCAAGCACACTCTTTTGAGAATGCAACGTATAGTTGTACAGAAGAAAAGCAATCTTGCCTCAAATCAATGGCAACCTTTTGTAGGTCTATGAAGTTAATTTAAACTTTAAGTTTACGCGGTGCTTTCTTTCCGAAGTACCTGCACTCATGAATATGTCTGTATGTGTCAGTCGATGAAATCCACGCGCTTCGCACCGGCGAAGTACCGCTTTTAAATTTTTATTAAGAAGAAAATAAAACGTTTTTAAATTGAGGGAAAATATACTAATAACAGTTTGTTAAGGATCATTTTTTTTGTGAAGCTGCCTTTACTCGAGTGATCACTTCGAGCTGACTTGGTGGCCAAGTGTAAGCGTCACCTGGTAGGTAACCACCCATACAATCAGATTGTGAATCAGACTACGAATGCCGTGAATGTAATTACACACTCACTGCACTTGCTTATGGTAATCGAACCTCAGACGTCAGGGCTAGAGGGGCTTAGCAGCGGTGAAGTATTGGTTTTAAATTTTAATTAACAACAAAAGAAAACCTCAGAGGTTCGATTCCCGAAAGGGAGTGAAGTGAGTGTCCGGCTACCTACCAGGTAAAGCTTATGGTCGGACAGCAAGTGACGTAACATCAGCCACGGTGCCTTCAGTTGTGAGAAGCAGATCATAGAATGATTGAAAATAGTTTTGCATTTACATTTTTAGTAAAAGGCGAGCTTTTAAGCCTGAGAAATCACCCCGTAAATGCACACGTTTAATTGCACATGTGTTAATATGTATGGTTACACAGTATTAAAAGACAGTGAAGAACGTGATTTACCTTTGTTCCCGTGTTTCATAAAAGGCGAGCTTTTAAGCCTGAGAAATCACCCCGTAAATGCACACGTTTAATTGCACGTGTTAATATGTATGCTTACACAGTATTAAAAGACACTCAAAAATTAACGTCATTTACCATCAGCCACGGTGCCTTCAGTTGTGAGAAGCAGATCATAGAATGATTGAAAATAGTTTTGCATTTACCTTTTTAGTAAAAGGCGAGCTTTTAAGCCTGAGAAATCACCCCGTAAATGCACACGTTTAATTGGACATGTGTTAATATGTATGGTTACACAGTATTAAAAGACAGTGAACAACGTCAGTTACCTTTGTTCCAGCGTTTGATAAAAGGTGAGCTTTTAAGCCTGAGAAATCACCCCGTAAATGCACACGTTTAATTGCACATGTGTTAATATGTATGCTTACACAGTATTAAAAGACAGTCAAAAATTAACGTCATTTACCTTCGTTCCCGCGTGCGACTCGTGCTGTAAATCTCTTCCTTGTTTTTAGTTCACGTGATTACGTAGGAGGCGTGATGATGCGATACGTGACTCCGCCTCCTCCATTACAGTGTATGGACAAAAAATATGTTCCAGTTATGACCATTACGCTTTGAATTTCGAAATGAAAACTGCCTAACTTTTGTAAGTAAGCTGTAAGGAATGAGCCTGCCAAATTTCAGCCTTCCACCTACACGGGAAGTTGGAGAATTAGTGATGAGTCAGTCAGTGAGTGAGTCAGTCAGTCAGTCAGTGAGGGCTTTGCCTTTTATTATTATAGATATATATATGTTGATATGTGTATATATATGTGGATGTGTATATGTATATATATGTTTATATGTGCGTGTGTGTATATTATATATATAAAAGACAGCAACACTCATAACAATGACAACACAATTACAGTGACAATCATGTTACGTTATTTTTAAAATGTTTCCTTTTCTTTTTCATAACCTCTTTAACACACTACTTCTCCGCTGCGAAGCGTGGGTATTTTGCTATTTATCTATATATATATAAAGGAGAGTTGGGATCCGAGAGACTGTGTTTGTGTGTTTGTGGAGGGATGGAGAGTTAAGGCGGGTGTTGGAGTCACGTGATCATCTCCCCTCCCATTCACCTCATTTCATTCACTTCATTTCGCTCCAAGCTGAGCTCCGCAGCTGGCGCGGTCTTGCTGTTCTTGATTTGCTTTTCACATGGCCAAGTATACGTTGCATGCTCAACAGTAAGCTCAGCGCACAACTTGGTCATATTACAACCGGAGGGGCGAACTGACAACATGGTATACAAAGAGATCCTTAACAAATAATTATTGGTATAATTTCCCTCAGTTTATTATTTAAAATTTTAAAGCAGTACTTCGCCGCTGTGAAGCGTGGGTATTTTGCTATATGTATATATATATATATATATATATATATATATATATATATATATATATGTGTGTCTGTATGTGTGTATATATATATATATATATGTGTGTATATATGTATGTGTGTATATATATGTGTGTATATATATGTTGATATATGTATATATATGTGGATGTCTATATGTTTGTGTATATATATATATATATATATATATATATATATATATATATATATATATATATATATGTATGTGTAGATATATATAGATATATATAGATATGTAGATATGTGTATATGTAGATATGTACATAAGTATATATGTTTATCTATATATATGTTTGCATAACCTCTTTAACACACTACTTCTCCGCTGCGAAGCGCAGGTATTTTGCTAGTATATATATATATATATATATTTATATATATATATATATATATATATATATATATATACACACATACATGCAGTTTCAATAACATAGAAATCAATATTAACATCATTATCATATGAGAATATGAAGTAATATATAAGAAGCACATTTCATATAAATATAAATTATTAAACAGTAAAATCCATCCATCCATCCATCTATTTTCCAACCCGCTGAATCCGAACACAGGGTCACGGGGGTCTGCTGGAGCCAATCCCAGCCAACACAAGGCACAAGGCAGGAAACAATCCTGGGTTTTTATCTTTTATTTTATTGTAGAATCAACTCCTATCTGCGCACACCAGGGCGGCCGTGGGCGGATGCGTATGGTGTATTCACTCCATGTTATCGTGCATTATCCCGTATTTTTTTTATCATTTTTTTTAAAGCAGCGTCTCATGCAAATCATCCCACACGCATTTTATGAAGATGCCTCCTTTCGTACTTTTGATTGGGTAATACTTGACGTCATCGTTAGTTTGATTGGTCTTTTTAACTGTCCAGTGAGGAGGGCGGGTCTTTTAAGTAGAGTCTGCAAAGTGTTGGCACTGGGATGTGGCACCCGCTGCAGTATGCATACCTTATTTTTTTGTGTTAAAAGTGGTAACCCTACCTGGCAGGTAACAGTTATGTTTGGTCATGAAGTCGTCTAAAATCCGCCACGTGCCCTCTTTTAATTGTGAGAAGCAGATATATATAGTCAAATTCTCGCGCTTCGTTGCGGCGAAGTACTGCTTTTAATTTTTTAAGAAAAGAAAACCTTTTTAAACGGATCGAAAATACAGTATACCAATAACAATTTGTTAAAGATCTGTTTTTTTCTGAACCTCGCTTTTCACAGCTGTCGCGCTACGGCGTGTTTCGTTTATTTGACAGTATGTAGATCGTGGTAATTACATTCATGGCATTCGTTTTCTGAATCACAATCTGACTGTATGGGTGGTTACCTGCCAGGTAACGCTTGTGGTTGGTCAGGAAGTCGCCTTACATCCGCCACGTGCCCTCTTTCTGTTCCCAGAAGCTGATCATAGAATGGTTTTAATAGTTTACTTTCAAATAATGCAAAGAGTATGCGACACGTGTTTCTCCCAAATTCTGGGCTCATCAGGCATACACACTCACTTCATCCCCTCTCGGGAATCGAATCTCTATCGTCAGCGCCAGAGTTGAAGCCCCTAACGTTGCGGTCAGTAAGTCGGCTAACATCTGCCATGTGCCATCTTTCAGTTGCGAGAAGCAGATCATAGAATGGTTAAAACTGTTGCCCCTAACGTTGCGCTACGGCGTGTGGTTCGTTTATACCTCGTGTCTTCTCATTAAACTTTTCTCTCGCGAATATGTTATTGCAATCCGCAGCGGGAGGGTTTCTATAAACTTAATTTAAACTTACGTTTTACACCATGCTTTGTTTCCCTTATGAACATGCTTGTATGCTTCACTCGCTGGCTTCTTATTGTTTCGCTCCCTTCTCAATTGTTTAATGAATTTTTTGTTCTTCGCTGTTTGCGGCTCTTCATTCATTTCTCCCTACTGCGTTCTTTTATCTCGCGAATATGTTATTGCAATCCGCAACGCGAGCGTTTCAATAAACTTAATTTAAACTTACGTTTTACACCGTGCTTTGTTTCCCTTATGAAGATGCTTGTATGCTTCACTCGCTCCCTTCTCAATTGTTTGTTTAATTTTTTGTTCTTCGCTGTTTGCGGCTCTTCCTTCATTTCTCCCTACTGAGCTCACAGTCTTTTCACGTGATTACGTGGGAGGCGTGATGACGTGACACTAAACTCCGCCTCCCACGGCCATCAAGCTGCCGTCCATTACAGTATATTGTCAAAAATGAGGTTCCAGTTATGACCATTACGTGTTGAATTTCGAAATGAAACCTGCCTAACTTTTGTAAGTAAGCTGTAAGGAATCAGCCTGCCAAATTTTAGCCTTCCACCTACACGGGAAGTTGGACAATTAGTGATGAGTGAGTGAGTCAGTCAGTCAGTCAGTCAGTGAGTCAGTGAGGGCTTTGCCTTTTATTAATTAGTATAGATATATATGTGTGTGTGTTATGAGGGGCCGTTCAGGAAAAAAAGATTGGTTCATAAATATATACATTGGTTCAGTTATATATATCGGTTCGGATACATTGGTTAGTATATATACATTGGTTTTAATACATCCGTTCAGATATATATATCGGTTCACATATATACATTGGTTGGGCTACATTGGTTGAGATATATACATCGGTTTGAATACATCCGGTCAAATATATACATTGGTTGAGATATATATAAATTGGTTTGCATAGATCTGTTCTGATATATATACATTGGTTGAGATACATCCATTCAGATATATACATTGGTTTGAATACATCCGTTCAAATATATACATTGGTTGAGATATATATATTGGTTGATATACATTGGTTTATATATATATATATATGTATATATATATGTTGGTTTAAATAGATTGGTTTAGATATATACATCGGTTCAGATACATCCGTTCAAATATATATATTGGTTCAGATAGATCCATTCAGATATATACATTGGTTGGGATTTACGGGCAGGCACAACTCGGCCAGCCATGTTTAGCATCTCCCTTTCACGTCATCATTGCTTCAACACTGTTGTAATTATTGTGCATATTTTATACAAGTTGCATATGCCTGTCTGTCGCGTTTTGTTTCGTAAGCCTTCATGGTTGGGGGTCCTCGATTTCAAAGCACTTTTTTTCTTTTCATTATTTAAAACACTCGCACAGATACCTGCCTCTTTGCCTCGCTCCGTCCCTCCCTGGCTCATTGTACCCGCCTCACTCGCTCCCTCTTGTCCCACCCATGACAGATTGTTCTCAAAAGCTGAGTTACCAGAAAGCATTGATCGCAACAGCAGTACTTCCCATTTTTTCACCTCATGAGACGCTGGTTTATCATTGACCGAAAGCCACCCGGTGATATGTGTTATTCCATATTGCAAGCATTTCATTAAGGGGTGATCTGCTTCAGGAAGGAACTTAGTCCCATTTTCTGAAAGCATGTTATGGAGGAAAACACTGGAGTTGCTCTGTTTCTTTTAAATGTTGATCAGGGATCAAAATGACCAGAATATTTCCGCTTCACAAATAACTGATGTTTAACTGTGTTTATAGTAAAACTGACAATACCACACACATGCACGTACATGCTCACACACACACTCAAACTCACAAATCGTGGGTCGCACATACTACTGATTAAAAGTATCTGTCAATGGCGATTATTTTTTCACCCCATAAAACTTTAGTTCATCATAGATAGAAAGCAGCGCGGTGATCTCTATTATTCATTATTGGCAGCATTTCATTTAAAGAGGATTCACGTCAAGGAGGAGAAAGGGTCTCTTATTTTGACAGGACTTTTTTTTTTTTTTAGGCGTAAGCACTCGCACATACACACGCTGACACAAGAAGAGAATAGTAAACTGAACAGATTTATATATATCCGAACCGGTGTATATATATCAAAATCAGTGTATATATATATATCTTAACCGGTCTAACCGATCCAATACATAAAACAGAAGACATTAGGTTTGATATATTTACATTGGTTCACATTTTTTTGGCAGGCTCTACGTTTGGCTGCCTAAGTATACCATAGCTCTCGTATTTTTTGAAAGCCTATTTGAAGGCGTGTGTGTGTTTCCTAGTACCATGTAGCGTTTACCTAGTATGTACTGCATGTTTTAATAAAAAAGATCGTACCAGATAATATCAGCTGAGGGGTCCTGACTACTCATTCAGGCGATCTTTTCTATGAAGGACCCAAATCAGGAATTGGTTCTTTAGCGTTTGCCTTCGGCATTGTTACAATTGTTTACAACTAGGCACATAGACTGAATTAACTTTTCACTAATTGAGCAGTTTGACTGTAATAACCAATATGACGGGATCGGAACGGGCACAAGATGTTATACATAGCTTGTCTCCTTACTGTGAGGCAGCACTGTCACCACTGCACCCCTGTGCCGCCACCAAGATACTAAGTGGTATACAAAATACACAATCATTTAATAAGTATTAGTACCACTTTGCCCTGTGGTGGGCTGGCGCCCTGCCCAGGGTTTGTTTCCGGCTTTGCGCCCTGTTTTGGCTGGGATTGGCTCCAGCAGACCCCTGTGACCTTGTAGTTAGGATATAGTGGGTTGGATAATGGATGGATGGATAGATGAGTGTCCCCTCAAGTGGATGGGATTTAGTGGCATAGTGGAGAAGAAAACAATAAAGAAGACTACCTACAATCTTTTTCATTCAATTTTGCATAATTTTACCATAATGTTTTAACAGTGTTCATTTGGTAAACAGCAGTCAGGGGGCATACATTTCCAATGCTCTGCTCCTGTCATGAAAATGAGTGTCCCAGCCAGTGGATAAGGCATAAGTTTGATAAGCGATTTTAATCACTCATATGGCAGAGGTGAACTTTAACTTCCAAAGCAAAGGTTTTTCCTGGATTTTTTTATTTTTATTTTATTTTTTTCATTTTTTTTATTCCTAGGAAAAACTACCTGTGTTTAACAGAAAGGAATCACTTATAACGTGAAAGTGGATTACTACATGTATTTTAACGATTTGTCGTTTAAATGTCTTTGTACAGAGTTATTGGGTGTCGAGTAATTGTATTATTATTACTGATATTTTACTAAATCTTACTATCTGTTTCCCCCGTTGAAAAATTTTGTGGTAACAGAACATATAGTAAACATGCCAAACGACTGAAACTACAACTGACAACTGGTATTTTTGTATACCATTTTAACAAAGGTTTCTGTCCGCTGTCAATCACAGAGCACCTCGGTAAACGTCAATAACGTTAAATATACCTGCAGCCTTAGAACGCAGACATCAGGACATTGCTGCGCATGCATGTTTACTAACAGACATGACAGCATTTTGCACGGAGCATACGTTAAAACAAAAGACAGGCGGCGCGCAAAGGCACACGAACAAGAGGAGTTCTGCAACGATCACATCTCAGTGCACCTAAGAGAAGGGACACTGAATTCTACGAGGCACCGATATTTTAGAGCACCTGTTCAAATATATATTCTTAGATTAGCAATTTTCAACGGTTCACAAGTGTGCCGTAAAATTTTTTTAAACCAAACCAATTGAAGACTTCTTTGGAGGAATAACAAAGCAAGTCTACTACGCAGATTCGATACCATTCTATATTATTTTTATATAATTATTTTAATAATATATATACACAATATCCAACCAAGTATCCAACCCGCTATATCGTAACTACAGGGTTACAGAGGTCTGCTGGAGCCAATCCCAGCCAACACAGGGCGCAAGGCAGGAAACAAACCCCAGGCCACCGCAGGGCACACACACTCACGCCAAGGACAATTCAGAATCGCCAATGCACCTAACCTGCATGTCTTTGGACTGTGGGAGGAAACCGGAGTAGCAGGTGGAAACCCAAGCAGACACAGCGAGAACATGCAAACTCCACGCAGGGAGGACCCGGGACTCCTAACTGCGAGGCAGCAGCACTACCCACTGCGCCACCGTGCCGCCCCTATGCATTATATGTGAACTATAAATAAATACATGTATAATTTCGTGTATTTTAACCAGTTTACATATCTCAACTTGTTAAAAATTTGTATACTAAATATTATTTCATATAATCAATTTACATGAACCTTTACTTCAATAATATACACATTATGTTTGTATTGCATGAGCACCTTGCTATGTAGTTATTCCAATGAACACGTGGTATTGTCGGGTACATAGCGTCCCTATTTATACCCCACTACGCAGCAGCTGAATTTGATCACACGTGCACATGTATTATAATAATAATAATAATAATAATTCCGTAAGTTTTTATAGTGCCTTTCTTACTAATCAAAGTAATTTATAAATTAATAAAATAAAATAACAGAAAGGAAGCCCCGGACAAAAACCAGTGATCATTTAACTGCGACTCGGCAATCTTACCCCTGTACCGCCACCTCTTCCTGTTAGACACGGCGCATTATAATTTTGAGCACTACTTTTTTATTTTAAACTGTCATAAATAAATTATATCAAAAAGGTTTTTTAAAAAGCCACTTTGAGGCGAAGAGATTAAGTAATTACTATTATTATTTTTTTGTAACTCAATCAAAAATTATGCCTATTTTTTGTCAGATCAGAAAAAATGATTTTTGGGGTGCCGCAGAATTTTACTTACTACGATTTACTTTGAAAATCGCTATTTTACATATACATTGGTTTAAATATATATACACGATCGGATATATATAAATCCGTTCAGTTTACTATTCTCTTCTTGTGTCAGCGCGTGCATGTGCGAGTGCTTACGCCTAAAAAAAAAAAAAAAGTCCTTTCAAAATAAGAGACCCTTTCTCCTCCTTGACGTGAATCATCTTTAAATGAAATTATGGCAATAATGACTAATAGAGATCACCGCGCTGCTTTCTATCTATGATGAACTAAAGTTTTATGGGGTGAAAAAATAATCGCCCTTGACAGATACGCTTAATCAGTAGTATGTGCGACCCACAATTTGTGAGTTTGAGTGTGTGTGTGAGCATGTACGTGCATGTGTGTGGTATTGTCAGTTTTACTATAAACACAGTTAAACATCAGTTATTTGTGAAGCGGAAATATTCTGGTCATTTTGATCCCTGATCAACATTTAAAAGAAACAGAGCAACTCCAGTGTTTTCCTCCATAACATGCTTTCAGAAAATGGGACTAAGTTCCTTGCTGAAGCAGATCGCCCCTTAATGAAATGCTTGCAATACGGAATAACACATATCGCCGGGTGGCTTTCGGTCAATGATAAACCAGCGTCTCATGAGGTGAAAGAATGGGAAGTACTGCTGTTGCGATCAATGCTTTCTGGTAACTCAGCTTTTGAGAACAATCTGTCATGGGTGGGACAAGAGGGAGCGAGTGAGGCGGGTACAATGAGCCGGGGAGGGACGGAGCTGGGCGAAGAGGCGGGTATCTGCAAGTGTTTTAAATAATGAAAAGAAAAAAAGTGCTTTGAAATCGAGGACCCCCAACCATGAGGGCTTACGAAACAAAACGCGACAGACAGGCATATGCAACTTGTATAAAATATGCACAATAATTACAACGGTGTTGAAGCAATGATGACGTGAAAGGGAGATGCTAAACATGGGTGGCCGAGTTGTGCCTGCCCGTAAATCCCAACCAATGTATATATCTGAACGGATCTATCTGAACCAATATATATATTTGAACGGATGTATCTGAACTGATGTATATATCTAAACCAATCTATTTAAACCAACATATATATATAAACCGATGTATATCAACCAATATATATATCTCAACCAATGTATATATTTGAACGGATGTATTCAAACCAATGTATATATCTGAATGGATGTATCTCAACCAATGTATATATATCAGAACGGATCTATGCAAACCAATTTATATATATCTCAACCAATGTATCTAAACCAATGTATATATTTGACCGGATGTATTCAAACCAATGTATATATCTCAACCAATGTATCCCAACCAATGTATATATGTGAACCGATATATATATCTGAACGGATGTATTAAAACCAATGTATATATTCAAACCAATGTATCCGAACCGATATATACATCTGAACCAATGTATATATTTACTAACCAATCTTTTTTTCCTGAACGGCCCCTCATACTGTGTGTATATATATATATATATATATATATATGTGCGTGCGTGCGTGCGTGCATGTGTGCGTGTGTATATATATATATATATATATATATATATATATATATATATATATATATATATATATATATATATATATATATATATATATATATATATATATGTGTGTGTGTATATATATATATGTGTGTGTGTATGTGTGCATATGTATATATATATATGTATATGTATATATATGTTTACATAACCTCTTTAACACACTACTTCTCCGCTGCGAAGCGCAGGTATTTTGCTAGTGTTTTTATATATTGCAGAAATACTGTCTAAGTCCTCATGATTGATCAATATTTTTTCTGAGATAGAGGTTGGTGGGAGTTGAGAAAAATTGGGCAGGTTTTGTTTAACTAACTTTCTAATTTGGAGGTAGTGGAAGAAGTGTGTTGCTGGAAATTTAAATTTGGAGTGTAATTGTTCATAGGATGCAAAGACATTGTCTATGTGCAGATCTGTAAGTGATCTAATCCCAAATGTTTTCCAAACATCAAAGCCTGCAAACATTTTAGAGGGTGGAAAAAGATGGTTATCGTGCAGAGGTGCCACAGATGAAAGCTTCTCTATCTTGATGTACTTCCTACATTGGTACCATATAAAACGGAAAGTGCCCAATCTAATATTGTGTGCTTGAGAGTTCACTGGAAAGAGTACACTTTTATTCAAATTAATTCTGAGACCAGAAATCTTTTGAAATTCTGTTAGTGCTGTTAGGACTGCAGGCACAGTATTTTGTGGCTCTGATATATACAGTACCATATCATCTGCATATAGTGAAATTTTATGTTCAAGTTCTGCTCTGATGTGCCCCTTTATCTCATAAGCATTTTGACAGTGAACTACCAGTGGCTCAATAGCGATTGCGAAAAGCAGTGGTGACAAGGGGCATCCTTGTTTAGTACCACATTCTAGTTTGAAGTACAGTGATCCCTCGCTATATCGCGGTTCGCCTCTCGCGGCTTCACTCCATCGCGGATTTTATATGTAAGCATATTTAAATATATATCGCGGATTTTTCGCTGCTTCGCGGGTTTCTGCGGACAATAGGTCTTTTCATTTCTGGTACATGCTTCCTCAGTTGGTTTGCCCAGTTGATTTCATACAAGGGACGCTATTGGCAGATGGCTGAGAAGCTACCCAACTTACTTTCTCTCTCTCTCTCTTGCGCTGACGTAGGGGGGTGTGAGCAGGGGGGCTGTTCGCACACCTAGACGATACGGATGCTCGTCTAAAAATGCTGAAAGATTATCTTCACGTTGGTATCTTTTGTGCAGCTGCAGCTGCTTCCTGAAATGACATGCTGAACGGTGCTTCGCATACTTAAAAGCACGACGGGCAAGTATTGATTTTTTTAATCTGTCTCTCTCTTTCTCTGCTCCTGACGGAGGGGGTGTGAGCTGCCGCCTTCAACAGCTTTGTGCCGTGGTGCTTCGCATACTTAAAAGCAAACAGCCCTATTGATTTGTGTGCTCCTTTGAAGAGGAAGATATGTTTGCATTCTTTTAATTGTGAGACTGAACTGTCATCTCTGTCTTGTCTTGGAGCACAGTTTAAACTTTTAAAAAAGAGACAAATGTTTGTTTGCAGTGTTTGAATAACGTTCCTGTCTCTCTACAACCTCCTGTGTTTCTGCGCAAATCTGTGACCCAAGCATGACAATATAAAAATAACCATATAAACATATGGTTTCTACTTCGCGGATTTTCTTATTTCACGGGTGGCTCTGGAACGCAACCCCCGCGATGGAGGAGGGATTACTGTAGTCTGAAATAATGTTGTTAATACAAACTGAAGCTTCTAGACTGGTATACAGTGGTTTGATAAAAATATATTATATTAAACAGGCGTCGGAGATTGGAAGCTGAAAATTTGCCTTTAATAAATCCAGTTTGGTCTTGTGATATTACCAAAGGAAGCACTTTCTCAATCCTTCTAGTTAGGACGTTAGAGAATATGTTAACATCATTATTCAGAAGTGAGATTGGTCTATATGATGCACATTGTAATAAGTCCTTATTTTGCTTAGGAAAGACAGTAATTAATGCTTGGCGAAAAGTTTGAGGTAGAATTTTATTGTTTTTGGCTTCTGTAAATGTTGGTAATAAGAGGGGAGCTAACTTAATTTAGATTTTTTTATTAAATTCAGCAGGGTAACTATCAGGGCCTGCTACTTTCCCTCTCTGAAGTGAGTTTATAGAATTTAGTAATTCTGATAGTGTCAGAGGTTTATCCAGTTCCTCTGCAGTGAGAGTATCTAGTTGTGGTATCTGTAATGCATCAAAAAATGCATTACGTTTTGTCTTTCTTCTTCAAACTGAGTAGAATATAAGGACTTGTAGTAGTCTATAAATGTGTGCATTATTTTTTTTATTATCATCAATGATTTTGTCTGTGGCTGTGTTGGTTGTTGCTGGGATTGCATTGCAAACTTCCTGCTTGTGGATTTGTTGAGCTAAGATCTTATTAGCTTTCTCTCCGTGTTCATAGTAATGATGTCTTAATTTAAAAATGAGTTGTTCTGTTTCTTTGGTTGTCAAGAGGTTGAGTTCTGAATGCAGAGCCTGCCTTTTCCTATGAAGTGTCTCATTTGGACACCTGGCATGTTCTTGATCTATTCTGGTAATTTCACTAATTAGCTCTGACACCTTCTTGGTTCTGCGGTGGGTTGGCACCCTGCCCTGGATTGGTTCCTGCCTTGTGCCCTGTGTTGGCTGGGATTGGCTCCAGCAGACCCCCGTGACCCTGTGTTCGGATTCAGCGGGTTGGAAAATGGATGGATGGACCTTCTTGGTTTCCCATTTATTTTTGTGGGAAAGATATGAGATAATCTGTCCTCTTAAGAAAGTCTTCAGAGTTTCCCCAGAGTATTCAATTTGTTTGGATATAAATTTTGTACAGTTCTCGTCTGCTAATAAAAGTGTGTTAAGAAGCCAGCTGCAAGATTAGTATGTGGGGCCTAATGATTTGGGCTCCATGATCAAAGGGGCATGGTTGGCGATAACAGTAGCATTGTACTTACAAGATTTAATTGTAGGCCAAAAATTGTTATATATAAAGAAATAATTCTTGAGTAGCAGTGATGAACTGGTGTGTAGAAAGAATATGCTCTTGAGTTTGGGTTTAGAATTCTCCAGGGGTCTGATAAGTTGTGGTCAGTTATAAACTGTGTAATTGTTTTTGCAGTGTTAGATGTCATTGTCCCTGTGGCAGGAGACCTATCCAAGTCTGGATTTAAAACACAGTTAAAGTCCCCAGCCATTAAAATTTTATGAGTGTTCACATTGGGAATGGATGCAAATACGTTTTGGATAAAGTACCTGTCATTCACATTGGGTGTGTAGATATTCATCAAAATCACTTCAAAGTTAAATAAATTTCCCATGACAATCACATATCTACCTTCAGGATCAGATACTATATGATACTGCAAATGAGACTGTTCTATGTATAAGAATTCCCACACCTCTAGTTTTCTTTGTAAAGTTGGAGTGGATATTTGGCCAGTCCAGTCTCTGTGCAGCTGAAACTGATCTTTTCTTAATAAGTGGTTCTCCTGTAAAAAATACTATTTTAGCATTTAGACCTGTTAGGTGAGAGAGTATTTTCTTCCTCTTTAATTCGTGATTGAGACCTTTAACATTTCAGCTCACAAAGTTAACTGTTTGGACATGGAGACATTGCTTCTGAACGTTTATTGTCATTTTGTAGTCTTAATTTAAGATAAGACAGCTTTGCCCTTAATTTCCAATTTTCCCAGGAGTTATTGTCATGAAGCCTATTGTTGCACTGGCACTTATAATTATAAAGATTAAAAGGTTAGATTAGAAATAGTTTGCTCTGTTTCTCTCCCCCCATAGTCCCCCCACCCCCCACCCCCATTTTGCCTCCCCACGTGAGGCTAGACTACACTTTACAAAGTCCCAGTCCTCTGACATACGTAGAGACAGAGCAAGTCAAAAATAAAACAAGCCCCACAGAGAATATTTTACAGAATAGTTCAGCTACGAATTTCACTGAATTTTGTCTTTCACAATTCTCGTGGAGACTTTCGATTCTAATATTATTCCTTCTGCGTCCATCTTCCAGTGCAGCTAGTCTGTCTCCAAGTTTTTTGCATTCAGAATTTGTAGCTGTTGCTTTTCCATCAGTGGTAGATGCCAGTTGTTCAGCTATTTCAATACGAGTTGTGAACGTTTGCTTAACGTCTCCCAACTGAGTGCCAAGTGCTCTAAGTTCTCAAACTTAGACGTATTTTCCTGTGATTTTTCCTCAATTTTTTCTTGCATACCTTTAAAGGTTGCCTCAGAGTGATTACTTAAACGTTTTTCCTAGTCTTTAATATCCTGAAGCAGCTTCTTGTTTGTCTTATATATGTCCTTTATTTCTTTCCTTATATCATTTATTTCTTTCTTTATATCATTCTTGAGCTCTTTTATGTTTTGAGTGGTGGCAATTGTGGCGATCATTACCTTCAGTTCGGACAGACTGTTTCAGTCTTCATGGGTGAAGTGTCAGGCCCAGCTGGAGCCGATGTTACTGGCTCGTGGGGAGTAGTTGACAACGCAGACGGTAAGGCCATTTTCAGTTTCAATTAATCTTCTGGAATCGACGAGCTCTCTTGGCCTGACTCGCTTGCACATTCACTCCCACTTTTACTTTCGGCTGGCGACAATGCAGCAGTGTCAAGTCCCGGGAAATCTATGCTTTCACCTATCTGTTCCAGGTCAGTCTCTGGCAGGCCGTACCTTGAGCTTGGACTTGATGCTTGTCTAGGCTTGGATGAAACTTTAGCTGTGTTTTCCGTTTCTTTCTGAACCCTTTTTCTGACACTCATGTTTATATATGCTTTTATATACTGTAATTGAACCTCCTCGGGTTGAGTAAATACAGGGTACCTCGAGATAATAAAAAAAGAGAAAAAAATAACACTGCTGCTAATGGAGTTCTGCTTAATACGTCCATCTCCCATAACAAACAGAAAATGCAATCAGTGCCCACATTAACCTTTCCAATTATATGTGGGTAACACATACTTTGGGTTTACTGCAGCAGTTTTGATGCAGGAAAGATGGAGGAGGAGTCAGCCTTTTGCTTTTATAGTACTAGGCCTTGATAATGTTGCATTACAAAGGGGTATCCTGTCACAATCTACACACATCACAAAATCGCAGAACTTATAAATCAAGGAAGGCTTGTTTTGATGCAAGCAAGATTAACATCTGCCCTTGTTAACATACCCAGATGTGACTTTCCAAAAATGTGAAACGATTATTGTTGTAGAATTTGTCCTTGTCAAGGGAGAACCACATGATTGATAGATAGATAGATAGATAGATAGATAGATAGATAGATAGATAGATAGATAGATAGATAGATAGATAGATAGATAGATAGATAGATAGATAGATAGATAGATAGATCTTTATTGTCATTTTCACTTTTACAAAGGAACAATGAAATTGAACGTGCAGTCAACTCAGTGTGAGGCATAAGAGTTAAAAAGACAAGAAGAGAGAAAATAACAAACCGAATAGTAATAAAGGTACTTAACAAAATTTACAAATTGCACTGGTTAAATGTACAAACTGCACTGGTTGACTTAAGGTCTATATTGCACATTGGGAGAATGATATGGAGCAGTTTTATTCTGAGTTCAGGGCCATGATTGCTTTTGGATAAAAGCTGTTTTTAAGGCAGTTTGTCCTAGTTTTCATTGCTCTGTATCTCTTGCCTGATGGCAAAAGCTGGAAGAGGCAATGACCGGGATGTGATGAATCCTGTGAAATGTCTATTGCTTTTTTGCAGCATCAGGAGGTATAGATTTGTTCCAGAGTGGGGAGGGTACAACCAATTGTTCTCTCCACTGTCCTGACGACCCTGTGGAGCGCTTTCCTTTCTGAGGAAGTGCAGCTGCCGTACCACACACACAGTCCGTACGTAAGCACACTCTTGATGGAACAGTGATAAAAAGCAAGGAGCAGGTTTGTGGGGAGATGGTTCTTTCTGAGGATTCTCAGAAAATACAGTCTCTGCTGCACCTTCTTCAGCAGCTCCTTGGTGTTGGCGCTCCAGGTTAGGTCATCCTTCAACTCAATGCCCAGAAACCTGAACTCCCAGACCCTCTCCACACAGGCCCCGCCAGTGATGAGTGGCTGGATGTCAGTTTTGTTTTTTCTAAAGTCAATATCAAGCTCCTTCATTTTTGTGGTGTTAAGGAGCAGGTTATTGATTCTGCACCTCTCTGACAGCCACTCCACCTCGTCCCTGTATGCCAGCTCACCCTCCTTGCCTGAGATAAGTCCGACCACCGTCGTGTCATCCGAGAACTTCATGATCTTGTTGCTATGGTGAGTGGGGACACAGTCATATGTGTAGAGGGTGTAGAAGGAGTGGGCTGAGCACACAACCCTGCGGCATCCCGGTGTTGAGGCTGAGAGCAGTGGAGGTGTGGGGACCCAGTCTGACCCTCTGGGAGCGACCAGACAGGAAGTCCTGTATCCAACTGCATGTGAGTGATGGAAGTCCCAGATCTGCCAGTTTGGACACCAGTCATTGTGGGAGGATGGTGTTAAACGCCGAGCTGAAGTCCACAAAGAGAAGTCTGGCGTAACTGCCCTGTTGCTCCAGGTGGGTCAGGGCAGCATGAAGGCCTGTGGCCACAGTGTCCTCCGTGGATCGCTTTGCTTTGTAAGCGAATTGAAATGGGTCCAGATCTTCTGGCAGGCAGGCGATGATATGACTCCGCACCAGTTTCTCAAAGCACTTCATGATGACAGATGTGAGTACCACTGGGCGGAAATCATTCAGACAGTTCGTGATGGATTTTTTCGGCAGCGGAACAATGATGGAGGACTTGAGGCAGGATGGGACAGTGGCCTGGGACAGGGACTGGTTGAAAATCCTAGTGAAGATTCCGGCCAGTTGATCCACACAGTCTTGCACCCGTCCAGCCACACTGTCAGGTCCTGCAGCCTTCCTCGGGTTCACCTTCCTCATCACCCGCCTCACCTCACACTCTTCCACCGTAAGTATGTTGCTGTTGTGAACAGGCGGCTGTGATGGAGCTGCTGTTGGTGTCGATTCAAAGCGGGCAAAGAAGATGTTCAGTTCCCCTGCCAAAGAAGCGTCTCCCTCAGCGGCCGAGGAGTTGCTGGATTTGTAGCCGGTGATGTGCTGGACACCCTGCCACACCTGCCTGGTGTTGTTGCTCCTCAGATGGTCCTCTATCCTCCTTCTGTACGCTGCCTTGGCCTCTCGGTTGCCTCTCTTCAGGTTTGCTCTGGCTACACTGTAAAGAGCCCATTCCCAGACATGAAAGCAGTATTCCTGGCTTACAGCAGACTCTGGACCTCCCTCGGCATCCAGGGTTTCCTGTTGGAATAAATCCTTTTGCGCCTGTCCCTGGTGACGTTGTCCGTGCAGAACCTGATGTAATCCAGGACTGCCGTAGTGTGGTTCTCCAAGTCTTGGTGATCGAAAACCTCCCAGTCGGTTCTCTGGAAGCAGTCCTGCAACTGTTGGGAGGCCTCCTCGGGCCATATGGTAACAGTCCTGGTCATAGTGGGAGCTTGTTTCCTGAGAGGGGAATATGCAGGAATCAGAAGCAGGGATGTGTGATCAGACTGGCCAAGGTGTGCTAGGGGTTTAGCCCTATAGACCTGTCTGATGTTTGTGTACAACTTGAATGTATAGCTGACTCAATTGCCTTCACTAGGCTATGTCCAGATTTGAAGGCTTCACCCATACATGAAGTAGACAATATTTATTTTGTGATTGGTTCCTGTTATAGGGATCACACTGGGTACCATGCAAGGTATGGAATTGTTGAATATAAAAATGGAAATTTTTAACTAATGGTTTCTCAGAAGTGTTCACAGTTAAAGGTGTTTACTGAAGCATGCAGACTAGGGCAAGACAAAGTTGTAAATATTTTCACAGATTCTGCTTATGTGCATGGTGTTTGTCATTTTTTTGCATCAGTATGGAAAAAAGGGGATTGAAAAAAGTGATGGATCTCCTATTCAACATCATGAAGAAATTCAAAAACTAATCTTGGCTATGACACTCCCATCATGCCTGGCCATAATTAAATGTCAGGCACATAAGAAAGATAGATATTTTGAAATCAACAGAAATAATCTAGTAGACGAGGCTGCCAAAAATTCTACTAAAACATCGCTTGCTGTATTGTCACCCCTTGTTATCATAGAACCAGAAATTAGTGACAAGAACATAATCGTGATGCTGGAAAAAAGCAGGACCATATAAACAGTCAATGTGGGTCCAAACAGCTGCTGTAAACTATACTCAGGGGTTGTGGAGGTCAACTGAAGGGTTGATTGTTGTACCTTCTGTGCTCCTAAACTTCTTGATAACAAATGCTTATGAGTTTGACCATTTCATAAGGGGGGATTTGATTAAAAGGATTAAAAATCAAGGTGATTGGTCTCTCTGTCTGCCAGACACAGTAGATAATTTTTTAATAAACTGT
Organism: Erpetoichthys calabaricus; assembly: GCF_900747795.2. Taxonomy (NCBI): domain Eukaryota; kingdom Metazoa; phylum Chordata; class Cladistia; order Polypteriformes; family Polypteridae; genus Erpetoichthys; species Erpetoichthys calabaricus. The sequence goes on from NC_041409.2 coordinate 49,918,134, forward strand.
GAGATTTGTGCAAAAAATAATGTGAGGAAAGGAGTTATTACACCATTATGGCACATACCAACACCAGAGGGTCATTTAAACATTTGGTTATGTACTGTGCTGATGTGTGAAAACAAGTACATGTTAGTAATAAGTGACAGATTCAGTAGATGGGCCACTCCTTCACCAGATCAAGGGGCAGGAACTGCTGTGAAATTTCTAACCAGAGAGGTTATAGCAAGATTTGGTATTCCAACAGAAATAAGTTCAGACAATGGTTCAGCTTTTTTTCAAAAAGTACTGCAGCGGGTCATGCAGATGTTGGGAATTAAGCAGCGATTTGGTTGTGTGTATTCACAGGAGATGGTAGAGACAGTTAATGGAACTTTGAAAGCTAAACCTGAATAAAATTTGCACTGTAACAAAAATGAATTGGGTCGATGCCTTGCCACTTGCTTTAATAAGTTACCACATGCAAACTAACAGACTAACGCATCTAACACCACATGAAATGCTTACTGGTCTACCCATGGCTATGCCCGTTTGGAAGGGACCTCATAAAGGACCTCTTTAGAATAATTGCAATTAGAGGTGAAAAGTTATATGAGATTGGCTCCAGCAGACCCCCGTGACCCTGTGTTCGGATTCAGCGGGTTGGAAAATGGATGGATGGATGGATGGAAAGTTATATGAGACAATTAACTGCCATCCATAAAGTTATCTACTTGCAGGAAAAGAACAGAGAGCCAGTAGCAGCAGAGGAACCTGAGAATCCTATTAAGTCTGGAGACCAAGTCTTTCTGAGGATCTTCAGCTAGAAAGTGGAACAAACCAAGACATGAGGCTTCCTACACTGTTGTGCATGCTACCCCTACAACTGTCCAGGTGGAAGGGAGCACAACCTGGTATCATCTGAATCATTGCACCAGGGTACCGAGAGCAGAGCACATGGGTCAGGATGGAGAAAGCTCAAACCCTAAAGTCAAGACAGCCTCTCAGGGGAAGAATATTTCACCGGCGGATTGGAGCCCAGATCCAGAAGGAAACATATTCAATAATGAGGATTCAACCCATAGAGAACCGGTATTTGATTCTATACCTAACATTAGCATTGGGATTTGCCCTATGCCTGATTCCATTAATTCGAGGTAGAACATCTATGCCTCTACACTGGAAACCACCTCTCCTTCATTTAAGCACATTTCTTGACTATTAACTCCACAAATTCCCAATACAACACCTAATACAATAAAATGACAATTAAAAGACAATGTGAACAAAGTTGTAATGAAAAAAGTGAAAAGAACAAGCCAGTTAAGAGTGAGGAGAAGTACTGATATTAATATACAATGGGAAGCAAAAAACGATAGCAAATTTATGGAACTATGGGCAAAAGCCCAGCATAATGACTGGTACAGGTGGGCCATTTATACAGCCACACAAATGGAGCACAAGGACTGTTGGTTGTGTGCAAAAGCTAAGCCAGCAGTTGTTAGTTCCAATACCCTACACATCAGAAACATTCGGTCATTGGGGTATTCAAAAGGACACATATTGTCCTTACTAGTGTATTCTTTTATGAGGACAGCTACAGTTTGCTGAGATGTTTATATCTTTCTGCAGCCATACTAGCTTCTGGTCCATCAAACAACAGCCTCCCATATTTGATAAAAAGATCATTTAGAATTTGAGTGTTATAAAAGAACAGGTAATATATCATTTGGGCGTTTTGGAGGCAATTGCACTAAAGTATGGAATGTAACACGTTCTCCACCCTTGGTACACACCTGAGCCTATATTAATAGCATACGCTAACTTAGGGTTATTGCTGAAATAAAATTTTCACAGGACTTAAATCTATATTGATTTGGATTACCCCCCCATTTCCCACATGTACAGTACAGTCACAGAACAAGTACAGTCCAGCACCAAACACTCTTCCTTCCCTCTTTTTTCCACTCTCTCTCTTCTCTGTGTTTTATCAAGTGCTAAATGAATGTCTGAGTTATAGTAGTCAACAAGACTATCTAGTGCGGATGGGATAGGAGAGGACTAAAAAAGATCAGAAATGGAGCTTTTCTATCAAGAAATGTGATATCTGGAAGCTGTTTGCAACACAGAACTGCAAAAGGTCAACCGGTCTCACCTGCACCAGTCAAACACTGTGTCAGGCAGCTCGCTCCTCTCTTCACAGACATCTTTGACCTGTCTCTTGCACAGTGTACTGTACCAGTTTGATTTAACTACTGTATTATGTTATTGTTCCTGTTTTCCGAAAGTGATCAAATAAGCTGTCTCAATGATTACAGGCTTACAGTATTTCTCTTATGTCAGTTTTAATGAAAATATTTGAACAGCTTGTTGTAACCCATCTGAAGTCTGTTACTGCTTGTGATCTTGACCCACCTCAGTTTGAATTTTGAGCAAATAGATAAATGGATGATGTCATCAACATGGGCCTTCACTTTGTGCTGGAGCATCTGGACTGTAAAGGAACTTATGCCAGAATCCTGTTTGTAGACTTCATCTCAGCTTTTAACACCATTGTCCCTGAGCTGTTGTTAACTAAACTTCTACAGACTGAACTGAATCCTTCCATCTGTAAATGGATTTACAGTTTTCTGACAAACTGGAAACAATACATTTGTGTGGGTTGACACCTCTCAGGCTGTCTCCATATTAGTACAGGTGCCCCTCAAGGCTATGTTCTCTCTCCACTACTTTATTCCTTGTACACCATTGACTGGAGGTCCACTGATCCTTCAGTAGAAATGATTAAGTTCACTGATAGACACCACCATTATTTGTCTAATTAGTAATGGCAACAAAACACATTACAGAAAAGAAGGGGTCTCGTCTTGTGCTTTGTGTGCTACAGATAACCTAGTCCTCAATACCACCAAGATAGTGGAAATGCTCATTGACATTCGCAAACAGCAGTTGCAACCTTTCACATTAGAAATTAATGATTCTGCACTCGATACGGTGGAATCCTTCAAATTTTTGGGCACAACTTTCACAAACACTCTCATCTGGGGCATTAATGCCACTTCCATTACTAAGAAGGCTCAACTGCAGTTGTACTTTTTACCAACTAAAGAAATTAAAATTTTCCCAGCCAATCCTAGTTCAATTTTACAAAGTCAAAATTAAAAGTGTAATCACATTTTCCATTGTTGTCTGGTTTGGTTCAGCAACAGCACTCTCCAAAAATAAATGAGAGCATGTGGTGAGGTCTGCTGAGAAGATAATTGGCTGTGCTTTTCCATCTGTTGCAGTCGTATATACATCTCATGTCACTAACCATGTCATAAGGATCACCCCAGACTCATCTCACCGTGCTCATCACTTATTCCATAAACTCCCCTCTACACTTCTGGTCAAGTCAAACTAAAACTAACAGACACTTCAACGGTTTCTTTCGCAGAGCCATAGCCCTCTCAAACCAGTAACTTTGCCTGACTTCTGTGTATTTTACTGTGTGCACAGGATATGTACATCATGTACAGTATGTGTCTGCATATGCATACTAATTACAGTACATACTCACACTTTCACTTGCACATCATTATTTGCAGCTATTCTGCAACTTTGTATGAAGTTTTTTTCTTTTTTAATTTATGCTGTTTATGCTTTTTGTATGTGACGTCTTATGTTCAAACTCCTGTACATTAGGTACTGGCGAATAAACATGATTCTGATTCTGATATATTAATTTGGAACATTCATCATGGAATTGACCAATGTCCCCTCAATAATAATAGCATCTTTCATTATAATTCCTGTTATGTTCCATGGTAATAATTTTCCTTGTTAAAATAGATTATTCTGTCTGGGGCTGTAACTGTGCTCCATTTATTGTACTACACAATATTTTATACTTTAAATACTATGGAGGAATTTAGTAAAGTAAGTAAGTAAACTTAAGTAAAGTAAAGAAAATATATTAAAGTGAAGTTTTTTTTTATAAATTTTAAAAACAGCTTTTTTTTTAAAGCTTGCAATGGGGCTTTAGGTACACAGGTCCATAGATGAATGGAAAAGCTTTAAAACTTACCAAATACATAAATTTTTCAAGACAAAAATGTTATCAAGTATTGATTCTCATTTTGAGATTATGCACATATTACAAAATAGAGTATCCATATTGTTTTAAGAAGGTAAAAAACCAAAAAGCAAAACATTATTGTGATATTCTGCCCTTTAAAAATTAGAACAGCTGTACGTTTCACTTTCTCAACTACCCATTCATCTTCCTCCACGTAGATTCACCTTGGAAAGTCATTGTCAGGCTCCCATTATTGACATTATTCAATGTGGATGCACAATGTGAGTTTGTGTCCGTGCTCTGTAGACTACTAGACAATAATAACTGAAAACGTCTCACTTATAATCATCTTTTATTCTTTCACTACTAGGGGGCTCCGCCCCCTGCTCGCTTCGCTCGCCAACCCCTGGTGTTGTGAAATTACAAAGAGCGTGATGTATGAATGAGATATAGCATAGTGTGAAGGTGTAGATGACGCATATAGGAAGCAAATAAAGTTGTCCATGTCCAAAAACAGGCTCAGAGAGGTAGATGCCAACTTTGTCCATGGTTTGTCCTTGTGATTTGTTGATGGTCATGGCAAAGGCAGGTTTAATGGGGAACTGTCGCCGTTTAAGTGTAAAAGGTAATTCCAGGTCAGAACTTGTAAGGTCAATTCTAGGAATTAGAACAGTATTGTTAGCATGTGATCCTGTAAGAAGTTTTGCTTCAATAACATTGTGTGGCATGGTGTTGACGACTAAACGTGTACCATTGCATAAACCCTGTTTAGTGTTAAGGTCTCTTAATAGCATGATTATTGTTGCGTTTTTAAGGCTAAGATTGTGTTGTGGTAATGGTCAGATGGTAAGATGGTCATTGTCGTCATCAGAGTCAACTTTGTCAGAGCTTAGAAAGAGCTGTGCCACTCCAGGAAGTAATGAAATGAGCTGGTTATTAATGTGATCAACATTAATATTTTTTGGACATAATATAGTTCATTGTGTTAAAAGGGGTATTTGGTGTAATGAGATTGCTATTCCAAATATCTCCGTAACTCTTTTGAAAGCAATGCCAATTGTCTGCGTATTTTAAGGTGGACTGAAGAATAGCCGAGCGCATGGCATGTGGAACAATAGCTAAGCACTGTGTAAAATCTCCTCCTAATAAAAGTACCTTTCCTCCAAAGGGAATACAGTAATCCCTCCTCCATCGCGGGGGTTGCGTTCCAGAGCCACCCGCGAAATAGGAAAATCCGCGAAGTAGAAACCATATGTTTATATGGTTGTTTTTATATTGTCATGCTTGGGTCACAGATTTGCGCAGAAACACAGGAGGTTGTAGAGAGACAGGAACGTTATTCAAACACTGCAAACAAACATTTGTCTCTTTTTCAAAAGTTTAAACTGTGCTACATGACAAGACAGAGATGACAGTTCTGTCTCACAATTAAAAGAATGCAAACATATCTTCCTTTTCAAAGGAGTGCAAAGCAAGCAGTCAAAAAAAAAATCAATAGGGCTTTTTGGCTTTTAAGTATGCGAAGCACCGCCGGTACAAAGCTGTTGAAGGCGGCAGCTCACACCCCCTCTGTCAGGAGCAGGAAGAGACAGAGAGAGAGCCACAGAAAAACAAAGTCAAAAATCAATACGTGCCCTTTGAGCTTTTAAGTATGCGAAGCACTGTGTAGCATGTCCTTCAGGAAGCAGCTGCACACAGCCCCCCTGCTCACACCCCCCTACGTCAGCGCAAGAGAGAGAGAGAGAGAGAGAAAGTAAGTTGGGTAGCTTCTCAGCCATCTGCCAATAGCGTCCCTTGTATGAAATCAACTGGGCAAACCAACTGAGGAAGCATGTACCAGAAATTAAAAGACCCATTGTCCGCAGAAACCCGCGAAGCAGCGAAAAATCCGCGATATATATTTAAATATGCTTACATATAAAATCCGCGATAGAGTGAAGCCGCGAAAGGCGAAGCGCGATATAGCGAGGGATCACTGTATTATTATTCATCAACGTTTGTAGAAGTTTATCAATGGTGTTGAGTAAGTGACTGGATGCCATTAGATGCAAAAGCAAATGAACTATTGTAGGATCTAATGCAGTTCATAAAGTTTTTACTTTCAGGTACATCGTTAGTTAGAAGCTTCTGTAGATATTTAGGATATGAATGTAAAGGAGGCAGTCTAATTTGACCCTTTTGACAACAACGTGTAAATTCATTACTTGTATTGCCAGTTGTTTCTTCAGGGAAGTTAAGTGAATGACAATGATTGCAAATGACATTCATTAATCCCAATGAATTTTCCTGAATACTGGACTCAATATTGAACGCGTTGTCAGCTAAGTGGCGCAAGCGTTTAGCAGGTGTCTGGCCTTGATGTCCGTGACGTGTATCTTTTGCTTGTGCCGTTTGAGAGGTGCGTCGTTGCATGTCCAGTATTTGGGACGTGCTGTTTTGGAGCTGTAATCGATTTGCCTGTGCTGTGTGAGAAGTCCGTTGTAGTCTACGTCGTGCATTGTTTGTATTGAGCCTTGCCAGTTTTTGTATGTCAGTCAGTCGAGCTTTCTCTTTTTGGAGCCTTGCCTGCTTGTTTTCCGGCATTTCACATGCGCGTTGTAGACGTCTGCGTTTATTTATGTTGTCTCTTCGCTGCCATTTTTGTATGTCTGAGACGCGAGGTGTTTCGTTTTGAACCCGTGCCTGTTTCGATGCAGCACTTTGAGACGTGCGCTGCATGCGTCTATGTTCATTGTGTCTGTCCATTTGGGCTCGTCTCTGTAAGTGTGTTAGTTGAACTTTGCGTTTTTGGAGCCGAGACATTTTTTCTTCCGGAGTTTCAGAAGCGCATTGTAGGCGCTGACGTGTACTTTGTTTTTTCATGCGGGTTTGTGTGCTTGGTCCCGCTATCCGAGCCGTATCGTTTTGTACCCGTAATCGTGAATTCATGACTTGTTTGTTCTTCAGCGTGAGAAATATGGATAAGTAATAAGGAGGATCGCACTCACTGTTAATATGGAGCCTTTTCTGCGGTTGAACGGTTAATAGTGCCTCATTGTAATGAGATCCACCTATGCTGCATAGTGTGAACGTGTTGAGATGACGTATGTTTAATACGGACGGTTCCTTCAGAAATGGGGCTTTGTGTGTCATTTCTTATTTATGTTAGTGTGGTCGTGGGTCTGAATCGTCGTTTTTGTGTACGTTTCGTGTGCTATGTCCGTAGTCTGTCCCGTTTTGTGTCCAATGGGCTTTGTGTGGCGCTCGTAGCTTCTTTTTTTTGTGTGCTAGGGGCTTGTTGAATCCTCCTCTTTGTGTGTGTCCCGTTTCGTGTGCAATGGGCTTTGTGCGGTGCTGTGTGCGGCGCCGGCGTCTGACTCCTTTTTTCTGTGGTCGTGGCGCCTCATTTCTTATTTTACGTTGCATTCCATCCGGTTCCCGTTGCTTGGAGGGGGGGGGGGGGTGGGATTTGAGGGGCGCCTGCGCAGTACGTCTTTTGCGTCCACGGCCCATGGCCGGATGTCCCTGCGTCCATCCGGTTTACCATTCTCGGTTAGTAATGTGGATACAGAAGCTTCTTTCTTTATGTTGCAAAGATTTCCTATGGAAATGTTTGAGGATTACCAAATGCTGCTGGACTGATAATGCACATGTGTGCTTCAGTGAGAGAGAATATTCAGCAGGCATGTACTGTACTTTGTAATTAAGAGACAAGAACAGAACAGATAGGCATCCATTCATCCATCCATCCATCCACCTTCCTAACCTTATGGAGAGCAGGGTTGCAGGCCAGCTGGAACTTATACCAGCAAGTATTGGATGCAAGGCAGGGTGCCAGTCCATCACAAGGCGAACACGCACACAAACCTGAGCACTTTACCAGCAGTAATTTGGTATTATACTATTTGAGCACAGATCTTTTTGTTGTTAAAAGCCATGGAAGAACATAACCGCTGCAGAAACAGATTTTACCAAAGACAAAAGTAGGATGATAAACAGAATATAGCTTGACTGTGGGGGCTTTTGGGTTGTAATAAGTCCACCCATAACAGAGACTGTAAGCAGACAAGCAAACAAGAAATGTATGCTTGTTTCAAGGAAAATGGTTCCAAGATCTGTAAGAAAATTATTATTTCTAGTTTCCTTTCATTATCACAAGGAGACCTCATAAACATGGAAGGTATGTTTTCTTAAATCAAAACCTTTTCTACTTCAAAATGGACATATTTGGTGTTTTGCTATTGGGAAAAACACATAGACAGGTTAAAGGGGTTAACTGAGAAGACAATGGGCAGGCAATATTTGAAACAAGTAAAACAAGAGATCTGGTGGCAAAACCAAAGGTTAAGTCAAACTTGTGATATGAAGAAGAAAACAAAGCAGAAAATAAACATGGGAAAGTTTTTAGCACAAAGGTTTCTTTAGTTATCCACAAAGTCAGACAGCAACTGTTTTACAGAGAAGCTACTTATACTATCATGGCCCTGACACAGGGTAGAGGTTGTGACCCTGACAAACACATAGCAACGAAGTTCCAAAATAGTGAAATCCACATTAAAATAAAATAGTGTTGCAGCATTTTTAAACAGCAATGTAAAATAGTTCCTAACTTTCACAATACACCAAACACAACTGAAATTTTGAACCCAAAAGATTCCTGGAAATAAATAACATTACAGGATTAATCCTCTTGAAGGAAAAATGTATCCTTCCCACTAAAACTTAAAAATAAATATATTTGTTACATTTTAAAGCTTTTTTTCTTCACCTATAAGAACAGACAAGGTATTTTTAAATTTATAAAAATGCTTCACTTTAGAATGCAATTTTATGGCAAATTAATATATGCCATAATTGTGAAGGAATAACTTGAAAAATACCAAACCTATCCTTTATTTACATGCTGTTCTTTAAGTTTTCAATATCGCTTAACAATTAAACCACCTCAGGATCCTATATTTTACAGATCCACAATTCTGTTCCTGTTGTAGTAGAGCTAAGGAGATTTATTTCATTAAAGGGATTGGAAAATCAAGTTACAGCCTAAAATGTAGCATAAGTCAATACCAGGTGATCAGAAAGTCAATAAACAAGCCAAGCGTCTAGACGAGAAAAGAAAAAAATGGTGTCACACTAAAGCAAAAACATAATGACAAAAATTATTAACAAATGTCTACGGACAATAATTTTCAAAACTAAACTTCCAGAGTTAATCACTGATTTTCAAAGCTTACATCAATACCAAATAACCTAAACCAAAACTGTATTAAATGCAAGAGAAAATTGTTTACTTCTGAACTGTCACATCATAGCACTAAATCATTAGAAGAAACTTTTAAAACATTGGAGGGGTGCATGCTCCCTGGGAATAGGTTTGTTAGAGATTGTAGCCTTTACTAAACTAAAAATCTATTATATTGTGGATGCTCCAGATAATGGAAAATCATCTAATCCAGGATGGAAGTAAATCCCTTACCCAGCTGGGATGCCATAATGGAGGGATGACACACTTATGGATATTACCTGGTCAGGATGCCTTATAAGTCCTGTCCTGATTGAGATGCCTTTAGAGCCAATGGATTGATAAGGACTGAAGTCAGGGAGCATTGCGCCCCCCTCAATACTAGGTGGCAGTGTCCCTCACATATGATCCCAGTTTGGACACCTGTAGAGCTGCATGTGAGTTGGAGTCCAGAAGTGCAGCCCTGTAGGGGGGAACGATAAAGGATGATAGAAGGACCTCCCTGGCTTCCATATGACCCAGAAGTGTTTTCAATAAGCTATGCTACATCACTGGAAGTATTTCCGGGTCCACCGTAAAAGGAACCTGCTGCAAAGACCCAGGGGTCAGAGTCACAAGGTAGTTGGCAATACCTCAACTTGGTCATGGAGAAGAAAAGAAAGTCTTTTGCCTTGGACTGTGATTAATTGGCTGTGTGTTGTGTATGCTTTGTATGTTCATTGCCTTAGCAGAGCTGTTGGAAGTAAATATTTTTTTTATTTTACCCAAAAGTTGTGGTGCATCATTTGTTTCTGAGGTTTGGGAGGTCATTAGCACCCCCAACTGGTCACTATATATCTATACTAATAAAAGGCAAAGCCCTCACTGACTCACTGACTGACTGACTGACTGATTGACTGACTGACTGACTCATCACTAATTCTGCAACTTCCCGTGTAGGTGGAAGGCTGAAATTTGGCAGGCTGATTCCTTACAGCTTACTTACAAAAGTTAGGCAGATTTCATTTCGAAATTCAACGCGTAATGGTCATAACTGGAACCTCTTTTTTCACAATATACTGTAATGGACGGCAGCTCGATGGCCGTGGGAGGAGGAGTTGAGTGTCACGTCATCACGCCTCCCACGTAATCACGTGAAAAGACTGTGAACGCAGTAGGGACAAATGAAGGAGGAGCCGCAAACAGCGAAGAACAAAAAATTCATTAAACAATTGAGAAGGGAGCGAGTGAAGCATACAAGCATGTTCATAAGGGAAACAAAGCACGGTGTAAAACGTAAGTTTAAATTAAGTTTATAGAAACGCTCCCGCTGCGGATTGCAATAACGTGAAAAGACTGTGAATGCAGTAGGGACAAATGGAGGAGGAGCCGCAAACAGCGAAGAACAAAAAATTCATTAAACAATTGAGAAGGGAGCGAGTGAAGCATACAAGCATGTTCATAAGGGAAACAAAGCACGGTGTAAAACGTAAGTTTAAATTAAGTTTATAGAAACGCTCCCACTGCGGATTGCAATAACATATTTGCGAGATAAAAGTTTAATGAGAAGACACGAGGTATAAACGAACCACACGCCGTAGCGCAACGTTAGGGGCAACAGTTTCAACCATTCTATGATCTGCCTCTCGCAACTGAAAGACGGCACATGGCGGATGTTAGCCCACTTGCTGACCGCAACGTTAGGGGCTTCAACTCTGGCGCTGACGATATTCGATTCTCGAGAGGGGATGCAGTGAGTGTGTATGCCTGATGAGCCCAGAATTAAGGAGAAACACGTGTCGCATACTCTTTGCATTATTTGAAAGTAAACTATTAAAACCATTCTATGATCAGCTTCTGGGAACAGAAAGAGGGCACGTGGCGGATGTAAGGCGACTTCCTGACCAACCACAAGCGTAACCTGGCAGGTAACCATCCATACAGTCAGATTGTGATTCAGAAAACGAATGCCATGAATTTAATTACCACGATCTACATACTGTCAAATAAACGAAACACACGCCGTAGCAGGACAGCTGTGAAAAGCGAGGTTCACAAAAAAACAGATCCTTAACAAATTGTTATTGGTATATTTTCGATCCGTTTAAAAAGGTTTTACTTTCTTCTTAAAAAATTAAAAGCAGTACTTCGCCGAAACGAAGCGCGAGAATTTGGCTATATATATCTGCTTCTCACAATTGAAAGAGGGCACGTGGCTGATTTTAGACGACTTCATGACCAAACATAAGTGTTACCTGCCAGGTAGGGTTACCACTTTTAATACAAAAAAATAAGGGACGCATACTGCAGCGGGTGCCACATCCCAGTGCCAACAGTTTGCAGACTCTACTTAAAAGACCCGCCCTCCTCACTGGACAGTTAAAAAGACCAATGAAACTAACGATGGCATCAAGTATTACCCAATCAAAAGTAGGAAAGGAGGCATCTTCATTAAATGCGTGTGGGATGATTTGCATGAGACGCTGCTTTAAAAAAAATGATAAAAAAAATACGGGACAAATTCCGTCCCGTATTGATTCAAAACGGGACGCGCAATTTAATTCTCAAATACGGGACGATTCCGTATTTTAAAGGACGGGTGGCAACCCTACAGTGCCAGGTAACCACCCATACAATCAGATTGTGATTCAGACTAGGAATACAATGAATGTAATTACCCCGATCTACATACAAGGCAAAAGTCTTGCAACATTCAAAGATGATGGCTTGGGATAAGTACACCATAGAACATAAAAGAGCTTATGAAGCCTTGAACCGAAAAAAGCAAGATCTCAGAGATCGTAAAAAAAAAAAATAGGAGGTAATGTCGTTTTACTCGCTGTAGATTTTAGTCAAACATTACCAGTTATTTCACGAGGGAGACCAGCAGATGAACTCAACGCGTGCTTAAAATCCATGCTTCTCCCACGCTCGGTTATATGTCGCGTGTTCTCGGGTAGGTGCACCAAAAAATGTATACATTTAAGCATGTAATGGGCAAACAAAAAATGAGGTATACCCGAAGGCACTGCAGTAGTACTTAATGTAACTTTACTTCTTAAATGTTAATGTTTTACTGTTTAATAATTTATACGCTTCTTATATGTTGTTCAAATTCTTTTATCAAAATACCAGTGACAGCGCAATGCACGATAACGTGGAGTGAATACACCATACGCATCCGCCCACGGCCGCCCTGGTGTGCGCAGATAGGAGTTGATTCTACAATAAAATAAAATAAAGATAAAAACCCAGGATTGTTTCCTGCCTTGTGCCCTGTGTTGGCTGGGATTGGCTCCAGCAGACCCCCGTGACCCTGTGTTCGGATTCAGCGGGTTGGAAAATGGATGGATGGATGGATAAAAACAGTAATACAATCATCACCCATAAAGCGGATAGTAGACGTGACGTTCCATATGTGTACCAGATTTCAAGTCAATAGGTGAAACGGTTTGCGAGCTACAGGTGATTTAAAATCCTGGACAGACAAACGAATAGCCACGGTAGCACATTACAGAAGAAGATTTTACTGTTTAATAATTTATATTTATATGAAATGTGCTTCTTATATATTACTTCATATTCTCATATGATAATGATGTTAATGTTGTTTATATTGATTTCTATGTTATTGAAACTGCATGTATGTGTGTATATATATGTATATATATATATATATATATATATATATATATATATATATATATATATACTAGCAAAATACCCGCGCTTCGCAGCGGAGAAGTAGTGTGTTAAAGAGGTTATGAAAAAGTAAAGGAAACATTTTAAAAATAACGTAACATGATTGTCAATGTAATTGTGTTGTCATTGTTATAAGTGTTGCTGTCATATATATATACATAAACACATACACATATATTATAACACATTACTTCTCCGCTGTGAAGTGCGGGTATTTTGCTATATATATATATATATATATATATATATATATATATATATATATATATATATATATATATATATATATATATATATATATATTCTCTTCCATTCATATACAGATATATACTGTATTATATATATACACACACATATATATATACACATACAGGGATATATCTGTATGTGTATATATATATATGTGTGTATATATATATATATGTGTGTGTATATATATATATATATATATATATATATATATATATATATATATATGAAAGGACGCACTATCTTTGATATATGCACATACTAAATCGACAGGACACACATTCAACTGGGACAACGTAAAAGTAAAATTTAAGGCCAGTACAAAAAGCGCCAGAGAGTTAGCCGAGTCTTGGCTATCAGATGAAAATGCCATCAACAGACACTTGGACATAAACCCAGCATATGCCAACTTAAGAAGGACATATGCACTTTAATTAAACGATACACCCCCCACTGAATGTGTTGCTATATATTGCCTTTGATTCTTGTAAGTCTAAGCATTATCCTCTGATGAAGACCCCTGACAGGGGTTGAAAGCTCAGGAATAAAACTATTTTATGATACGTGATTCGTTTTTTCTCCCTTTGTGGATCTCCAACTGCAAATATGCAAACCGTATCACAGACCTTCTCTTCCATTGTATGTGTGTGTGTATGTATGTGTATATATATATATGTTGATATGTGTATATATATATATATATATATATATGTATATATATGTGGATGTGTATATGTATATATATATGTAGATATGTATATATATGTATATGTATATATATGTTTATATGTGTGTGTGTGTATATTATATATATAAAAGACAGCAACACTCATAACAATGACAACACAATTACATTGACAATCATATTACGTTATTTTTAAAATGTTTCCTTTTCTTTTTCATAACCTCTTTAACACACTACTTCTCCGCTGCGAAGCGCGGGTATTTTGCTATTTATCTATATATATATAAAGGAGAGTTGGGATCCGAGAGACTGTGTTTGTGTTTTTGTGGAGGGATGGAGAGTTAAGGCGGGTGTTGGAGTCACGTGATCATTTCCCCTCCCATTCACCTCATTTCATTCACTTCATTTCGCTCCAAGCTGAGCTCCGCAGCTGGCGCGGTCTTGCTGTTCTTGATTTCCTTTTCACATGGCCAAGTATACGTTGCATGCTCAAGAGTAAGCTCAGCGCACAACTTGGTCATATTACAACCGGAGGGGCGAACTGACAACATGGTATACAAAGAGATCTTTAACAAATAATTATTGGTATAATTTCCCTCAGTTTATTATTTAAAATTTTAAAGCAATACTTTGCCGCTGAGAAGCGCGGGTATTTTGCTATATATATATATATATATGACAGGAAAACTCATAACAATGACAACACAATTACATTGACAATCATGTTATGTTCTTTTTAAAATGTTTCCTTTTCTTTTTCATAACCTCTTTAACACTCTACTTCTCCACTGCGAAGCGCGGGTATTTTGCTAGTATAAAATTAAAGGAACACTTTGAAAACACATCAGATCTCAATGGGAAAAAATCCTGCTGGTTATCTATACTGATATGGACTGGATAATGTGTTAGGAATGAAAGAATACCACATCGTTTGATGGAAATGAAAACTAGTGAAAAAACAGATGAGAAGGGAAAAATGTCAGTGGCTTCCTCCTGTTAAACCATTCCTGTTTTGGGGGTTGTATCATTGTTGCCCGTCTAGTGCACCAAAGCAGCTGAAACTGATTAACAAGCCCGTCTGCTACTTAACTGAATAGATCAATAACCCTGAAGTTTCATTGACTTGATGCTTTACTTGGATTAAAAAGTGTTCCTTACATTTTTTTGAGCAGACTTTTTTCCTGCAACAAGATGTGATCTTTTAAAGAGAGACAGAGAGACACTTTCACGTCCCGCAAGATGGTCAAGTCATGTCATACTTAAAACCTTTGGAAGCAAGTCCCGTCATCTAACCTCTCAGTTGTTGGAATGCTTTTGGCAGACACACTTCCTGTGCTCTCATCTCTTAAAAATTCAGGACCGGAAAAAGACAAAGTAGAACGTCATAAAGAATTCAAAAACGTTCGCTCCATTCACATGCAGAGCAGGTTAGAGATAACAGAAGTGGGAAAATTCGAAAGTTCAAAAAAAAATGATAGTAAAGATAGCATTAGCGCAAAAAAACAGAAAATATTACTCAGTGAATTAACGGAACAGCGAAAAGAGATTGAACAGTGTTTTGAGGATGTCTGGGGGACAAGAAAGACAAGGCAGTGAGACAAAAGGACAGCTACTGTACAGGCTTTTAAACGGTTCAAAGCACCGCACGAAATGCAGATCACACGGCACGGCAGCAGCAGCAGCAAGTCAGCAGCTGATTGAGCAAAGAGGAGGTAAAAAAAAAACCCATGTTTGTGTCCCATTGTATCACCGTTTAAAAGGGGGTTTCGGAGGAGCGACCGCGTCTCCTTGGGGTGCTATCAGCACTGCTGTTCACAATGGCGCAAAGCGCTAGCAGTTAAGGGGTTGTCGAGTTAAGGGGTTGTTTAGCGAAGCGATATATATACCCCCTGTTCACTTCACTCGCCAACCACTGGGGGGGCACTACACACTAGCCACTTTGCAGATCTGCCGCTCGGGTATGGGGAAGCGTATGTACAATTTAAACAGATTGTTATTTTCATGGGAATTGTTACATATGCATAATAGAACTAACTACTGTATTTTACATTACAGCAAGTAATTAACCAGAGTAAAAAATAGTAAAACGTAATAAATTGAAAGAAAATTATATTTCATGTGGCGTTAGAGGTATTCATTGCGTTATACGTTTTCTTTCTGTTTGGCTTTGAAATTAATATGCAAATACTTTTTAAACTTACACTTTTACTGTAAAACTGTAAAAACAATTTTTTTAATTAACTTTTCGTCAATATCACATTGCATTTTGATTCCGTATTTGGAGTTGCATTGTGACAACACAATGTATAACTTCCCATGAGTGAATATAATTTCTTTCTCTCTAATAAATAAACTGATTTTTTCAAATGTTTGTCTCTGTGATTTGTTAATTGTCATAGTAAAAGCTATTCTAATGGGAAACTGTAAATGTTTTAATACGAATGGCATCTCCATTGGTGTCTAATGTTATCCGCGGAAGATGTACTACATTACCTTTCATTACATGTCAGTATTGTTCGACCAATTTTGAATACAACTAATCTTGTCCTATTGCATAGCCCATCACTCAGACATAAATTACACAATAACATTACGATACATCCTTCTTTCACAGTAATTCGTGCGGTGGAAGACCAGATGGTGTTAACAGTTGTAGATATTCTATGTGTTATTTTAAGTCGATGTTTTCATCTTCTGCACCATCACCACCAACTGTTTCAGCATAGTCTATTGATACTTGTTTAACCAATTTGCTGTGTAACCGATCAACAATTTTCGCATTAATTTGTTTGACTTCATCATTTTTCGGTGCTAGGTTTGCCCATGTACTCATTTCTTCTGTTGATAACCCCTTGGGATTAAATTTTTCAATACAATTTGGACATAATATGTCTTTTTTTATTGGGAAGTTAAAGTGAGGAAAACGTAAAAATTTATAAGAGCTGAGAGTGCAGGAACTGTGTCTGACAAAATCATTCACACGAATGAGAGGTGAGAGGACTGTGGCTAAGGGCCGTTAACCGGAAAGGGTTGAGAGGAGGGCGGGACTTGAAAAAATCTCTTGGCAATAGTCTCATCTCAAGATTTTCTTTTATAATAGATATACTGTATATTGTGGCAAATGTGCTATATAGGCGTTGACCCGACACAGACTGACAATGGAGGCACATATAAATGAAACAAAAAGATTTATTTTCTTCAGCTGGGGGCCACATCTTCCCCATGTCCCTCAGCCCTAACACAGTCCCAAAACACACAAAAGCACAAAGCAAAACACCACCACAAAACACTCTTCTTTCGCCTCCACTCCTCCAAGGCAGCTTCGTCCTCTTCCTCCCGACTCTGGCGACCGGAGTGGTGACTGTCAGCTCCTTTTATAGCCCACCTGGAAGTGCTGCAGGTGCTTGTTGACCTACTTCCGGCTGCACCTCCGGGTGTGGTTGCGTTCCTGCCCAGACAGGCTCGTTAGGCCGTGCAGCTCCCCCTGGCAGTGGCCACAGAGCCCAACAGGAATGAGCTCCGGTGTTCCAAAATATTGGCCCCGATGCAACCCAGGGGGGCTGCCACCAAGTGTTCCGGGGAACGTAGTGTGTATCCCATGGCTGCTCCCCCGGATCCAGTGTCAAAGGAGCATCCCGACCAGGCATGGGTCCTGGCCATCCGCCACAATATATATGCTGTATATGTGTGTGTGAGTGTGTGTGTAAAATATTATTCATTTCCCTAGTAGGCTTAACACTCACAAAAATACAATATTCGAAAGACAGCTATTGGTGAAATCATGATGCATTTGGGGGTTCCTACAGTCAGTGCTGTCCACTTTGAGAGAGAGTGTGAGAAGGCATAACATCCTAGATACAAGCAGAAGCGATGTCTTCCATCTGTCCGTAGATGACCTCTACGGTTCAGAGCAGTTGTCAGAGCTTTATGCTTTTCTCAGGTTCCAAAATAAGAACATGCATGGAATTAATTCTCAGGGAAAACTGAAAATAGCAGACACTTTTGCCAATAGCTCTCCTTCGAATATTGTATTATTGTGAGTGTTAAGTCGATATTAAACAGAGGTTAAGCGTAGTCTTCCTTTAGTGTTACTGTTTCTATCTTCCTTTTAGAATCTCCGCCGCGCCACTAGGGAAAGATTTAGAACATTTTTGAAGATGTTATATTTGAAATATGTCTTGCCACAGTGCCATTTTGTTTAGATTGTGGATACCACTATTGTTTGCTCTTTGTGAATCTGTGTGGCCAGGTTGTTGCTAGGCAGAATGACAAGGATTATTATAGTCAGTATCATACACTTCCTAAATGACCAAGTTTGTGAATAAACTAAATAAAACCCTCGTGTCATAGTTGTTTGAAGCACTCTCTTTGATGTCATGCATTTTGGCTTTGGCTGCTTGAAATATTCTGGTTATAGTTACTGTCTGTTTTTTTCACCTGTATTATTATCATTCTTTAATATTATTTATTGTATCAGTATGCTGCTGCTGAAGAATGTGAATTTCCCATTGGGATTAATAAAGTATCTATCTATCTATCTATCTATCTATCTATCTATCTATCTATCTATCTATCTATCTATCTATCTACTGACTTTTTCATTTCATTTCTTAATCTTTGATTTTGTTTCACATCTTGGCCTTTGTGTATTTAATTCCTGCACTCCTTGACTAATTATTACACATAAGATTTATCTTCTGTTTCAATTTTACTTTAAACAGTCTTCTAAAAAAACATCAAGTCTCTAGTTTTGAAAATCCCTAAAGTCCTGGGGGCTCATATATAAACGGTGTGTACGCACAAAAATGTTACGTGCGAACTTTTCCACAATCAAATCGCGATGTATAAAACCTTAACTTGGCGTAAAGCCACGCACATTTCCACGGTACCTCATACCCTGACGTACGCAAGTTCTCCGCTCGGTTTTGCAGACTGGCGGCACCCAGTGTCAAAGCAGTGCTACTGTTCCTGTGTGGTCACCCTTTCTTTCTTAGATCCACATCCCTGACGCGGCTTTATAAATACACTGAAACTAACTGCATATTGTTTATTAGTGTAATGCATCTGATTGTAATTAACCTGTAGCAATATAATGGTCCAGGGAATAGCCATAGTATTCCAAATACCATAACTGCTTTAGCGTTGTTACTCTCACTGCATCTTCTTTTTCTTCTTTCAGCTGCTCCCGTTAAGGGTTGCCACAGCGGATCATCTTTTTCCATATTACTCTCACTGCACCACTTGGAGTATTTATATCATTGTATCTGAGTGGGGAATCACAGCAGCAGCTGATTGGAAAGAGAATTATCGGGATACAGCATCAGGCACACACCACCTCAGCCACGGCAAAACGCTTCAGAGCCTTTCTTGTATGGACCTCGCGATTCAGAAACAGTTTCATCCCAAGAACTTTAAACGCACTCAATCGGTCCATCAAGTGCTCCTTGTAGAACTGTTTGTACTTATAAGTACAATCACCTCACTGTAAACTTGCACAACAGTGATAATATTGCACAACCTGAGTCACTTTATAAAGCGTGTATTTACATATGATGATGGTATCATTTTTAAGATGAAATGCAGCAAAATATGTTGATTATATTATACAGATAAAACTTTAACTTCATTTAAATAATCTATATTGTTAATAATCAAACATATGAGGACACGGTGCCGCAGCGCTGGCTAGTTCACGGATTATTCTATACCTCGTGCTTTATTCTTGCTGGGCTGGCGCAACACTGGTAGAATAGATAGATAGAATAATTAAACACATACTATGAAGACATTTCAATGTTCCTTAAACTTTTGAAGAATCGTCGTTCTAAGCTTAGAAATGGCTTAACGGCTATCACAGAGCTAATTGTGTGGCGATTGGGTATTTGGAGAAAGAAAAGTAAGGACAAGAATTGGAGGTTAGTATGTCTGAAAGAGACAGTACTGCTGTGATAAATTATTTCATCGAAGGTCGCGCATGGCGCAGTAAGCAGCTTGCAGGAACAAGCACTGCGCCACCGTGTTCCCATGTTTAATAACATGCTTTCATTCCTATCATCATGAAAAAGATATCACGTATACATCTCAGTATTTTAATTATTCAGAGAGCTGTAATATCACAAATGTAATGGATTATGTGTCCTGTCGGAGAAAGAGAAAGCCCGTTTAAGAAGCAGGTAGTGATTCACACACAGAGCACAAAGAAGATCAAATACAGAACAAAGCATTTAACGTGCTACTTTAGTTACAATGGAATTTGAGAAACTAGTAAATTAAACAATTTTAAGATGAAGTTTATGATGTTCTACTTTAATGGCAAAATAAACTACGTGATTAAAGTGGAAATTTCGAGATTAAAGTTGACATTTCGTGCTTTTTTCCCACTGTGTGCCTATTTTTTTGTCTGTACTCTAATAAGCTTTCATATGACACTCAGACGGTGGGCTACGACTCGTCTTTTCACAGTGACTTTGATATGTGTCAACTTCTTTTTTATTTCGGGCACTGTGCGACTTTGTGAACTTGAGCTTTCGAGTTTCTCCGACATGCTATGTCACTCGATCAACTTCCTTTTGTTGTTTATACCACTGTTTAAACCAACAACTAGTACGTTTTTCTTTGCCTCCACTTGGTATTTGCTGAAATTCTTATATTTTCCTTCATGCTTTTCCCATTGTCTTTTCACAGAAGGCTGAGCTTAAGGGCTATTTATATTGATTTGCATATTCAAAGAGGTGTAATTCTGGGAGGAGTTGGGGCGGGACAGCAGGTACGTGCACGTGAGTTACTTTTCACGCTGATCGGGATTTAAGTAGCGGATGAACGTGGAAGTTGGCGAATGCACAGATTCCTGCATCTGGATTTTTTTGTGGGTAAGTACATTTCCGCTTTTGTGCTTACGTCATGTTATAGTGCGAATTCTACGCACGGCGTTATACATGAGGCCCCTGCTGTCTACCATGCTACTTGGTAGCTTATTCCAAGTGTCTATCATTCTTTGTGTAAAGAACAACTTTGTAATGTTTTTGCGAAATTTACCCATAACAAGTTTCCAACTGTGCCTCCATGTTCTTGATGAACTCATTTTAAAGTAACAATCGCGATCCACTGTACTAATTCCCTTCATAATTTTAAACACTTCAATTGTCTCCTTTTAATATTCTTTTGCTTAAACTGAAAAGGCTTTAATCTTTCTTCATAATTCGTCCCCTGTAGCCCTGGAATGAGCCTAGTCACTCTTCTCTGGACATTTTGTAGTGCTGCTATGTCCTTTTTGTAGTCTGAAGACTAAAACTCCACCTAGTACTCCAGATGAGGCCTAACCAGTGTGTTATAAACCTTGAGCAGAACCTCCTTGGACTTATACTCCACACATCAAGGCGCTATTATTAGTTCACATGTTTGTTTTCAGTCGACTAGATTACTGTAACGCACTCCTCTCAGGACTACCCAAAAAAGACATCAATCGTTTGCAACGAGTGCAGAATGCAGCTGCTAGAATCCTTACCAGGAAAAGAAAATCCAAGCACATTTCTCCAGTTTTGATGTCACTACACTGGTTACCTGTGTCATTCAGGATTGACTTTAAAATTCTGCTTATGGTTTATAAAGCCTTAAATAATCTCGCCCCATCTTATATATTGGAATGTCTGTCACCTTATATTCCAAATCGCAACCTCAGATCCTCAACTGAGTGTCTCCTTAGAATTCCAAGAGCAAAACTTAAAAGAAGTGGTGAGGCGGCCTTCTGCTGTTATGCACCTAAAATCTGGAATAGCCTGCCAGTAGGAATTTGCCAGGCTAATACAGTGGAGCACTTTAAAAAATTGCTGAAAACACATTATTTTAACATGGCCTTCTCATAACTTCACTGTAATTTAATCCTGATACTCTGTATATCCAATTCATTATAATAACCATTCATGGTGGCTCTAAAATCTGTACTAACCCCTACTCTCTCTTCTGTTTCCTTTTCCGGTGTCCTTTTGGTGGTGGCTTGCGCCACCACCATCTACCCAAAGCACCATGATGTTCCAACAATGATGGATGGATTAAAAGCCAGAAGTCTGTATAACCATCAGCATCAAGTGACTCCGTGAGAACCCTAACTACAAAGAGGACTATTTCATTTATGTTAGGTAGAATGCCCAGAGGGGACTGGGCGGTCTCGTGGCCTGGAACCTTTACAGATTTTATTTTTTTCTCCAGCTTTCTGGAGTTTTTTCTTTGTTTTTTCTGTCTACCCTGGCCATCGGACCTTACTCCTTTTCTATGTTAACTAATGTTGTCTTATTTTAATTTCTTATTTTGTCTTTTATTTTTCTTTTCTTCATTATGTAAAGCACTTTGAGCTACTTTTTGTATGAAAATGTGCTATATAAATAAATGTTGTTGTTGTTGTTGTTATATAACCTAACATTGTAACCTTTACATTCTTATTGGCTTCTGAACACTGTTAGGAAATTGATAGCGTAGAGTTCACTATGACTCCTAAACCCTTCTCATAAGGTGTACTCTCGATTTTTAGACCTCCCATTGTATATTTAAATCTAACATTTTTACTTCCTTTGTGTAATACTTTACATTTACTGACGTTAAATCTCATCTTCCACAAATCTGCCCAAGCCTGTCTGCTGTCCAAGTCCCTCTGTAATGATATAACGGATTCCAAATTATCTGCTAATCCACCTGTCTTGGTATCATCTGCAAACTTAACCAACTTGTTACTTATATTCCTATCTAAATCATTTATATATATTAAAAACAGCAGAGGCCCTAGCACTGACCCCTGCTGAACAATACTGTTAACATCAGTCAATTCTGATGAGGTTCCTCGCACCATTACCTTCTGCTTCCTATGTCTGAGCCAATTCTGCACCCAGCTAAAAACATCACCCTGAACTCCCAAATCTTTTAGTTTGATGCCCAGCCTCTTATGTGGCACCTCATCAAATGCTTTCTGAAAGTCAAGATAAATAATACCATGTGCTCCACTTCTCATAGAATTCCAGCATGTCAGGAAAACACAGCCTCCCTCTACTGAGCCCATGTTGACTGTTCAATTAAACTCCTGTGCTTGTCATGTGCTGCTCAATCTTATCCTTAATAATTCCTTCCATTAATTTTCCTGTGATGCATGTTAAGCTTACTGGATTATAGTTGCTCAGATCAGCCCGGTCACCCTTTTATATAATGGGATAATATTTGCCATTTTCCAGTCCTTCAGTATCTCCCCAGTGCACAGTGACTTCCTAAAAATATGTGTCAAGGATTAATGTATGTACTCTCTTTCCTCCTTAAGAACTCAAGGATAAATATTTGGGAAGCTGCATAAAGTTTTAAAGACAGTATTATATAAAGCAAAGCAAAAATATATTACTAGAATTATTAAAGAAAGCACATACTATCAATTAATAAAGTCATAAGACAAAACTCTAAGTCCCTTGCCTATGCCTTTTTTTTCTCTGTCTAACTTGAACTCATCATTGGTATATTGACAATCTGAGAAAGAATACAAAAACTGGTATATACAGCATGCCACCACCTTATAGAACATACCCTCGACACATAAACATAATAAAACACAATCAAAAATAAATTAATATAATTTCAAAAGGATTCTGAATTAATATACTGTATAACATCTACAGAAATACTCTGGGAAACTCTGAAGGCATCTTTAAGAGGACAGATTATTTCATATCATTCCCATAAAAATACAGTAAATCGGAGACCAAGAAAGTGTTCAGAGTTAATCTCTAGAATAGATCAGGAATAAGCCAGGTCTCCAAATGAGGCACTTTATGGGAAAGAACATGCTCTACAATCAGAATTTAATCTCTTGACAACAAAAGAAATGGAACAGCTCATCTTTAAATTGTGACATCTTTACAATGAACATAGAGAGAAGACTAATAAGATCTTAGGTCAACAAAGTCGCAAGCAGTAAGCTTGCAGAGCAATAACAGAAATTACCAACACTGATGGAGATAAAACCATTGACAATAAAAATATAAGCCACATATTTAGAGGGTACTGTAAGTCCTTACATTCTATTCAGTTTAAATAAGATGACACACAATTTAATGAGTTTTTTGATGCAATACAAATACCACAGCTGGATACTTTTAGTGGAGAGGGAACAGGTAAACCTCTGACACTCTCAGAACTACTGGGTGTCATAAATTCACTTCAAAGTGGGAAAGCAGCAGACCCTGATGGCAATCCAGTGGAATTTTATAAAAATGTTTCAACTAAGTTAGCTCTGCTATTATTAACAGCATTTTATTGAAGCTAAAGACAACAAAATTCTACCTTAAACTTTTTGGCAAATATTAATTACTGTCTTTCTAGAGAAAAATAAGGACTTATTACAATGTGCATCATACAGAACAGTTTCACTTCTGAATAATGATGTTAAGATACTTTCCAAGGTTTTAGGTAGAAGGACTGAGAAAGTGCTTCCCTCTGTGATATCACAAGAACAAATTGGTTTTATTAAAGGAAGACACCTAGCTTCATACCTTTGGCGATTGTTTAATGTCATATAGTCATCCATAAAATTTAATACACCAGAGATCTTATTATTTTCAACTAAGTTAGCTTCATTATTATTAGCAACATTTAATGAAGCTAGAGACAACTAATTTCTACCGCAAACTTTTCGCTAAGCATTAATTACCATCTTTCCAAAGAAAAATAAGGACTTATTACAATGTGCATCATACAGACAACTTTCACTTCTGAATAATGATCTTAAGATACTATCCAAAGTTCTAGTTCGAAGGATTGAGACAGTGCTTCCTTCTGTACTATCTCATGACCAAATTAAAGGTAAACACCTTCAAACCTTTGACCTCTGTTTAATATACCCACCTGTAAAATCTAGCACACCAGAGATCTTAATATCTTTGGATGCAGAAAAAGCCTTTGACAGAGTCTAATGGGACTACTTATTCACCACATTGCACAAATTTGGGTTTAGCCCAAACATATATGCATGTATAAAAATACTTTACACCCGTCCAGAAGCCTCTGTCTATATTAACAACATGATCTCAACCTACTTCAAACTAGAGTGCCCTCTATCACCATTGCTTTTTGAAATCACTGTCATCACCACTGGCCATTCACTTTTAAAGTGCATGAGAGATAAATGGGAAGATCAGAGAAGGATTTGAATAGAAAATATCACTATATGCATATGGTACTGTACAGTGCATCCAGAAAGTATTCACAGCGCATCACTTTTTTCACATTTTGTTATGTTACAGCCTTATTCCAAAATGGATTAAATTCATTTTTTTTCCTCAGAATTCTACACACAACACCCTATAATGACAACATGAAAAAGTTTACTTGAGATTTTTGCAAATTTATTAAAAATAAAAAAACTGAGAAATCACACATACATAAGTATTCACAGCCTTTGCTCAATACTTTGTCGATGCACCTTTGGCAGCAATTACAGCCTCAAGTCTTGTTGAATATGATGCCACAAGCTTGGCACACCTATTCTTGGCCAGTTTCGCCCATTCCTCTTTGCAGCACCTCTCAAGCTCCATCAGGTTGGATGGGAAGCGTCGGTGCACAGCCATTTTAAGATCTCTCCAGAGATGTTCAATCGGATTCAAGTCTGGGCTCTGGCTGGACCACTCATGGACATTCCCAGTGTTGCCCTGAAGCCACTCCTTTGATATCTTGGCTGTGAGCTTAGGGTCGTTGTCCTGCTGAAAGATGAACCGTTGCCCTAGTCTGAGGTCAAGAGCGCTCTGGAGCAGGTTTTCATCCAGGATGTCTCTGTACATTGCTGCAGTCATCTTTCCCTTTATCCTGACTAGTCTCCCAGTTCCTGCCGCTGAAAAACATCCCCACAGCATGATGCTGCCACCACCATGCTTCACTGTAGGGATGGTGCCAGGTTTCCTCCAAACATGATGCCTGGCATTCACACCAAAGAGTTCAATCTTTGTCTCATCAGACCAGAGAATTTTCTTTCTCATGGTCTGAGAGTCCTTCAGGTGCCTTTTGGCAAACTCCAGGCGGGCTGCCATGTACCTTTTACTAAGGAGTGGCTTCCGTCTGGCCACTCTACCATACAGGCCTGATTGGTGGATTGCTACAGAGATGGTTGTCCTTCTGAAAGGTTCTCCTCTCTCCACAGAGGACCTCTGGAGCTCTGACAGAGAGACCATCGGGTTCTTGGTTACCTCCCTGACTAAGGCCCTTCTCCCCTGATCGCTCAGTTTAGATGGCCGGCCAGCTCTAGGAAGAGTCCTGGTGGTTTCGAACTTCTTCCACTTACAGATGATGGAGGCCACTGTGCTCATTGGCACCTTCAAAACAGCAGAATTTTTTTTGTAACCTTCCCCAGATTTGTGCCTCGAAACAATCCTGTCTCGGAGGTCTACAGACAATTCCTTTGACTTCATGCTTGGTTTGTGCTCTGACATGAACTGTCAACTGTGGGACCTTATATAGACAGGTGTGTGCCTTTCCAAATCATGTCCAATCAACTGAATTTACCACAGGTGGACTCCAATTAAGCTGCAGAAACATCTCAAGGATGATCAGGGGAAACAGGATGCACCTGAGCTCAATTTCGAGCTTCACGGCAAAGGCTGTGAATACTTATGTACATGTGCTTTCTCAGTTTTTTTATTTTTAATAAATTTGCAAAAACCCCAAGTAAACTTTTTTCACGTTGTCATTATGGGGTGTTGTGTGTAGAATTCTGAGGGAAAAAATGAATTTAATCCATTTTGGAATAAGGCTGTAACATAACAAAATGTGGAAAAAGTGATGCGCTGTGAATACTTTCCAGATGCACTGTATGTATCAGACTCACAAACATCTTTACCAACAGTCCTTAATGCACTAGCAGAATTTCAAAAGATATCCAGATTCACAAATTAATTTGAATAAAAGTGTGCTTTTTCCAGTGAACTCTATACTAATAAAAGGCAAAGCCCTCACTGACTGACTGACTGACTGACTGACTGACTGACTGACTGACTGACTGACTGACTCACTCACTCACTCACTCACTCACTCACTCACTCACTCACTCACCACTAATTCTCCAACTTCCCGTGTAGGTAGAAGGCTGAAATTTGGCAGGCTCATTCCTTACAGCTTACTTACAAAGTTAGGCAGGTTTCATTTCGAAATTCTACGTGTAATGGTCATAACTGGAACCTCTTTTTTGTCCATATACTGTAATGGAAGGCAGCAAGATGACCGTAGGAGACGGAGTTGCGTGTCGCGTCATCACGCCTCCCACGTAATCACGTGAACTGACTGTGAACTCAGTACGTAGAAAAGAAGGAGAAGCCCCAAAGAGTGCTGAAGAAAACATTCATTACATAATTGACAAGGCAGCGAAACAATAAGAAGCAAGTGAGTGACGCATACAAGCATCTTCATAAGACACGAGGTATAAAAAAGCACGGTGTAAACCGTAAGTTTAAATTAAGTTTATAGAAACGCTCCCGCTGCCGTTTGCAATACCATATTCGCGAGATACAAGTTTAATGAGAAGACACGAGGTATAAACGAGAGTTTGGATCACTTTGTAACAGAGTTAAAATTGCTGTAGCGAGAAACTTTTAACTGCCGGGTCTTAGCTAACATTAAATAAACCCATGGACATCGCAACATCACACAAGAGAGCGGCTCACGTGAAGTGACTGAACGCAGCAGGAGTGATCACTTCGATGAATCAAACCTGTTCAAAAAACACATTACACAATTGATAAGGTAGGAAATGAATATGAAACAAAGCACGGTATAAACCGTAACTTTAAATTAAGTTTATAGAAACGCTCCCGCTGCCGTTTGCAATACCATATTTGCCCCTGCGGGGATTTTGCTATATATATTAAACTGTTTCAACCATTCTATGATCTGCTTCTCGCAACCGAAAGAGGGCACTGTGGCAGAAGTTAGCTGACTTGCTGACCAACCACAAGCGTTACCTGGTAGGTAACCACCCATACAATCAGATTGTGAATCAGACTACGAATGCCTGCAATGTAATTACCCCGATCTACATGCTGTCAAATGAATGAACCACACGCCGTGGCACAACGTTAGGGGCTTCGCCTCTAGCACTGACGTCCGAGGTTCGATTCCCGCAAGGGAGTGCAATGAGTGTGTACGCCTGATGATCCCACAATTACAGCGAAACACGTGTCGCGTACTATGCATCTTCAAAGCATGGTGTAAACCGTAAGTTTAAATTGAGTTTATAGAAATGCTCCCGCTGCCGTTTGCAATGCCATATTCGCGAGATACAAGTTTAATGAGAAGACACGAGGTATAAACGAGACTCTGGATGACTTTGTAACAGAGTTAAAATTGCTGGAGCGAGAAACTTTTAACTGCCGGGTCATGTCGCGTGTTCTCGGGTAGGTACACCAAAAAATGTATACATTTATGCATTGTGAAGGATTGCCGGCTTTTACTCCGGCCCTCACCCCCAGGCCGCCAGGAGGAGCTCTCCCAGGAGCGTGGACGTGCCCCGAGTTCCAGCAGGGCCTCATGGACTATGTAGTTTTTATACACAGCCCTGCTGGATACCTTGGGGGCCACCGGGAGTCGCTGTAAGGGGGCTCATGGACTCTTATGTGCCCTATAACCCGGGAGTACGTCACGGTCACGTGACAGGAAGGAACGACGTGCTCCCGGGGTGAAGAAAAGGACTGTTTACCCTGACCCGGAAGGGAAAAGGAACTGTGGACTGATTGGACAGAAACACTTCCGGGTCAGGGGATATAAAAGGACTGTGGGAAAGCCCAGACACTGAGCTGAGCTGGGAGGTAGGGTGGCGAAGTGTCTGGGCGAGGAGGATTGGTATTGTTAGTGATTTGTGAGAGTTTATTGTGATTTATGAGTGTGGAGTGGAGGGTGCTTTGTGCACATGAAGACAACAAAATAAAGAAGTCTTGTGCTTTTACCTCATGTTACCTCGAGTGGTACCTGAGGGTGTTAGAGGTGGCTCCACGCCTCTACTGCGACAGCATGTAATGGGCAAACAAAAAATGTACTGTACCCGAAAGCACTGCAGTAGTACTCAATGTATCTTTACTTCTTAAATGTTAATGTTTTACTGTTTAATAATTTATACGCTTCTTATATGTTGTTCAAATTCTTTTATCAAAATACCAGTAACAGCGCACGGCACAATAACGTGGAGTGAATACACTTGACATGAGCATTCATGTTATTTATCCTCTTTCTCTGTACATTTACCATTCATTTGCTCAGAGGTTGATGCGCTTGCTGCTTAATGAGCAGCTCTTCACCCTAGTGTCCCGCTGCTTCTCTTCTTTCGTCTGCATCTTTTCCCATTAAAACTGATTAAGTTAGTTTTTGTGGTGCGATAACTTAGTATGTTTTCTTTAATTTTTCAGTTAACCTGGCACTTAAGTCTTCAATCTGCCTCAAGAATGAATAGCGAAGGTAGTAGGGAATGAAAACGGCAGCCGTACGCATCCGCCACAGCCGCACTGCTGGGCGCAGCTGTGAGTTGATTCTACAATAAAATAAAATAAAGATAAAAAGAGTAAT
Organism: Erpetoichthys calabaricus; assembly: GCF_900747795.2. NCBI lineage: Eukaryota > Metazoa > Chordata > Cladistia > Polypteriformes > Polypteridae > Erpetoichthys > Erpetoichthys calabaricus. The sequence goes on from NC_041409.2 coordinate 49,947,564, forward strand.
AAAATCATCACCCCGAAAGTGAATAGTAGACGTGACGTAGTATATGTGTACCAAATTTCAAGTCAATAGGTGAAACGGTTTGCAAGATACAGGTGATTTAAAATCCTGCACAAATCAAACGAATAGCCACGGTAGCGTATTATAGAAGAAGATTTTACTGTTTAATAATTTATATTTATATGCAATGTGCTTCTTATATATTACTTCATATTCTCATATGATAATGATGTTAATGTTGTTTATATTGATTTCTATGTTATTGTAAGTGCTCTTTATTTGTGGAAAAATAAATTAACAAACTTATTTTATACATACTACATTTTATTTTTTTCTCTTGCACTCAGTGAGCGAATCCAATGGGTAATCAGCTATATATATATATATATATATATATATATATATATACTAGCAAAATACCCGCGCTTCGCAGCGGAGAAGTAGTGTGTTAAAGAGGTTATGAAAAAGTAAAGGAAACATTTTAAAAATAACATAACATGATTGTCAATGTAATTGTGTTGTCATTGTTATGAGTGTTGCTGTCATATATATATACATATACACATATACACACACATATACACACATATACAGATATGTTATATATACATATACACATATATTTTTTATATATATATATATATATATATATATATATATATATATATATATATATATATATATATATATATATATATATATGTACACATACATACATACATACATACATATACAGACATAGATGCACTTACAATAACATAGAAATCAATATAAACAACATTAACATCATTATCATATGAGAATATGAAGTAATATATAAGAAGCACATTTCATATAAATATAAATTATTAAACAGTAAAATCTTCTTCTATAATTTGCTACCGTGGCTTTTCGTTGGTCTGTCCAGGATTTTAAATCACCTGTAGCTTGCAAACCGTTTCACCTATTGAGTTGAAATCTGGTACACATATAGTACGTCACGTCTGCTATCCGCTTTATGGGTGATGATTGTATTACTCTTTTATTACTGTTTATTTTATTTTAGAATCAACTCCTATCTGCGCACACCAGGGCGGCCGTGGGCAGATGCGTATGGTGTATTCACTCCATGTTATCGTGCATTGCGCTGTCACTGGTATTTTGATAAAAGAATTTGAACAATATATAAGAAGCGTATAAATTATTAAACAGTAAAACATTAACATTTAAGAAGTAAAGTTACATTGAGTACTACTGCAGTGCCTTCGGGTATACCTCATTTTTTGTTTGCCCATTACATGCTTAAATGTATAAATTTTTTGGTGTACCTACCCGAAAACACGCGACATATAACCGAGCGTGGGAGAAGCATGGATTTTAAACACGCGTTGAGTTCATCTGCTGGTCTCCCTCGTGGAATAACTGGTAATGTTTGACTAAAATGTACAGCGAGTAAAACGACATTACCTCCTTTTTTTTTTTACGATCTCTGAGATCTTGCTTTTTTCGGTTCAAGGCTTTATAAGCTCTTTTATGTGCCATGGTGTACTTAATAAGTACTAATTATCCCAAACCATCATCTTTGAATGTTGCAAGACTTTCGCCTTGTATGTAGATCGGGGTAATTACATTCATTGCATTCCTAGTCTGAATCACAATCTGATTGTATGGGTGGTTACCTGGCACTGTAGGGTTGCCACCCGTCCTTTAAAATACGGAATCGTGCCGCGTTTGAGAATGAAATTGCGCGTCCCGTTTTGAATCAATACTGGACGGGATTTATCCCGTATTTTTTTTATCATTTTTTTTTTAAAGCAGCGTCTCATGCAAATCATCCCACACGCATTTTATGAAGATGCCTCCTTTCCTACTTTTGATTGGGTAATACTTGATGTCATCGCTAGTTTGATTGGTGTTTTTAACTGTCCACTGAGGAGGGCGTGTCTTTTAAGTACAGTCTGCAAAGTGTTGGCACTGAGATGTGGCGTCAGCGCCATACTTGAAGCCCCTAACGTTGCGGTGAGCAAGTCGGCTAACATCCGCCATGTGCCGTCTTTCAGTTGCGAGAAGCAGATCATAGAATGGTTGAAACTGTTGCCCCTAACGTTGCGCCACGGCGTGTGTTTCGTTTATACCTCGTGTCTTCTCATTAAAGTTTTATCTCGCGAATATGTTATTGCAATCCGCAGCGGGAGCGTTTCAATAAACTTAATTTAAACTTACGTTTTACACCGTGCTTTGTTTCCCTTATGAACATGCTTGTATGCTTAACTCGCTCCGTTGTCAATTGTTTAATTAATTTTTTGCTGTTCGCTGTTTGCGGCTGTTCCTCCATTTCCCCCTACTTCGTTCTTTTATCTCGCGAATATGTTATTGCAATCCTTAACGGGAGCGTTTCAATAAACTGATTGAAAATAGTTTTGCATTTACCTTTTTAGTAAAAGGTGAGCTTTTAAGCCTGAGAAATCACCCCGTAAATGCACACGTTTAATTGGACATGTGTTAATATGTATGGTTACACAGTATTAAAAGACAGTGAACAACGTCAGTTACCTTTGTTCCCACGTTTGATAAAAGGTGAGCTTTTAAGCCTGAGAAATCACCCCGTAAATGCACACGTTTAATTGCACATGTGTTAATATGCATGCTTACACAGTATTAAAAGACAGTCAAAAATTAACGTCATTTACCTTCGTTCCCGCGTGTGACTCGTGCTGTAAATGTCTTCCTTGTTTTTAGTTCACGTGATTACGTAGGAGGCGTGATGACGCGATACGTGACTCCGCCTCCTCCATTACAGTGTATGGACAAAAAATATGTTCCAGTTATGACCATTACGCTTTGAATTTCGAAATGAAACCTGCCTAACTTTTGTAAGTAAGCTGTAAGGAATGAGCCTGCCAAATTTCAGCCTTCCACCTACACGGGAAGTTGGAGAATTAGTGATGAGTGAGTCAGTGAGTGAGTCAGTCAGTGAGGGCTTTGCCTTTTATTATATATATATATATATATATATATATATATATATATATATATATATATACTAGCAAAATACCCGCGCTTCGCAGCGAAGAAGTAGTGTGTTAAAGAGGTTATGAAAAAGTAAAGGAAACATTTTAAAAATAACGTAACATGATTGTCAATGTAATTGTGTTGTCATTGTTATGAGTGTTGCTGTCATATATATATATATATATATATATATATATATATAATATATGTGTATGTGTATATGTATATATGACAGCAACACTCATAACAATGACAACACAATTACATTGACAATCATGTTACGTTATTTTTAAAATGTTTCCTTTTTTTTTCATAACCTCTTTAACACACTACTTCTCAGCTGCGAAGCGCGAGTATTTTGGTAGTATATATATATATATATATATATATACACACACACACACACACACACATACACATACACATATATTATATATATATATATATATATATATATATATATATATACACATATATATGTATACACACACACATATATATATATATATATATATATATATATATATATATATACACATACATATACACACATACATGCAGTTTCAATAACATAGAAATCAATATAAACAACATTAACATCATTATCATATGAGAATATGAAGTAATATATAAGAAGCACATTTCATATAAATATAAATTATTAAACAGTAAAATCCATCCATCCATCCATCCATTTTCCAACCCGCTGAATCCGAACACAGGGTCACGGGGGTCTGCTGGAGCCAATCCCAGCCAACACAGGGCACAAGGCAGGAAACAATCCTGGGGTTTTATCTTTATTTTATTTTATTGTGGAATCAACTCCTATCTGCGCACACCAGGGCGGCCGTGGGCGGATGCGTATGGTGTATTCACTCCATGTTATCGTGCATTGCACTGTCACTGGTATTTTGATAAAAGAATTTGAACAACATATAAGAAGCGTATAAATTATTAAACAGTAAAACATTAACATTTAAGAAGTAAAGTTACATTAAGTACTACTGCAGTGCCTTCGGGTATACCTCATTTTTTGTTTGCCCATTACATACTTAAATTTATGTTGTATGGTGTACTTATCCCAAACCATCATCTTTGAATGTTGCAAGACTTTCGCCTTGTATGTAGCTCGGGGTAATTACATTAATTGCATTCCTAGTCTGAATCACAATCTGATTGTATGGGTGGTTACCTGGCACTGTAGGGTTGCCACCCGTCCTTTAAAATACGGAATTGTCCCGCATTTGAGAATGAAATTGCACGTCCCGTTTTGAATCAATACGGGACGGGATTTGTCCCGTATTTTTTTATCATTTTTTTTAAAGCAGCGTCTCATGCAAATCATCCCACACGCATTTTATGAAGATGCCTCCTTTCGTAGTTTTGATTGGGTAATACTTGACGTCATCGTTAGTTTGATTGGTCTTTTTAACTGTCCAGTGAGGAGGGCGGGTCTTTTAAGTAGAGTCTGCAAAGTGTTGGCACTGGGATGTGGCACCCGCTGCAGTATGCGTCCCTTATTTTTTTGTATTAAAAGTGGTAACCCTACGTGGCAGGTAACAGTTATGTTTGGTCATGAAGTCGTCTAAAATCCGCCACATGCCCTCTTTTAAGTGTGAGAAGCAGATATATATAGCCAAATTCTCGCGCTTCGTTGCGGCGAAGTACTGCTTTTAATTTTTTAAGAAAAGAAAACCTTTTTAAACGGATCGAAAATACAGTATACCAATAACAATTTGTTAAGGATCTGTTTTTTTCTGAACCTCGCTTTTCACAGCTGTCGCGCTACGGCGTGTGTTTCGTTTATTTGACAGTATGTAGATCGTGGTAATTACATTCATGGCATTCATTTTCTGAATCACAATCTGACTGTATGGGTGGTTACCTGCCAGGTAACGCTTGTGGTTGGTCAGGAAGTCGCCTTACATCCGCCACGTGCCCTCTTTCTGTTCCCAGAAGCTGATCATAGAATGGTTTTAATAGTTTACTTTCAAATAATGCAAAGAGTATGCGACACGTGTTTCTCCCTAATTCTGGGCTCATCAGGCATACACACTCACTTCATCCCCTCTCGGGAATAGAATCTCTATCGTCAGCGCCAGAGTTGAAGCCCCTAACGTTGCGGTCAGGAAGTCGGCTAACATCCGCCATGTGCCGTCTTTCAGTTGCGAGAAGCAGATCATAGAATGGTTGAAACTGTTGCCCCTAACGTTGCGCTACGGCGTGTGGTTCGTTTATACCTCGTGTCTTCTCATTAAAGTTTTATCTCGCGAATATGTTATTGCAATCCGCAGCGGGAGCGTTTCTTTAAACTTAATTTAAACTTATGTTTTACACCGTGCTTTGTTTCCCTTATGAACATGCTTGTATGCTTCACTCGCTGGCTTCTTATTGTTTCGCTCCCTTCTCAATTGTTTAATGAATTTTTTGTTCTTCGCTGTTTGCGGCTCTTCCTTCATTTCTCTCTACTGCGTTCATTTATCTCGCGAATATGTTATTGCAATCCGCAACGGGAGCGTTTCAATAAACTTAATTTAAACTTACGTTTTACACCGTGCTTTGTTTCCCTTTTGAAGATGCTTGTATGCTTCACTCGCTCCCTTCTCAATTGTTTAATTAATTTTTTGTTCTTCGCTGTTTGCGGCTCTTCCTTCATTTCTCCCTACTGAGCTCACAGTCTTTTCACGTGATTACGTGGGAGGCGTGATGACGTGACACTCAACTCCGCCTCCCACGGCCATCAAGCTGCCGTCCATTACAGTATATTGTCAAAAATGAGGTTCCAGTTATGACCATTACGCGTTGAATTTCGAAATGAAACCTGCCTAACTTTTGTAAGTAAGCTGTAAGGAATCAGCCTGCCAAATTTTAGCCTTCCACCTACACGGGAAGTTGGACAATTAGTGATGAGGGAGTCAGTCAGTCAGTCAGTCAGTCAGTCAGTGAGTCAGTGAGGGCTTTGCCTTTTATTAATTAGTATAGATATATATATGACAGCAACACTCATAACAATGACAACACAATTACATTGACAATCATGTTACGTTATTTTTAAGATGTTTCCTTTACTTTTTCATAACCTCTTTAACACACTACTTCTCCGCTGCGAAGCGCGGGTATTTTGCTAGTATACTAATAAAAGGCAAAGCCCTCACTCACTCACTCACTCATCACTAATTCTCCAACTTCCCGTGTAGATGGAAGGCTGAAATTTGGCAGGCTCATTCCTTACAGCTTACTTACAAAAGTTAGGCAGGTTTCATTTTGAAATTCTACGCGTAATGGTCATAACTGGAACCTCTTTTTTGTCCCTATACTGTAATGGAGGAGGCGGAGTCGCGTATCGCGTCATCACGCCTCCAACGTAATCACGTGAACTGAAAACAAGGAAGAGCCCCAAAGAGCGCTGAAGAAAACATTCTCCGTCAACCCCCACACTCCCCCCACCCTTCCGCACATCACGGCATTTTTGTTAATGAAGTGACGTAATACTCCAGCTCCACCTTCTTCACAAGTTCATTCACCAAATTATTTGTCAATTATATTTCACAGTAAGAACTTACAGCATGACTCAAACGCGGGAACGAAGGTAAATGACGTTAATTGTTGAGTGTCTTTTAATACTGTGTAAGCATACATATTAACACATGTGCAATTAAATGTGTGCATTTACGGGGTGATTTCTCAGGCTTAAAAGCTCGCCTTTTATTAAAAAGGTAAATGCAAACTGTTTTCATTCTGAAGGGCACAAACAACATTGGATTTCAGCCGTTAAACGCGCAAAAATGTTGGTACACCAGATAAATAAGCGCAACATATTATCAGTTGTATTGTATGCTTACAATACATATAGAAATGTGTTAATCATTAACTAATAGTATGGGATGGTGTTTTTCGACTCAGCTCCAGATGCCGATGGAGACCAGAACTGCTTTGGAAAAATATGAACGCCTTGGGGCCGATCTGGAAGAAGGTAGCGCAGCACCTTGATTTAAACGATTCCATGTCTTGGTGGGTTTGCGTAGCTTATTGTCAATATCTTTACACCTGTTTTTAAGACTTATTGACTGAAACGGGCTTTCACGAAAAAAGTTAGGGCTTTGCTACAGGATACACCCTCCACAAGTTAAGGAAGTAAAAATAAAGGTATATATTTCTGTTTTATTTAAACCTTTTTAAGTTCGTATGCATAGCCCCATTTGGCTGTTTTAGTTTTTTTTTTTCTTTCTTCAGTAATATTTAATCTCCTTAAAGAAAAACAACATATGCATTTTACTTTTTTTGTATCTCTTTAGTAATATTTTAGTGTAAAAGGATAAGTATTTAAACCTTTTATGTTACTTTATAAAGTTATTTTACACAATGTTGAAAAATTAATAAGAAAGCTACATATTTTGGCAGCTGCTGCTTTAATTTTCAATGAAATGAAAAAAGATCTCCAAGAGAAAACCTCAATGAAGAAGAAACAGTTTGCACTATCTAAAAATCAGAAACCCTCATTTATAAAGGTTTGCTGCAGATGACTTAACTGAAAATAAATAAATAGTTCCTATGTGTATAATACATATTTATCTATTTGACTTATGCCTTTATTCCAACAACTTGCAACATCTGAGGTACAATTTGTTACATTATTTTTGTTTTTTGCAGCACAGGCAGGTGAAGTGACTTCCTCAGGGTCACACAGTGGTGTCAGTACCAGGATTTGAACTGACAAGCTCCGGGTTTGCTGAAATATTACTGAAGAAAGAAAAAAAACGAAAACGGGCAAATGGGGCTATGCATACAAATGTCCATCCATCCATTATACAACCCGCTATATCCTAAATACAGGAGCCAATCCCTGCCAACACAGGTCACAAGGCAGGAAACAAACTCCGGGCAAGGTGCCAGCCCACCGCAGGGCACACACACCCACACACCAGGGACAATTTAGAATCGCCAATGCACCTAACCTGCATGTCTTTGGACTGTGGGAGGAAACCGGAGTACCCGGAGGAAACCCAGACAGACACAGGGAGAACATTCAAACCCCACGCAGGGAAGCGAACCCGGGTCTCCTAACTGGCACCTTTAACTGCGCCACCATGCCGCCCGCATACAAACTTAAAAGGTTTAAATAAAACAGAAATATATACCTTTATTTTTACTTCCTTAACTTGTGGAGGGTGTATCCTGTAGCAAAGCCCTAACTTTTTTCATGAAAGTCCCTTTCAGTCAATAAGCCTTAAAAACAGGTGTAAAGCTAAACTTGCAGCACCGCTATTCAATTACACTTGCCTAACGCCTCTCCTAAGGGGACATACTGTGGGATCTGGGCATCCGTCAAAGCACTAATCACAGGCCCAATTAGAAAGCGGGAAGCTGTGATTTGTCCTCTCCCTCCGACGTAACAGTCACAGCCCGTGTTACAATGCACTATGTATGTATGTGTATATGCATATATGTATATGTGTGTGTGTGTGTATGTGTGTATATGTATGTGTATATATATATATATATATATATATATATATATATATGTTGATATGTGTATATATATATGTATATATTTGTGGATGTGTATATATATTTATATATATATATATATATATGTATATATATTTTGTGGCACCCGGACGGGGTTCACGCCCGGCTGGGACGCCCAGGAGGACAGGAGGAGAGCTCATTCCTCCTCCAGAACGCAAGGGGGCGTCCGCCCTGGTTGTATTGGAGGCCATGGCTACAGAGCTTGGAAGCTCTACCCTGTAGGGGCCCGTGGCCACCGCCAGGGGTGCCCTGATGCCTTGGGGACCCTGGACCCCAGTTCTTCCGCCACACCCGGAAGTGCTGGGGGGAAGAGAAGAAGGAACACCCGGAGTGCTTCCGGGTACATAGCCGACACTTCCGCCACACTGGGGAGTGCCGGTGGAAAATTGCCGGGGACCACCTAGAGCACATCCGGGTGTGTATAAAAGGGGCCGCCTCCCTCCAGTCATAGACAAGAGTCGGGAGGAAGAAAGATGATGTCGGGAGGACGGCAAGGAGGCAGCCTGAAGAGAGAGAAGGCATTGTGTTGTGGCCAGGATTTTGGGGTCTTTGGGGTTTGTGAGCACAATATGGACAATGTAAATATTGTAAATAAATGTGTGTTGGGTGACATGAGCGTGTCTGCCTGTCTGTGTGAGCCAGCTTCCACAATGTATATGTAGATATGTATATATATATGTATATATGTATATGTATATATATATGTTTACATAACCACTTTAACACACTACTTCTCCGCTGCGAAGCGCGGGTATTTTGCTAGTATATATATATATATATATATATATATACATACATACACACACATACATGCACTTACAATAACATAGAAATCAATATAAACAACATTAACATCATTATCATATGAGAATATGAAGTAATATATAAGAAGCACATTTCATATAAATATAAATTATTAAACAGTAAAATCTTCTTCTATAATTTGCTACCGTGGCTATTCGTTTGTCTGTCCAGGATTTTAAATCACCCGTAGCTCGCAAAGCGTTTCACCTATTGACTTGAAATCTGGTACACATATAGTACGTCACGTCTGATATCCGCTTTATGGGTGATGATTGTATTACTCTTTTTATCTTTATTTTATTTTATTGTAGAATCAACTCCTATCTGTGCACACCAGGGCGGCCGTGGGCGGATGCGTATGGTGTATTCACTCCATGTTATCGTGCATTGTGCTGTCACTGGTATTTTGATAAAAGAATTTGAACAACATATAAGAAGCGTATAAATTATTAAACAGTAAAACATTAACATTTAAGAAGTAAAGTTACATTAAGTACTACTGCAGTGCCTTCGGGTATACCTCATTTTTTGTTTGCCCATTACATGCTTAAATGTATACATTTTTTGGTGTACCTACCCGAGAACACGCGACATATAACCGAGCGTGGGAGAAGCATGGATTTTAAACACGCGTTGACTTCATCTGCTGGTCTCCCTCGTGGGATAACTGGTAATGTTTGACTAAAATCTACAGCGAGTAAAACGACATTACCTCCTATTTTTTTTTTTACGATCTCTGAGATCTTGCTTTTTTCGGTTCAAGGCTTCATAAGCTCTTTTATGTGCCATGGTGTACTTAATAAGTACTAATTATCCCAAACCATCATCTTTGAATGTTGCAAGACTTTCGCCTTGTATGTAGATCGGGGTAATTACATTCATTGCATTCCTAGTTTGAATCACAATCTGATTGTATGGGTGGTTACCTGGCAGGTAACGCTTATGCTTGGTCATCAAGTTGTCTAACATCCGCCACGTGCCCTCTTTTAATTGCGAGAAGCAGATATATATAGCCAAATTCTCGCGCTTCGTTGCAGCGAAATACTGCTTTTAATTTTTTATTAAGAAGAAAAGAAAACCTTTTTAAACGGATCGAAAATATACCAATAACAATTTGTTAAGGATCTGTTTTTTTGTGAAGCTCTCTTTTCACAGCTGTCGCGCTACGGCGTGTGTTTCGTTTATTTGACAGTATGTAGATCGTGGTAATTACATTCATGGCATTCGTTTTCTGAATCACAATCTGACTGTATGGGTGGTTACCTGCCAGGTAACGCTTGTGGTTGGTCAGGAAGTCGCCTTACATCCGCCACATGCCCTCTTTCTGTTCCCAGAAGCTGATCATAGAATGGTTTTAATAGTTTACTTTCAAATAATGCAAAGAGTATGCGACACGCGTTTCTCCCTAATTCTGGGCTCATCAGGCGTACACACTCACTGCATCCCCTCTCAGGAATCGAATCTCTATCGTCAGCGCCAGAATTGAAGCCCCTAACGTTGCGGTCAGCAAGTCGGCTAACATCCTCCATGTGCCGTCTTTCAGTTGCGAGAAGCAGATCATAGAATGGTTGAAATTGTTTACTTTCAAATTATGCAAAGAGTACGCGACACGTGTTTCGCCCTAATTCTGTGCTCTTCATGCGTACACACTCATTGCATCCCCTCTCAGGAATCGAATCTCGAACGTCAGCGCCAGAGGTGAAGCCCCTAACGTTGCGCTATGGCGTGTGGTTCGTTTATACCTCGTGTCTTCTCATTAAACTTTTATCTCGCGAATATGTTATTGTAATCCGCAGCGGGAGCGTTTCTATAAACTTAATTTAAACTTACGTTTTACACCGTGCTTTGTTTCCCTTATGAAGATGCTTGTATGCTTCACTCACTCGCTTCTTATTGTTTCGCTCCCTTCTCAATTGTTTAATGAATTTTTTGTTCTTCGCTGTTTGCGGCTCTTTTCACGTGATTACGTGGGAGGCGTGATGACGTGACACTCAACTCCGCCTCCCACGGCCATCAAGCTGCCGTCCATTACAGTATATTGTCAAAAAAGAGGTTCCAGTTATGACCATTACGTGTTGAATTTCGAAATGCCTAACTTTTGTAAGTAAGCTGTAAGGAATCAGCCTGCCAAATTTCAGCCTTCCACCTACACGGGAAGTTGGAGAATTAGTGATGAGTGAGTGAGTGAGTCAGTCAGTCAGTGAGTCAGTGAGGGCTTTGCCTTTTATTAATTAGTATAGATATATATATATATATATATATATATATATATATATATATATATATATATATATATATATATATATATATGTAGATATGTATATATATATGTAGATATGTAAATATATATGTATATATATGTGTCTGTGTATATATATGTGTGTATGTATATATGTATGTGTATGTATGTATGTGTATATGTTGTCACACACGTGCGCATGGGAAACAGCTGGAGGGCCTAGACACTTGTAATTCTACGCCAGGCCAGGGGGCGGCGGAGTGTACTGACTATCTCTCTCAGTCCCTTGCAGACCTGTCCCGGGAAATCCCGCCTCTGGACAGCCCCAAGGATGACGTCACTTCCGAACACCAGGATACCACTCCCACTTCCTGCGATGAAGATGTCATTTCCCTTCTGGGCCTTTAAAACTGCCATCTTGACTCAGTACAGGCAGTTCTGTTTTGGACTCCGAACGATTAACTTCGTGTATTTAAAAAGAGCGATTGCAGCCAAGCATAATATACGGGTGGCTGCCCCAACCCTTTGTGATGTCTTCGACTCATTCTTATTACAGTGGCGTAATCGGCAGGATGCAGCTTTCCCAGAAGAAACCGGGAAGGAACCCTAAAAGTTCTCAGGTAGGAGAGTACCAGGGCCGTGTTTCTGGGTGGGTGGTGTGCTCAGCGGTCCGGAGTGGCACGGTGCAGGCTTCGCTCCCACCAAGGGAAAATGAGCCCCTAATCCTACACAGGGAGAATGTGGAGGAGACCCACCGACGTGGGCTGGTCCCTGGGGAGAAAACGAAAAGGGCTTACTATGTTCACTCAGAGGAGAGGACTGGGCCGCCCGTCGGGACCAAGGTCCTAAAGACACATGGGCTGTTCCCAGACCAGCAGGTAAAAATATTACAGACATGGGAATATGATCCAGAGAGATCAGCCCGGGAGCAAGCTTATGCTCTCTGGGAAACAGTGGCTTAATGGCTGAGGCCCTTTGAATTAAACACCCGGCAAATTGTGCAGCAGATATCCTGCTTTATTTTGCTACAAGGTCTTCCCAAGAACTTTGCCCAGCCGGTCTGGGGAGACTTCCATTCAATGGACGAGCTCATAGCTCAAATAAGCATTAAACCAGCCTCACAATCTGTGAGCGCAGAACGGTCCTCTAGTGGACTCCGTAGGGATTATGTCCCACTATATAAGTCCCTTCCATATAACCCGAAGCCTGTTCCAATGTCCCCGGGGCGCGGGGTGGGCCGCTCGCACGGGAGCACGGGGGAATGCGAGTGGAAGAGGGGAGGACGGTTGTGTGCACTTACGAACCCCCTGGCTATTGGGCATACGAGGGTGGTAATATTCAATGGCTTTAAGGTTACAGCACTGTTGGATACCGGCAGCAACATGACCATTGTTGATTGTCGTTATGTACTACCGTGAAAAAAGATCAGTATTCGCTGTATACACGGCAAAACACAGTCATATAAAATCGCCCTGTGTGTCATCAGCTTTGAACAAACAGTGAGAAAGATCCCCGTAGCGGTTCACCCTTACCCACTTTTTCCGGTGATACTAGGGCGAGACTGGTGTGACAATAAATGCGGTGTACTAATATCCACTCCTCGTAACTCTGTAGGCCTAATAATAGAAGGAATGAATCCCTCTCAGGCTGTTTCCACGCCGTGTATCTTGCCGGGGAAAAGAGATACGGAAGGCTCCGAGGAGGACGGGGAGCTTCCTGGGCCGTCGCACATAGATACATCATCAACCCGGGCCTCGACGAGCTGGGATGACTCCCCACCCCTTGAGGTCAGACCGGACCCTCTCTCCGACTTTCACTTCCAATTTAATAAAACGCCGGCATCTTTCAGGAGAGAGCAATGGAATGACGATTCCCTGAAGTTTGCTAAAAATGCAGTCGTGCTAGCCAATGGCCAACGCACTCATCTGCCCATACCTCACGGCCCTCACTTCGTACTTGACAACGATCTGTTATATCGAATAGCTGATCATGAGGGCGGGGTGCGGAAGCTGTTGCTAATCCCACGAACCTACCGGTGGCAGGTTTGTGAGCTGGCACACGCCCACCTCCTGGGTGGCCATCTAGGCACCGAAAAAACTCTGGAGCGGATTAAGCTCAGATTTTATTGGCCGGGAATAAACGAGGAGGTGCGCCGTTTTTGTATTTCTTGCCCAGAATGTCAATTGTGGCAAATTCCTAGGAGGGACCGCGCTCCTCTCATTCCCCTTCCCCTGATTGATGTCCCATTTGAGCGTATTGGGGTCAATATAGTAGGACCTCTGGAGCCCTCAGCCCGAGGATTTAAATATATATTAGTCCTCGTGGATTACGCTACACGATATCCAGAGGCAGTTCCGTTGCGCTCTGCCACTACAAAAGCTATCGCTCTGGAACTAGTGGGTGTTTTTGCGCGTGTCGGGATCCCTAGAGAAATCCTCACAGATCAAGGGACGCCCTTTACCTCGGAGACGTTCAGGGAGACGGCCAAGTTACTTAAAATAAAGCACTTAAGGACCGCGGTTTTATCATCCTCAAACCGACGGTCTTGTCGAGAGGTTCAATCAAACTCTCAAGCAAATGCTGCGCAAGGTGGTCAGCGCGGGCGGGAGGAACTGGGATCAGCTCCTCCCCCTCGTGCTCGTTGCTTATCGGGAAGTCCCACAAGCCTCAACGGGGTTCTCACCCTTTGAATTGTTGTATGGACGACAACCCTGAGCGTTTTTGGATCTATTAAAAGAAGGATGGGAAGGAGAGGCGCTTCCTTCTGTCAATGTATTAGAATACATTGCGCAGTTACACGATCGATTCGGAAAAATACGGCCTATTTTAAAAAGTCACATGGAGGAAGCGCAAGCAGCACAGGCCCACTATTATGATCGTGGCACGGTCCTCCAGGAGTTCCAACCAGGGGACCGCGTCATGGTGTTGGTCCCTAAATCGCATTCGAAGTTGCTTGCCCATTGGCAAGGGCCGTACGAAGTTAAGGAGAGGAAAGGGCTCGTCAACTATTTGGTGAAACAGCCCAATCGTCAACCGAGCGAGCGGGTGTATCATGTCAACTTGCTGAAGCCGTGGAAGGAAAGGGACTCGGACCCCTCCTCTGCTCAGCCCCGCTCTTTCTTTGCTCAAGGTACCAGTCTTAACTTCGGTCCTGACTTGAATGCTAAACAGAGACAGGAGCTTGAGACAGCGATCTTGTCCGTTCCAGAGGTAGTTAGTGAGCAACCCGGTAGGACCTCTCTGATTGCGCACGACATCGTGACAGAACCCGGAGTTGTCATACGAGAACGCCCATATCGTCTTCCCGAAGCAAAGAAGGCAGAAGTGGAGCTTGAGATCAAGCGCATGCTGGAACTAGGTGTGATTGAGGAAAGTTATAGTCCCTGGTCCAGTCCGATTGTCTTGGTCAGTAAGGCAGACGGAAGTTGGAGGTTTTGCAATGACTTCCGTCGACTGAATCAAGTCTCCCAATTTGACGCCTACCCAATGCCTCGCGTGGACGACCTCCTCGAGAGACTTGGACAAGCGAAGTTTTTGACCACACTTGACATGACAAAGGGGTACTGGCAGGTTCCTTTAACGGATTCCGCAAAGGCTAAGACCGCGTTTAGCACCCCTAGTGGGCACTGGCAGTACAAGGTCCTCCCATTCGGGTTACATAGGGCACCGGCAACGTTTCAGCGTCTGGTGGACAGAGTGCTCCGGCCCCATAACGCATTTAGTGCTGCCTATTTGGATGACGTAGTCATTCACTCCAGCACATGGAAGGATCATGTGCAGCAGGTGGAAACGGTGCTGCGGACACTGGCGGAAGCCGGGCTTCGAATTAACCCAAGGAAATGTTTCTTTGGATTAAGAGAAGCTAAATATTTGGGCTACCTGGTGGGTCGTGGTACCGTCAAACCACAGTGTTCCAAAGTTGATGCCATATTAAACTGGCCCCGTCCAAATACCAAGAGACAGGTGCAGGCTTTTCTCGAATTAGCTGGGTACTACCGCCGGTTTGTACCCTGGTTCTCCGAAAGAGCAGCACCCTTGACAGACCTTACGAAGAAGAAGGCCCCCATTCCACGTGGTATGGACAGATAAGGCTGCCGCTGCATTTTGTGACCTGAAACAGGCTCTTACGTCAGCACCCATATTGAAAGCACCAAACTTTGCACTACCTTTTATACTCCAGACGGACGCTTTGGACACAGGCCTGGGGGCCGTGTTGAGCCAAAGCGTCAATGGTGTTGAACGCCCCATCATGTACCTAAGCCAGAAACTGCTGGATCGGGAGACTAGGTATGCCGCAGTGGAACGGGAGGCTCTTGCGATAAAATGGGCGATTACGCAGTTGAGGTACTACCTATTGGGCCGTGAATTTACTCTGGTGACGGACCATGCACCCCTCCAGTGGATGGCCCTTCACAAGGAGTCGAATCCCCGGGTCACTAGGTGGTTTCTTGACCTCCAACCATATAAGTTCTCGCTTGTTCATCGAAAGGGTACTCTCCATGCCAATGCGGATGCCCTCTCTCGAGTCCATGACGTCTCGGACAGGTCCGCCCGACCCGATGGGTCTGGGCTAAGGGGGGGGCCTTGTCACACACGTGCGCATGGGAAACAGCTGAAGGGCCTAGACACTTGTAATTCTACGCCAGGCCAGGGGGCAGCGGAGTGTACTGACTATCTCTCTCAGTCCCTTGCAGACCTGTCCCGGGAAATCCCGCCTCTGGACGGCCCCAAGGATGACGTCACTTCCGAACACCAGGATACCACTCCCACTTCCTGCGATGAAGACGTCATTTCCCTTCTGGGCCTTTAAAACTGCCATCTTGACTCAGTACAGGCAGTTCTGTTTTGGACTCCGAACGATTAACTTCGTGTATTTAAAAAGAGCGATTGCAGCCAAGCATAATATACGGGTGGCTGCCCCAACCCTTTGTGATGTCTTCGACTCATTCTTATTACAATGTATATATGTATGTATGTATGTGAATATAATCATGTTATGTTATTTTTAAAGTGTTTCCTTTTCTTTTTCATAACCTCTTTAACACACTACTTCTCCGCTGCGAAGTGCGGGTATTTTGCTATATATATATATATATATATATATATATATATATATATATATATATATATAGATATAGATATAGATATAGATATAGATATAGATATATATATATATATAGATATATATATATATAGATAGATAGATATATATGTGTATGTATGTAGATATGTATATATATGTGTATATATATGTGTCTGTATGTGTATATATACAGTGTATATATATGTATATATGTATGTATGTCTGTGTATATATATATATGTATATGTAGATATGTGTATATGTGGATATGTATATATATGTATATATGTTTATGTATATATATATGTTTACATAACCTCTTTAACACACTACTTCTCCGCTGCGAAGCGCGGGTATTTTGCTAGTCTATACTAATAAAAGGCAAAGCCCTCACTCACTCACTCACTCACTCACTCACTCACTCACTCACTCACTCACTCACTCACTCACTCACTCATCACTAATTCTCCAACTTCCCGTGTAGGTGGAAGGCTGAAATTTGGCAGGCTCATTCCTTACAGCTTACTTACAAAAGTTAGGCAGGTTTCATTTCGAAATTCAAAGCGTAACGGTCATAACTGGAACCTCTTTTTTGTCCATATACAGTAATGGACTGCAGCTCGCTGGCCGTGGGAGGCGGGGTTTGTGTATCGCGTCATCACTCCTCACACGTAATCACGTGAACTGACTGTGAAGGAGAAAGGACGGCCTTATATGGCGTTCGTTTATAAAATAGTGGACAGGCTGTGTAAAGGCAGCTTCACAAAAAACAGATCCTTAACAAATTGTTATTGGTATATTTTCCCTCAATTTAAAAAGGTTTTCTTTTCTTCTTAATTAAAATTTAAAAGCAATACTTGACCGCTGCGAAGCCCTTCTAGCACTGATGTCCGAGGTTCGATTCCCGTAAGCGAGTGCAGTGAGTGTGTACGCCTGATGAGCCAAGAATTAGGGCGAAACACGTGTCGCATAGTCTTTGCAATATTTGACAGTAAACTATTTTCAACCATTCTATGATCTGCTTCTCACAACTGAAGGCACCGTGGTTGATGTTAGCTGACTTGCTGGCCAACCATAAGCGTTACCTGATAGGTAACCACCCATACAATCAGATTGTGATTCAGACTATGAATGCCGTGAATGTAATTACCCCGATCTACATGCTAGAGAAAACTTCAATTAAGAAGAAACATGTGTAAGTATACATATTAACACATGTGCAATTAAACGTGTGCATTTACGGGGTGATTTCTCAGGCTTAAAAGCTCGCCTTTTATTAAAAGGTAATTGCAAACTGTTTTCATTCTGAAGGGCACAAACCACGTTGGATTTCAGCCGTTAAACGCGCAAAAATGTCGGTACACCAGATAAATAAGCGCAATATATTATCAGTTGTATTGTATGCTTACAATACATATAGAAATGTGTTAATCGTTAACTAATAGTATGGGATGGTGTTTTTCGAGTTGCGCCTTGATTTAAACGATTCCATGTCTTGGTGGGTTTGTGTAGCTTATTGTCAATATCTTTACACCTGTTTTTAAGACTTATTGACTGAAACGGGCTTTCACGAAAAAAGTTAGGGCTTTGCTACAGGATACACCCTCCACAAGTTAAGGAAGTAAAAATAAAGGTATATATTTCTGTTTTATTTAAACCTTTTAAGTTCATATGCATAGCCCCATTTGGCTGTTTTAGTTTTTTGTTTTTCTTTCTTCAGTAATATTTAATGTCCTTAAAGAAAAACAACATATGCATTTTACTTTTTTTGTATCTCTTTAGTAATATTTTAGTGTAAAAGGATAACCAGTATTTAAACCTTTTATGTTACTTTATAAAGTTATTTTACACAATGTTGAAAAATTAATAAGAAAGCTACATATTTTGGCAGCTGCTGCTTTAATTTTCAATGAAATGAAAAAATCTCTCCAAGAGAAAACCTCTAAAAAGGAGAAACCCTCATTTATAAAGGTTTGCTGCAGATGACTTAACTGAAAATAAATGAATAAGTCCTATGTGTATAATACATATTTATCTATTTGACTTATGCCTTTATTCCAGCAACTTGCAACATCTGAGGTACAATTTGTTACATTACTTTTGCTTTTTGCAGCACAGGCAGGTGAAGTGACTTCCTCAGGGTCACACAGTGGTGTCAGTACCAGGATTTGAACTGACAAGCTCCGGGTTTGCTGAAATATTACTGAAGAAAGAAAAAAAACTAAAACGGGCAAATGGGGCTATGCATACAACTGTCCATCCATCCATTATCCAACCCGCTATATCCTAAATACAGGAGCCAATCCCTGCCAACACAGGGCACAAGGCAGGAAACAAACCCCGGGCAAGGTGCCAGCCCACCGCAGGGCGCATACACCCACACACACCAGGGACAATTTAGAATCGCCAATGCACCTAACCTGCATGTCTTTGGACTGTGGGAGGAAACCGGAGTACCCGGAGGAAACCCAGACAGACACGGGGAGAACATTCAAACTCCATGCAGGGAAGCGAACCCGGGTCTCCTAACTGCCACCTTTCACTGCGCCACCATTCCACCCGCATACAAACTTAAAAGGTTTAAATAAAACAGAAATATATACCTTTATTTTTACTTACTTAACTTGTGGAGGGTTTTTCCTGTAGCAAAGCCCTAACTTTTTTCATGAAAGCCCCTTTCAGTCAATAAGCCTTAAAAACAGGTGTAAAGCTAAACTTGCAGCACCGCTATTCAATTACACTTGCCTAACGCCTCTCCTAAGGGGACATACTGTGGGATCTAGGCATCAGTCAAAGCACCAATCACAGGCCCGATTAGAAAGTGGGAAGCTGTGATTTGTCGTCTCCCTCCCATGTAACCATCACAGCCCGTGTTACAACGCACTATGTATGTATGTGTATATGTACATATGTGTATGTATGTGTGTATATGTATGTCTATATATATGTTGATATGTGTATATATATATATATATATATGTATGTGTATATGTATATATATGTATATGTAGATATGTATATATGTTTATGTATATATATGTTTACATAACCTCTTTAACACACTACTTCTCCTCGGCGAAGCGCGGGTATTTTGCTAGTAATCATTATATAACACTATACACTAAGAGCTGGTCTCTTACCGCTGTCTGGTAAGAGTGTTTGAATCTATGTATTGACAACACAGGTAACAGATTGAAGACTTTCTATCACAACATTTATTTCTATAGCACATTTTCTTACACATCATGTAGCTCAAAGTGCTCAAAAGATATAGTTACAAGAAAAGAAAAACAAATTAAATTAGGTAAGAATAATAATGAATAAGTAACAAAAAAATAAATCCATACGAGCTTACATAACACAGTACCAAAGTAGCATTCTTATGTATAATATCATATTGTAAGTCTCTACAGATGAGTACGATGATAAGGTCAGATGGCCGGAAGGACAGAAAATACAAAATAAACAAATTCTAGTTAAGCTGAAAAGAATTTTATTAATCAATGTCCCCACAAAGCAAAAAAAAATATATATAGTCAAACAGTTTCTTCAGCTTAAACAAAGACATTAAAGTGCATCCATGACACATCCATCTTACTAAGGTTGTAAACCGGATATGGACGCAGGGCGCTGGGCACATCGAGGCGCACGCGCACTGCCGCCCGCCACAGAGCAAAAAAAGAAACTAAAGGATTCGAGTATGTATTACAGTACGGACGGAATCCCCACAGGTCCATGCTGTGACAACGTGCGTGCCTACAACACGATTGCGAAAGGAGTCACGGCTCAAACCAAAGAAAACACAGAAACGAGACTACGACCTGTGATCTACACCTGGGGTAAAGCGTGCATGCCAGGTTGTACAGCCGCCCGGACGCGACCACCCACACCACCGCATATACCTTCCATGATATGTCTTCACGCAGCGGCTTCCCACCGAGGCGCATATTGCGCTGTGGCGCTCGCCCCACAGTCAGACGCAGCGGCTTCCCAGAGTCAGTAGGTGGCCCCCAAACAACACAACCTGTTCAAGCAGTCGGTGTCAGCGAAGGCAACATGTACCAGACTCGGCCGTTTGCTTAGGCTGTACAAATCCGAGCCCATAGCTAACGACACAGCCACAGAGAAAACAAGACCGAAACGATTCAGCGCATATTTGAATCACATTACAGTATTACAGTACGGAATCCACAATGAAAGCACTCAACTAAATACAAACACAAGCCCGTATGGCTATGACCTGTAAACGAGCCCGTATGGATAAAATGAATGAACAAGGGTGCCCACACAAAGAAACCGCTGTAGTACAAATATGTCTATTTAACTAAATGAAACCTTAACCATGGCTACAACCAGTACACTAAACCTGAGGTACAGCGTGCACGCCAGAGTGTACAGCCGCCCGAATGTGACCGCCCACACCACCGCATATACCACGTTCGTTTAGTAATGTAGCCCTCCATGCCCGGAAGACGCCGCTGTAGTACAAATGTTTATTTAATTAAATGAAACCTTAACCATGGCTACAACCTGTACACTAAACCTCAGGTACAGCGTGCACGCCAGATTGTACAGCCGCCCAAGCGCGACTGCCCATACCACCGCATATACCACGTTCATTTAGTAATGTAGCCCTCCATGCCTGGAACCACCACCGTGGCGACTTTAGCATGCGAATCCGCCGCCGTCAGCAAACGACTTCTCGCTGACGGCACAGCCATAGAAAAACAAACGCGCGACTGCATGGCAGAAAACAATAAACGAAGGCGCCTACAACTGAGTCACAGCTTCAAAAAGGACCACTTTAGTACAAATATGTTTATTTAATTGAATGAACTGTCCCAGAACGCACCCACCCTCCATGATATGTCATCCCTCCAAGTATCAGAGGGAACTGAAAGTTCTTGCCATTCTTGGATTTGCGATTCTTTCGACAATCAGGGGCTTGCTGGTATCCATATTACTAACCGAGAATGCTAAACCGGATGATGGACGCAGGCACATCCGGCCATGGGCCGTAGCTGCAAAAAGACGTACTGCGCCGGCGCAACAAAGAGTCCGCGAGAGTCGGCTGAGGAGCCGAGAAAGGCGGACAAAAGAGGGCGAGAGAGGCGGATGAGGGTCCGCGAGAGGCGCAGGCGCAAAAAGAGTCCGCGAGAGTCGGAGAAAGGCGGACAAAAGAGGGCGACAAAGGCGGCTGACAAACGCGGGCAAAGCACGAAACACATTGCACACGAAACTAAACACACCAAAAAAAAGAACAGACGAGCGCCCAACAGCAAGGCACGACCACAACCCCCCCCACCCTACAGGCACGGGACGGGACTGGACGGGACACACACCAAGAGGGGGATTCAACAAGCCCATGGAAGACAATAAAAAAGAACACAAAACCACCCCACAGACCCTACAAGCAAGGGACGGGACACACACAAAGAGGGGGATTCAAACAAGACACAGGGACACAAAAAGAAAGAAGACGCTCGCGCAACAACGATACCCCCCACACATCCATAAGAAGTGACACCCAAAGCCACATACTCGACAGTGAACGTCGACACCTTCACACTAGGCAGCATAGGTGTCGGCATAGGTGTCAGCATAGGTGGATGTCCTTTCAATAAAGCACTATTAACCGTTCAACTGCAGAAAAGGATACATATTAACAGTGAGTGCGATCCTCCTTATTACTTATCCATATTTCGCATGCTGAGAAAGAAACAAGTCATAAATACACGCTCACGGGTACAAAACGATTCAGAAAGGATAACGGGAACAAACACACGTACACGAAAGAAACAAGAAAATAGACGGCGGCGCATAAACTGCGCTTCTGAAACACCGGGAGAGAAAATGTCTCGGATCGAAAAAAGGAAAGTACAAGTGACACCGTTACAGAGACGTGCCGAAATGGACAGACACAATGAACGTAGACGCATTCAGCGCGCGTGTCAAAGTGCTGCATCGAAAGAAGCACAATTACCAACCGAAAGAGCTCGCGTCTCAGACATACAAAAAAGTGAGCGAAGAGACAGAATAAATGAACGGAGACGTGAACAACGCGCAAATGAACTGACAGAAAAAAAAAAAGCAAGACGCGAAAATCGCAAAGCTCAAATGACCGACATACAAAAACGGACAAGGCTCGATGCAAACAATGCACGGCGTAGACTGAAACGGACTTTGCGCAAAGCCGAGGCGAATAAAAAAAAAGAAAAAAGTAGCGCGTCACAAATAATGGACATGCAACAAAAAGGCAAGCAGCCGCCAAAAGCAAAACATGCCCGTCGCGGTCATCAACACCACGCACCTGTTAAACGCTTACGCCAAATGGCTGAAAACGCCTTCAATAAGGAATCCACTATTGAGGAAAATTCATTGGGATTAATGAATGTCATTTGCAATCATTGTCATTCACTTAACTTCACAGAAGAAACAACTGGCAATACAAATAATGAATTTACACGTTGTTGTCAAAAAGGTCAGATTACACTGCCTCCTTTACATTCATATCCTGAATATCTAAAGAAGCTTCTAACTAACCATGTGCCTGAAACTAAAAACTTTATGAACTGCATTAGATCCTACAATAGTTCGTTTGCTTTTGCATCTACCGGAGTAAATATCAGGCCACCAAAAGGCAATGGCCCATACTGCTTTCGCATATGTGGATAAATATTGCATCGCATTGGAACAGTGCACCCTGAAACAAATCAACAACGCAAATATGCACAAATCTACATCCTAGATCCGGATGAGGCCATCTATCAACGCATGAACCTTCCTGAAAACAAACAATGCACAGAGCTTATAATGAGAAACGTCACTCATGTCATAAACAATCACCCATTAGCTAAGTCTATAAAAATGCTACATGAAGTTGAAAAGGAGGCAAATACAAAAGCAAATGCTGAAGGTATAGCGGCAACTACAATTGCTTTGGTCTTGATAAAGGACAAAGAACAAGATCCAAGACGATACAATCTGCCCGTCGTTAATGAAGTGGCAATTGTCTTTCAAAGTAAAGATGGTGAGCCTCCATTTCACAGAGATATTGTTCTACATTTACGTCCTGATAAAAACAACACACCTACATTCAAACGCATAGACATTTGCTTTCCGCTTCTTGATACTTTAACATACCCCATATTATTTCCAACTGGACAGGAAGGATGGAGTGCTACAATTTCAAGAATTAAAAAACAGCAGGCACAGAGACGATCACGTGTATCCATGAAAGAATATTTCTCCTACAGACTCTCAGTAAGGGACGACTTTAATCCATTACTCAATGCAGGAAAGCTGACTCAACAATACATCATTGACGTTTATGTTAGAGCGGAATCAAATGATCTGCAGTGGATAAAAAACAACCAGCCTTCGCTTAGAGCCGATAAATACAAATCGCTGCTAGACTACATTAATCGGGATGCTGACGTCTAATTCATACATACATCTCACTCTTTGTCATGTCCCAACGCCAGGGGTTGGCGAGCGAAGCGAGCAGGGGGCGGAGCCCCCTAGTTAAAATATAAAGTAAAATAAGGACTTTATACTGACCTTCGACACTCAGTGTTATCTGGATCTGCTCCTTCCACTGTTCAGAGGCCACAGAGCATGTGTAGTTACCTTCATCAGAAACACTGATATTTTTCACCACTAGAGATACGTTGCCAGCCTTCAGCTCTTCTTGAAATAGCTGTGCTCTTGTGTCAATGTGATTTATGATTCTGTAATGTGCATATAAAAGCAATGGTGAAGAGAAGTCAGTTTTGAACCACCTGACCTCAAAGCCCTCAGCATTCAGTGCTGGTGACAGGGAAGCGGGCAGGATGACATCTTCACCAACATAAGAAACAACGGAATGAGAAGGACCAACAATGGAAATCCTCTCTGGAAATCAAACCAAATAAATCTAGTTAATGCCAGGATGAGCTGTGCTAGTTCAAAGAAATCAAAGTTTAAAAGTATTAGAAAAACATTCATGTGTAAATTAACTATTTGTCAATCAACTTAGCAAGTGAAGCTTTTTCACTCGATGCTTCACACAAAAACATTTTACTTAATTTTTTTCTTGACTCATCTTTTTTAGCAATACCAAGGAACAATTTTTAAAGTCCTACTTTGTCCTTCTATAAATTACAACAAACCATTGAGCATAAATTAGAAGAAGAAATCAAATAACAGCTGGACTCACCTGCACAGGAAAAGTACATGCCATGGAAAAGCAATAAAATAAAGAGATTCTGTCCTGTGTGAGCAATCATGGCTGAAAAAGAAAGAACATCTAAGTGAAACTTGTGAAATGGAGGATACTGTAATGCGCTTACATATACTGTACAGTAAGTCATCTCACAGATAAACTGACACTGGCTAAACAATATGAAGATGGCCACAGTGACATGTACAATATTTGCATTATTTTTGCACCCATTAATTCCCACTTTTTGCTTCACATTGTTTTTTTCTGGACTCACACCCAGTTCTTTACACACTCATTATTTCAATAACTGATGCTGTGGCCATTTTCTCAGTATGCATAGTCTTCTCCTTCTGTTGATAAGCACAGGTCAGCCTCTACCTTTTAGCCTACCCTCAAAACAAGTAGCCAAAATTACCACATGCCAGTCCTTCACACCTGACCCATCTAGTGGTGACCACCATAGCACAATTCCCTCTTTTTCAGCTCTAATTAAAAAAAGGAACACCTCATATGGATAATCACCTTATTGATAAAATATCACACATTCATATCTATCCATCCATTATTGCATTATTAAATCTCCTTAATCCAGTTCATCGTTAAAGTCACCAGAGCCTAACCTGACAGTATCAGGTTCAAGGCAGGAAGTAACATATGGACAAGTTCTGTAACAGAGCACATTCATACCCACACTCACATTCACTTACTATCTACAGTAACTAACCTAAAATCCAAAACTTGCACTGGGTGTGACAAGGATGGATAGGATTAGAAATAAGTACATTAGAGGGTCAGCTCAGGTTGGACGGTTGGGAGACAAAGGCAAAGAGGCGAGATTGCGTTGGTTTGGACATGTGCAGAGGAGACATGTTGAGTATATTGGGAGAAGGATGCTAAGGATACAGCTGCTAGGGAAGAGGAAAAGAGGAAGGCCTAAGAGAAGGTTTATGGATGTGGTGAGAGATTTCATGCAGGTGATGGGTGTAACAGAACAAGATGGAGAGGACAGAAAGATATGGAAGAAGATGATCTGCTGGGACAACCCCTAACGGGAGCAGCCAAAAGAAAAAGAAGTCATCAACATGTGAAGGAAAAACTGAAGCATCCTAAGGGGAACCCATACAAACACAGGAACAGCATGCAAACCTCACACAGATAATGTCAGGGCTGGGGATTCAACCCAAGAAAACTGGATTTGTGATACTGGAAGTGGTGACTATTTTGCCAACAGTCTGTTCACATTTTTTTAAATTATACAAACCTAACAATCCTTAATATTTTTCATATTTCTGGGTTATGCATATTGTGCTTGTATTTTATATTTCCTCCACAGGTTGATGGCACTGATTGTTGTGAGTCTTGCCTCACATATTGAACAATCAGAGTGTTGTCTCATTGTTTATTAACCTGCAGTTTTACTCGTCTTCACCAGACACATCCCTCTGGCTTGTTTTCTATTCTCTACCACACTCACAAATACCTTTATCACCAAACATGTTTAGAATTGTTTAAGGCACACCCTGATTAGACTACCAGGCCCTGATCCTACTCTTGCTTCTTTTCTCTTTCTCACTGAGCAGATGTGCTTATCAGCAGTCAGTGATGAAACTTGTTGTAGTCATGCAGACATCTTTCTTGTTTGTGTAGTATTGTGTTTCTGTTCCTTTTAGTACTCTGTGTGCCTTACTAGTGTACAGTAAGTGATAATCCTATTTACTGTTGCCATCGATACCCATTCCCAGAGACCCTTAGTGGAATTCATTACTCAGTTTGTTAATTTCAATCACAAATCTCCTGATGAGGTATCTTGTAACTGGCATTCTGTCAAGGGTTGCTATCTGCATTTCCCTCAGTGCTTTAAGGATTTAGGCAATCTGAACTAGTTTAAACACGTTTAGAATGTGAATGGATAGTTAATATCTTCTGCTTCCTCACTTTTCCTAACAGGTTTTTCTGCACTCAGGGCTAAAAATGGCTGATTTGTATTTCTTTACATCTCTTTCTCCTCCAGTTGTGCTACACATTCTCTTCCTCCTTACATTTGTTACTATTTTCCATCTCCACATGTAACTGACAGACCCCTCACTTCAGCCCTAATTCAGTGCACCCCAAGAGAAGCACCAGACACCACAACTGCTCCCTCTTTTTTTTCACACAACAGTTGACTTTATTTAAGAATCAGCCATACATTGCAAGTTACATCTTCATTCATTTCTCTATATAGCTCATTCCTTAATATGAAAATCACATCACAGCTCTTGAGTTTACATTAATACATTTATAGTAGCAGCAGTGCTGTGTTACATCTCTTTTTTCAGTAAAGCAATTAAATGCATTGGTGCAGAAAGTGAGCCCAATACATCCATCCAATACACAAATAGATTAAAACAGCCCAGGGCATCCATTGTCATACATAATCATTAAAGAGGTCCTTGTCTTCTTTAAATGACAAGAAATTCAAATCCCTGATTTCACTGTGATCCCATATGATGGCCTCCTGCACTGCAGGCAACGCTGACTGGCCATGCTGAAGAGACACAACATAGCTTGAAATCACTAAATGAGCACAGGATTCCACTTTTATCACCAGCTTTGTAAGAAATTCAATGAACAGCCATGGTGCTCCTAAAAAAGGAGACTTACCTGCTCTCAGTTTGTTTGGCCTCAATGTCCTTCTGTGGATTTGTCTTTCATCATGGAAATAGTGCAATCTTCTTCTAATTACCTGAGTGTGTAAGAAGACGACTGCCTTTAAAAAAAAGCAAACTTCTGTCTCCCGCCTTTTAGCTCACCTCACCCTTATCATATTTCATTAACTTCAGCTTACAATGTAACAAGGCATTCAGCCAACACGGCCTCACCTAAATGTCTTAAAGTGAATGAACACAGGAAACACAAGTCACACAAACCACACCAACCACTCACTGTCTTGAAACGCTCATTTTCTCACTCTTCTACTGAGAAAAGTAAATCGTTTTCATAAAGACTCTTATTCTATTATTCCAATCAAAATATTTATACATCTCTTCTGGTGGAACTAGAAAAGCACATAATTGCACAAAATTTTATTTTCTCCAGATAGTACTTAGGTGTTGTACTGTGTTAGCCATTATGAATGTAGTAGCAAAATGACACCTTTTATTGGCTAACTGAAAAGATTACAATATGCAAAGCTTTCAAAGCAACTCAGGCCCCTTCTTCAGGCAAGATGTAATACAGAAAGTGGAGTTCTCTGTGTTTATATACACATCCATCCATTATCCAACATGCTATATCTTAACTACAGGGTCACGGGGGTCTGCTGTAGCCAATCCCAGCCAACACAGGGGGCAAGGCAGGAAACAAACCCTGGGCATTGCGCGCGCACACACACACACGCACACACCCACACACACCCACACACCAAGCACACACTAGGGACAATTTAGGATCGCCAATGCACCTAACCTGCATGTCTTTGGACTGTGTGAGGAAACCGGAGTACCAGGAGGAAACCCACGCAAACACTGGGAGAACATGCAAACTCCACGCAGGGAGGACCCGGGAAGCAATCCCAGGTCTCCTTACTGCGAGGCAGCAGCACTACCCACTGCGCCATCGTGCCACCTGTTTATATAGACACCAGGACAGAAACAACATTGGAAAACCTTTAACGGAGACATCTTAAATGTAAAAAATTAATAGACCTCTTCAGGCTAAGATTCATTTAACAAGAGAGAAGAACAATGTATGGTCAAGATCTTTGGATAAGATATCTGTCCAACAAAGTCTTTTGAAGTTTCTGATGAGTTTTTCCATACAATGTGGGTCTGTAGTCAGGTTGTCTGGGTCAGTTATGCAAACAATCCTCATACCTGGCCATAAAACTCTTGTCTCTATTCAATCCATGTTGTAATGTATTAAATTTAGCATGAGTTTGACTTCCCATTCTTTTCTCTCTTGCTGTGTTCTGAAGTTGCCCATAAGCACTGTGACTTTAAAGTCCCTCCCACAGTGTCCATGGCTGTCGAAGTGGGCCGCTACAGGAACATCTGTGTTGCCATGTTTTATCCTCTTCCATATCTTTCTGTCCTCTGCATCTTGTTCTGTCACACCCATCACCTGCATGTCCTCTCTCACCAAATCCATAAACCTCCTCTTAGGCCTTCCTCTTTTCCTCTTCCCTGGCAGCTCTATCCTTAGCATCCTTCTCCCAATATACCTAGCATCTCTCCTCTGCACATGTCCAAACCAACGCAATCTCACCTCTCTGACTTTGTCTCCCAATCGTCCAACCTGAGCTGACCCTCTAATGTACTCATTTCTAATCCTATCCATCCTCGCCACACCCAGTGCAAATCTTAGCATTTTTAACTCTACTACCTCCAGCTCTGTCTCCTGCTTTTTGGTCAGTGCCACTGTGTCCAATCCATATAACATAGCTGGTCTCACTACCGTCCTGTAGACCTTCCCTTTCACTTTTTCTGATATCCATCTGTCACAAATTCCTCCTGACACTCTTCTCCACCCATTCCACCCTGCCTGCACTCTCTTTTTCACCTCTCTTCCACAATCCCCATTACTCTATTTAATAATAAATAATCATATATCATATTCCATTGGTACTAACCACTACCTTTGTAACATTTTTGAACAAATCATGAACTCTGCCCCATGTTTGTACACATTACCAGTTATGTAAGATTTAAAAAAACATCAACTCTTTCACATTTGTAAATGAATCATATCACATTTGTACTAACCACCAAATCTGTAGAATTTTGAACAAATTAGTATTCACATTTTTGTACAAGTTTTGAGTTTAACATTGCCATGGTGTTTCACTGAAAACATCTGTTATCACTTTCTTTGTCTGTAAATGTCTGTTAGTGGGAAGCCTGGCATTGCATGCTGTTCACCAGTGTACTGTGATATGGGGTATAATTTGACACTGCAACTCTGAGTAAGTCTTATACATGTTTATCAGTAAGGCATGTTCTGTGTTTGTTCTTGGTGAAGTTCATATCAGAAAAGGCTGATTCACAGAGATAGGTTGAAACAAAAGTTTGGTGCACCCTGATAGCCTTTGAGGTGGAGGTCATTTTGCAATGTTAGGATTTTAATCTCCACATGTCTGGTACCCAAGTTGAACGTTGTACTTAGTTGCTCAGCAATGCCTGTCATGTCCACTTGCATGAAAGGATTTCAAATGAATGACACACATGGCTCAAGTTGATCAAAGTCACAAAAGCTGTTCTCAAACTCTTGCCCAAGTCTGTTTATGACTTGAGAGTACTTTTCTGCAGCTTTGTCAAAAGCCCCAGATGCAGAAACATTGTCATTCAGCACTGGCTGATTTTCAGCACTTTTTTTCTCTGTAGATGCACAGAGAAAATGTTCATGTTAGCTTTAAATGCGTTTACAGCGCTTATTATGTCAGCGACAGTCTTACCTTTGCCTTGCAGCTCACAGTTCAAGTGGTTCAGTTTTCTGGTGATGTCCTTTAAAAATGCAACATCAAGTATTCACTCAGTGTCCTTGAGCAGTGAGGCGTCTTCCTCTTTGGATTGCATGAACTCTTTGATTTCACCCAAAAATGACAAAAATACTGCAAAATTCATCCCCTGCTGAGTCATCTTATTTCTGTGTGTAGTAACAGGTCACAATATTCAGCTGACAGCTCCTCCAATATAGCACCTTGAATATCCTGTGTTGTTTGGCTTTGGAGTGGATGCCATTTATGATCTTCACGACTGGAGCCATCATATGATTAAAGCCAGTCACTTTTGCACATATCGCCTGCAGGTGAATAATGCAGCGGTAATGCATAAATTTTGGGAAGTCTGTGTCACCTTTGCATTATGCAATGAACCCTTAATGTTGGCCCATCAGGGCAGGAGCCACGTCTGTAGTCATCGACACCAGCATTTCCAATGATACCTTTTTCTCCACAAAGAACTGCTTCACCATGTTGTAGACGTCAATTCCCCTCATTGTTGTCTTCAGAGGCAGTAGTGTCTGGAGATCTTCTTTTGTGGGGAATTCATCAAACATCATTTGGATAAACATTATCAGCTGCAATGTACTGCTGCTGTCCATAGACTCGTCATACTGAATGCTAAAATACCTGCACTTAACCAGATCCCGGTCCAGCTGCTCTATCAAGTTCCCTGACATATAGCTGGCACTCTTCTAACCATTGTACTTGCCCCCAGTTGGACATCGAAGAGAGTGGAGATGACATCAAGACCATTCTTCTCGTCTTTGAACACAGTGTTTGCAATTATCATCATTGCTTCTTTCAAGACCTCCCCATCCGGAAAGGATTTGTTGTTCTTTATCAAAAAACTCTAAATGCTTTTGTGACTTTTTCACCGGCCTCATGAAAAAAGACTGCTCACAGGCTTTAACTGCCCGTACTGGTGTGTAGTCAGAATGGAAGCTTTTGTGAGACATGCTGAACTGTCTCTGTACATTGTGCCGGTTTGCACAACACACTTTTCTTTCACTATCGTAAAAAAAAAACTCTTCCTCCCAATCTCTGTGAAAATGGTCATTTTTCTTTTGCTTTTCTGCCATATTTTTCTTTTTTTGGGGGGGGTAAAAACCACGTCTAGCTCCCCATCATAGCTGTGCCCGCTTTCTTGTCTCAGCCAAGAGTGAGATGGAGGTTTGTCTTGCACATAATATTGAACTTTTACCCCAGATTATCCCCCAATCTACATCAATGCAAGTGTGTTTGATTCAAAAAGAACAGCAACATAATTGAATACAATTTTTAGAAGGAGCTCCATGGTCACTAGTACTGTTTTTGAACATGCCCTGTGGGTGACTCCTGTGGGTATCGTTTTGGTTACCGCTGTTCCAGGTTGTCTACCACAAGAGGAGTCGTACAGTCCAGGACTAGTCTCTCAAAGGTCTTTATGACATGAGATGTAAGTGCCAATGGTCTGTAGTCATTAGGTCAGGAACAATGCAGGATGTTTTCCACAGCAGGGTCACTTTCTGGAGCCTTAAGGACAGAGTAAACAGGTGACAGAGGACACCATAAAGTTGGTCAGGTATAAAATCAAGTGAATTTCTATCACCTTCATACACCAAGTGCTGCAGGAAGTTTATTCTATTTTATAAGGTATGAGATACATTTTTACACAGATTACACAATTTTAGACTAATAGAAACTATTCCCCTAAAATAAAATAAAAGACAAAATTCAGTCACCCAGCATTCTGTTTTTTCATTTATGGCACACATACAGTAGATGTATAAGAAACATCCTGAAGAACAGGTTTTGAGTTCTTCTTTTTTACCTATATGAGGGGAAGTCCTCAAAATCCTTCAAAAAAACTGTGGTCAAATAAGTGCAATATAATTTTTTTCTCTGTTGAACTTCAAAACTCCACTTCTTAGCACTTCTGAACAGTCACCACCTATGTCATTTCATTTCTTCATGCGATTAATCCATTTTTCAGAAATCTGCTGAAAATCTTTTTTTCAAGTTCCTGAGTTCTTGTTTGACTGCTTCAATGACCTCTTCTCAGTCCTGAAACTTGGATCAGGGTCTTCTTGGAACAGTGCACTGGAGCATTGTTGTGGTGAAAGAAGAAGTTGAAAGAGGCAGTTTGAGGCAAACTCTCTGTAGCTGCTTCAAATGGGATCACTTCCACAATGCCATCATGACAGATGAAGATGACGACCATGACCTTCACTTTTCACTTAACCTGTCAAGCTATGACAGCTGACATCTGCTGCATGGGTTATTTTCAATACTGAAATTACAGGTTAAGAACCACTGAAAGTACTTGTGGATGTTGGGGAAGTTTTGTGATTTTGGAGCCCCTCAAATTACTTCTTAGAAGGATAACCAGGCCAAAAGTGGTAGAGCATGATGATGTGCTTCTGTTAATTGGAAAAAGTCACAGTTTCATGCACATCACTATGTTTTTTTCTCGTCTCCATTTTTTCCCTGAAAGATGAAAATCCTTTTAAAGGATGGAACATGCAAAAAATACATTGCCATACAAACATTTTAATACCAAAATTCATTGAACTTTTGGTCCTCACCTGTAGCTGCACTTGAACTTTTTTCAGCTCTACATACAGATTCATAGGTCGGACTCTTTAAACAGGGTAGGATTTCATTTTAAATGGGGAGATCAGGGTGTTCTTATGCCAGGGTCCCTGTTTAGTTATGTGGAGAGTGTTTAGGCCACTGTGAAGCCAGGCTAGCAGGAACAGACAGAGTAATTCTGTGATGGGCCTCCTGCTTTTAAGATTTAAAGCAGATAAGAACAAGAGTTCACCTTGGAAGACTAAAATGTTTTTGAAAGAAGAGGAAATGTCATGGTATTCCTCTCTACTTAACCTTCACTTATTTTTATCAGGTTCATTACCGAGTTGGTCTACACCTTAAAATTAACACACACGTACATACATCTACAAATACACACATGCCCTGACCACAAAAGTACACATACAGAGCCCATTATTCTCTAGTGCTTTAACCCACAAGTGCCATTTGAATAATAAATGCACAGTCCATCATTCCCTAGTACTCCAAGAGACTTACTTATCATTGGGATGAACAATGTGCAATGTCTTAGATATATCTCAGATCTAAATATAGCTTTTGGTCTCCAAGAATATACAGTATTTAAAGATTCAAAGGCGCAACATCCTTGACTATGGGCCATTTATCAACCAATACATGTCTTAGTTTAACACACTGATCACTATTGGACCCTCAGCCGATAAAACCTCACAGTTTGGATAAAATGGCAAATTCCTTACTGCTCCAGGTGCTCTAAATATTTAAGTGTATATAGTTAAAAGCAACTTCGTTTTTATTAAAGAACAATAATACTAGTAGAGGATACTATAAAAGAAAATGTAGATAGCATATATAGTCTTTAGAAAAAGCTTACAAAGTAGTGTTAAAAGATGAATGTCCCAGGGCAGTATTGATTTAGCAATTGATATTGTTCATGAGATGCTTTTAGCGGATGATCAGATGAAATCGGTCACACGTCTCTCGCCTGATGTTGCTCTGTCTTCTTCCTTCAGATAAGCTATATTTATTTTACACTTCTACATGAGATTCTGGAACATGTGATGTTGCACACATTTGACTAGCTGGCTGTCAATATGATGGATGTCCTCACTCAACCTCTTTGATCTATTTAAGTATGTCCGTTTACCCTTCTTTCCCAAGCTATAAACCAATTTGGCAATTCCTCTATTCACAGGTTATAAAGTAATCGATACACCCTGAGGCATCAGCATGTCTTCCTTTTCCAAGCTGTAGACCAATTTAGTCCTAGGTGCACAACATTCACAGGTGGTACAGCTTGAGGTATCCTCCAGATCCTTTGCCTTGTTTGCACAAATGTTCAAAGTGATGCAGATCAGAAAAAGAATATGCTTTGATGTTAAATTGCCCAGGCAAGTGTCCTTTATTTAAGTTCGTTTTTGTTTGTCCTGAGCAAATTATAATGAAAATATAGGCATTTACTTTTCTTAAAAATTGAAGATTTTGCACACCAGGACAAGGTGGGTAAATCAGTGCTCTCATTTGAAATGGGTAAGCCTTTTTATAATTAGGACATTAATCTAAATGGAGATTTGCTTCTCCATGTTGTGTTTTTCTGTTGATCCCTTTCATTTAGTGTTAAGTGACCCACATCCTGAAAAGTGAAAGATTCCAACTTAACCTTTAATTAACTTAAATTTTTCTTTTGCTTGTTCGTTTGTTTTTTCTGACCTCTCGGTCATCTGTCCTTATCATCGTACTCAATTTTTTGAGACTTACCATACGATATTATATATAAGTACTCTACCTTTCCACTAATTACCTGTCAATTTTATTTAAGCCTGTATTGATTTATTTTTTGTTATTCATTATTATTCTTAACTAATTTATTTTTCATTTTCATTTCTTTTAACTTTTCCTTGAGACACCTCGTAAAACACTTTTAGCTACGTCCTGAAAATGTGTTATACAAGTAAAGGTCATTGTTGTTGTTAACCAACTGTGCCACAACTATGAATGCATATGTGAACAACTAGATTACAGATTAAGAGAAAAGATCAGACTGATTTAAATATTAAAATTTGTGATAAAAAGGACAACACTGAAATGAAAGAACAAAGTCAATTTTATTTCTCCCTCAAAATAGCATAGCAAAATGGCTATTTATTAAATTTGGGTGTACAGTGGTAAGTCCATCTGTTTGAATCACGTTGTACATTTAGGGATATCTGTTCATTGGATATGCTAGCCCTTACATCTTTCTTTCTTTGTGTTTCTTGTTGCCTTTGTTCATCAAATATTCCCGACCTCTTGTGGAAATTGGATGACATTATTCGCAGGCACAAATGGACACCATATGTTTTGTCATTTTAAATACAGCATAAGGAGATGCTGACTTTCAGCTGTAACTGGAGTGTGAAAGACTGAATCCAGCAAGGTGGACGGCATATATAAATGTATCGAATGTGAGTAAGATAGAGTTGTGTTAATAGTAACATGTCAGACTGACATAATGAAGTGATGAAGGCTGTGAATGTGCTTAAATTAGGGAGTCAATTGAAAGTATTTTAAGCAGGGGGTGTCAGGCAGAAATTGAAATAAAGAGAAACACCAATTAATTCATTTATTCATGTCTTTAATCAATTGATTAAGAAAACTGAAAGCCATAAAATTCTTATTATACTGTGCATTCACTGTTTAGTTAAAAATCAAAAAAGTCACAAAAGGGCAAACACAGGGTCTTTATAAATAAAAAATATTTATTTTTTAACAAAAATAAGCTCCAAAGATTACAAAGGCAAAAGGAGTTGCCTGAAATAACAAAGGCAATCCAAGGCAAACAAATCCTATAAACACAAATCCAGAAGACAAAGTCAAAAACTGACCATAAGGTCAGAAATCCAGTAAATTCACAAAAAAGCACTGTAATATCACAAGAAAAACTCACCAACACCAACACATTCAATGAACTGCAAGGGACTGTGGATTTAATTCAGACTCACAGGCAGGTGCATCAAAAAAGATGTTTAGACACAAAGAAACTATTTCAACATAAAAAATGAGCAAGACATAAATTAGACATTAGAACTGCAGCCAGAGGAGAGGCCCTGGTTCATATATATAACAAAGGTTTTGACAATTCCATTTTTAAAAAGCCCAGTGTCGTTATATTTAAAAATGTGAGTAACTATAACAAAAGATACTTTAAAAAAAATGTATCGATCAAGTATGGCAGTTTCAATTAACAATGCACATCTAGAAGTCATTTGTGATGTAATGGTTCTTGATCTTTCCATTAAGTAATCCTCAGAAATAATGTTTGTTTTTTTTTCACCATTCACCGAATTCAGAATTCACATCAGGGTTTAATGATCAAGTGATTAACCTCCTTGGCGTAAACCATGAGTATGACTCAGGCTCAGAATTAAGTGTATCATAAATAAAGTTAAGCATGACGCAGACTCGAAGTGACGTCTAATGATCTGCTTTATAGTGTTAAGCCCAAACAACTCATGTGACGGTATTCTGATGCCATCCAATGGATGAAATAATATCATGCTGAAAAAAATGAGTATTTCTATGTGTCTTGCCACTCTACAGTAACTCATCAATGTTCATGAGTGTGGCGTTGCATTCAAATGAAAATACAATGACAAGTAAAAAGCTGTAAAGCCAATTTTAAAACAAACTAAAAACTGAACCATTTCTCAACTCGAGCGATAGTGATGACAATAAGATCTGGCCATCAGATGTTAACACGGCCAGTGAAAATTACATCTGTTTAGTAGATTCTGACCTGCCAAGTTTCAGTAATATTCATTTTTGTTTTTGGCTTCATAATACTGCTGACAGTTTTCTATCTCCTATTGCCCACCTTTGGGTAACCCTGAACTAAAATGTCTGTTGATCGTGATTGTTTGGACAATTTATGATCTGTTGATGATAGTCTGGAGGAGACAATAGTTATTGGAATGAAGCACTATCCTGAGAAGTGTCAGGAAAGTCACAGGAAACCATTTTCTTGTTGTATTCTCTGGCAGCCTGTTACTGCAGACAACATGTGGGCATTGTTCAGTTTCCTGATACTACAGGGCAAGGTTGGTCAGCCAGCCCAGAGATGGTACAGATCTACAAATGGTTGTTGTAGACACACATTTTCAGTGAATTTATGAGTGAGTGTCATTTTTCACTCATTATGAAATGCCTGCATTTCACTAATACTGATGACTATGATGAAATCAGTCATCCAGCGCTGAAATTATACAAACTGTTGAATGTGTATCAGACAATTATCAAAAATATATGTAAGATGTATGTTCCCAATTGTGACATAAGTATTGATGAAAGTCTCATGGGTTACAAGGGAAGGCTGTTGTAGAAACAGTACATTATATCCAAATGGGCACAATTTGGTATCAGGTTCTGCATGCTGTGCAAAAGAAAATCTAGGTACATCTGGAACTCAATACTTTACACCAGTAAAGGGACCTTGAGGGCTGACAAGTACAGTCAATACAGCATTCTACAATATCTGTGCTGTCACTCGCAGTCATTTGCTTCATCAAGGTTACTGTACAACAATGGACAGTTTCTATACCTCACCAGAACTGCCACAGATTTTACTTCAAAGGAAAACTGATGTATGTGGAGCTGTACAGCCAAACTGGAAAATGCCTGGTGACACCAGTCACATGAAAGCGTCAAGCTGCAGAGCATACAACACTAGAATGACCGTTCCTACTGTAATTATTGGATGCTTTCGTATTTGCATATTTCTGTTACAAATAACATTTTCGAAAGAAATTCAGCAAAATTTTGGCTCGATTTCCAAGGGTAAACAAGGAGGCTAAGTTCTTCCTATGTCCTGAAGGCTCTTGTAGAGATTATTGCCAGGAGTGTGGACTTTCCTGATTATTAAAGACACATTGTTACTTTTGAGATTATCTCTTGTGGAATTCAATCTGATTTATCATTTTGTAATGCTGGTATGAAACCCTGTCTTAGCAGTAATCCACTTGAATCACTTCTCCATCTTTAATAGTGAGGATGCGAGTCACTTTACTGAATTTCAACAAAATTGCCAAAACTCAGCCTCCAGGGGCCTCATGTATAACGCTGTGCATAGAACTCACGCTATAACATGGCGTAAGCACAAAAGCGGGAATGTGTGTACACACAGAAAAATCCAGATGCAAGAATCTGTGCGTACACAAACTTTCACGTTCTTCCACTACATAAATCCCTATCAGCATGAAAAGTAACGCACGTGCACGCGCCTTCTGTCCCGCCCCAACTCCTCCCAGAATTATGCCTCTTTGCATATGCAAATCAATATAAATAGCCTTCTGTGAAAAGACAATGGGAAAAGCACGGGGGAAAATATAAGAATTTCAGCGAATACCTAGTGGAGGCAAAGGAAAAACGTACTATTTGTTGGTTTAAACAGTAATATAATCAACAAAAGAAAGTTGATCGAGTGACAGTGTCGGAGAAACTCGAAAGCTCAAGTTCACAAAGTCGCACAGTGCCCGAAATAAAAAAGAAGTTGTCACATATCAAAGTCGGTGTTAAAAAGAGACTCGTAGCCCACCGTCTGAGTGTCATATGAAAGCTTATTAGGGTACAGAAAAAAAAATAGGCACACAGTGGGAAAAAAGCACGAAATGTCAACTTCAATCTCGAAATTTCCACTTTAATCACGTAGTTTATTTTATCATTAAAGTAGAACATCATAAACTTCATCATAAAATCATTTATTTTACTAGTTTATCAAATCCCATCGTAACTAAAGTAGGACATTAAATGCTTTGTTCTGTGTTTGATCTTCTATGTGCTCTATGTGTGTGAATCACTACGTGCTTCCGTTCTTTCTCTTTCTCCGACAGGACACATAATCCATTGCATTCGTGATATTACAGCTCTCTGAATAATTAAAATACTGAGATGTATACGTGATATCTTTTTCATGATGATAGGAATGAAAGCATGTTATTAAACATGGGAACACGGTGGCGCAGTGATTGTTCATATCTCACGCAGGAGGCTTGCTGCGCCATGCGCGACCTTCGATGAAATAATTTATCACAGAAGTACTGTCTCTTTCAAACGTACTAACCTCCATTTCTTGTCCTTACTTTTCTTTCTCCAAATACCCAATTGCCACACAATCAGCTCTGTAATAGACGTTAAGCCATCTGTAAGCTTAGAATGCTGATTCTTCAAAACTTTTAAGGAACATTGAAATATCTTCGTAGTACATGTTTAATTATTCTATCTGTCTATCCTTCCAGTGTCACGTCAGCACCAGCAATAATACAGCGCAAGGAAGGAGCTATCCGTGAACTAGCTAGCGCTGCGGCACCGTGTCCTCACATGTTTAATTATTAACAATACAGATTATTTAAATGAAGTTAAAGTTTTATCTGTATACTACAAGCAACATATTTTGCTATATTTCATCTTAAAAATGATATCGTCATCATATGCGCTTTATAAAGTGGTGCAGGTTGTGCAATATTATAACTGTAGTGCAAGTTTACAGTGGGGTAACTGTACTTATAAGTACAAACAGTTCTACAAGGAGCACTTGATTGAGTGCGTTTATAGTTCTTGGGATGAAACTGTTTCTGAAACGCGAGGTCCGTACAGGAAAGACTTTGACGCGTTTTGCCATGGCTGAGGTAGTGTGTGCTTGAAACTGTATACCGATAATTCTCTTTCCGATCAGCTGCTGCTGTGATTCCCCACTCAGATACAATGATATAAATACTCCGAGTGGTGCAGTGAGAGTAATATGGAAAAAGATGATCCGCTGTGGCAACCCTTAACGGGAGCAGCTGAAAGAAGAACAAGATGCAGTGAGAGTAACAACGCTAAAGCAGTTATGGTATTTGGAATACTATGGCTATTCCCTGGACCATTATATTGCTGCAGGTTAATTACAATCAGATGCATTACACTTATAAACAATATGCAGTTAATTTCAGTGTATTTATAAAGCCACGTCAGGAATGTGGGTCTAAGAAATAAAGGATAACCACACAGGAACAGTAGCACTGCTTTGATGCTGGGTGCCGCCAGTCTGCAAAACCGAGCGGAGAAATTGCGTACGCCAGGGTATGAGGTACCATGGAAATGTGTGTGGCTTTACGCCAAGTTTAGGTTTTATACATCACGATTTGAGCGTGGAAATGTTCGTACGCAACATTTCTGTGCATACGCACCGTTTATACATGAGGCCCCAGAACTGTTTACAATACATTTAACTATTCACCTCAGTTTCACTGTGCTTTCCCTTGTGAGGGTCTACTAACCTGGGCTAGCCAACTATTTTTCTTCCAAATAAACTCACCCTGAACTATGGGGGGTATGAATGGGGTATATTAACTACAAGCACAAACCACCATTTGTACTATAAGGTCCTCCCATATTATTAAGCTCCTCACATTGCGAGACCCGTGCATCTGTGTGATCACAATCTCATTGTTTCACTGTCTACCCATAGCTTGTGGCTGTTGATGAGGAAATGGATATTGACTTAAAAACTAAATCAAAGTTTTTTCCTAACATATCTGAAAAGGCAAACAGTGAGTAGTGGTCTAGTGCCGCTAAGATTCACACGATCAAGATGATGGCAATTTATTTATTTTTCTGGAGGAGATCCCAGGGACGCTCCCAGCCTTGGCCCGACCCACACACACTCATAAACAGAGACAAAATAATGCACACTGGAATCAAACAACAATTAAAGAATATAATAAAATTAAATGAAATAAATGGAAACAATACCACCCCTGTACCCCTACGGTGAAATTACATAAACACAAACAACCCCCCACAGCAAAGTCCTTGGAAAACAGCAACGGATGTAATGAATGATGACGATAGTAAGTCCAGAGATCTGTACGTTGGAAGGGAATGAAAAAAACAGTCCTACCGGTAGTCCCTGAAAATGGTGAAGACAAGTGGATGGTTCAGGAGCGCTCCTTTTCTCACTGGAAGGCCATGACCCCCTATCAGTCCTCAGCACCAGGTAGACAGAAGACAATATAGACCCCAACAATGAAACAATCCAGGACCCGATGACTAAATACGGTAAAACAACAGTAGGCAGCCAGACAGGTACACAGAATACAACAAAAACCCCTTTTTTTTCTCTTTGGACACCCACTCTCCTTTTAAGCTATTCTGACCACCTTTGACCCCAACAGCTCCTGCAGGGACTGCTGGGAGATGCGGTTTTAACTAATAGTAGCACTGCTACAGGTGTCTACAGAAAAAAAAGTGTTGTACATGAATAGAAACATGAGGAAAATTGGGCTTTTCAATCATTTATTCAACACAAATATAAGTAGATGTAATTGGGAAAATCTAAGTCCATCATTGGCCTCAGAAGCTGGTATTTCCCCCTTTAGAAGAAATTACTTTTTATAAGTGTTTGCAGAACTGCCCATCAGCCTTGGATATTGATGTGGTGATATTGTTCATAACTCCTCCATACAGTATATAAAAAGATACATAGATATACATGGGAACTAAATGATCAAAAATGTTAACATAAAATATTAACAAAACAGACAAAAATAAGAAATATGAACCTGGCCAGAAGGGGAAACCATGGCTGAAACATTCGAGTAGCACTTCACTGTGTCCACTAGCCCAGTGATGTCTTTGAATGCTGTAATATAATCTGGTGTTACAGAAAGGTTTTATTTCTTTTAATAACACATAAAGTATTCTCCACAGACACAACACACAAGTGTATGTTTAACAGGATTTATTTTAGGAGAATTTTCAGCAATAAAAAGTTTATCCATTGTGACCACAGACTTGATGTCTGTTGAATCAGCTTAACAAGAACCCTGTTACTCTTTGCTGTTTAAATCCCGCCTTGACTCTGAGCTCCATCCCATGAGGCATTGAATTGGTTCAGAAGTTTTAAACTGAGTGAGCTGTCTAATTGCACCCCTCCCCCCTCCAATTTTAGGTCAAATTCACTGACGGCTGCGTCCAGACACATGGTTTATATGTTTGGCTCTGTGAGACTTCTTGTAATACGCGTCTACTGCCCTCTATTGCTACTTTATTTTTCACACTATCTTTGCAAAGTAAGCCATTTTATGAAATTCTCTGCATTAATATCCCCCCAACCCCCATGCACCACTCTTCAAGACAGAGACCCTTCTCCAGATGAACTTGAAGGGCTCACCTTTGGACTATACTTAATGGGAAATTATTAAATTAGAAAGGGACATCAGATGTAGAAAAGGCAGAGTCAAGACTGGGCTGCAATCAATAGACAGAAATGCAAAGTAGACAGTCTACCAAGGATCCAAGTCTCGCTTGATCCTGGATAGTTTAACAGACAGTGTCATCCCTGTCATCTTCTGATGTCCTGGAGTTGAACCTTGCCAGGCTCCCTTGTGCTCTAAACTGGACTTGTTCCTGCTGCAGTTTTTCTCCAATGTTGATGCCTATGGATCTCTCTGTACCAGCAGGTGATGATTACTGGACACATTGCCTTTCTGTGCACTGCTTCTTGGCCGGGTTGTCTCACTAAGCTTCATGTGTGCATGTGCTGCTTTGCTGTAACCACCACATTCATCCATTCATTCACATTGTTTGACTCTTCTACAGGTGGCCCCAGTCGAGTGGCAAATGGTGTCTTTAAGGTCCTGGAGGGTCACCGCTCCATTGTTAATCAGGTCCACTGCAACCTCCAGACATACATGATCTGCTCTTTGGCCGTGGAGAAGGTTATCAAGGCCAGTGGTGGTTGAATAATCCTAACTTCTTAAAGTCCCCTCAATGCTTCAGAATGCCACTGGCATACCAGAGCCGAGGAATCAATTCTGACCTAAAGGGGTTGAAAACTGAAACTGGTCTGTATTCTTTATCTGTACCAAATATAAAAAATTGGATGATGGCTGTGGAGCCATAGTGGAGCAGGGTGCTTTGGCCCACCCTAGTAGAGGGGTGGTGATGCTTACAGCGGAGTCTGAGCTGTTTTTTGTCATAAACCTAGAGCTGTCAGCATTTTGAGGTGGTAAACGCAGAGATGGAGACGAGGGCTGTAGACCTCTGCTTTTACAGTATATCAAAAGTAAAAGCTTGGAAATGAAAGCCAGCATGGCCATCACCTTGAAATAACCAGATTTATTGTTGAATCTAA
Organism: Erpetoichthys calabaricus; assembly: GCF_900747795.2. NCBI lineage: Eukaryota > Metazoa > Chordata > Cladistia > Polypteriformes > Polypteridae > Erpetoichthys > Erpetoichthys calabaricus. The sequence goes on from NC_041409.2 coordinate 49,990,589, forward strand.
TCTAAAATGGTATTTCATCCAGCCTCCTACCCTAAGTGTTCATTGTAGTAATTATCTATAAATGCCGCCACATTTACACAGACCCCATATTTTCTCAACTAGATGGTCGACCATCCCATCAAACTGGTATGAAACTACATAGGTTGTTGGTTCAGAGTTATCAAGTGGTCAAGTAATTGGAATTGGTAACTTATCAGCAATTATCACCACCACTACCCACTGTGCCACCGATGTTTAATTACTGTACCCATATTTGTACCATCAGCATTCCTCCTACACCTTTCCTTGGTATCCTCATGTGTCTGAACCTCTAATGACCAGCACTTCCCCTCTCAATCACATTACCATAAATCCATCTTTTCAGACTGTCATTTCGAGGCTCCTTGCTCACCTCCCATCCACTTTTTCACATACAGAAGGTAAACGGGCCACCCCATTACTTGCTGTGGACACAACATTCATATTCTTGCAAATGTGTCCCGTGTTTGAAGGCGACTCAGGATCAGTATTGTTTGTGTTTAGACGCCCAACATCACTCTGTATGTTTTTCACTTCATTGTTGCTGAAATGCTCCTCTTTAACTGCTTTTTTGTAAATGTAAAAAAAAAGACATTTATACCACTAAAGTATTGTGTCATCATCCTTACATCTGAGCCATTAGGCAAACTGACCAATCAGTTATTATATAGGTGATTATTTCTTAAACAAAAACTCACATTTGCTGCAAAGCGTGATCCTCCTCGTGGTAAATCATTGGGTCTCACTTAACCAGAACATGATGACATGACTGATGCTCACCTGCACTCGGCCCAAATGTGGCGCAGGGGTTGCTTCTTCTTGTTTTTTATTTCTAATAGCCTACTATGTCCTAAAAGGGAAAATGAGCCAAAGGATTTCAATGTTTTTATAAATGTTTCAAGTGCTTTGCCTATTAGGGGCAGTCCTCACTTCAGTCATGTTTTATGTTAGGTGGGTAAAGGAAACTTTCGTCTTGATCTCCCCAAAAGCTCAAGTGATATAACAGTCTGGGAAACGGTGATTACGGATTTTTTTTTTTTTGTCAATATCATCCACTAATTTGTAAAACCTCGATTTTTGCTCTTTCAGTTTGACCTCCATTCCGATTACTTTTTCATTGTACGCGTTGGTCTTTTACTGATCTTATGTTGGGGGATGGGGGGGGGGGGTGGGACGTTCTTGTCTTTCTAAAATCTAAAAAAACAAACAAAACTTTAAAAAACAGTGCTTCACTCACCTTTATTTTTTTCTTGAGTCTCTTTTTTTCTTTCCTTCACGTATGTTATTTTCTTCTCCAGTTTTTCTTTCAATCATTTTCAGTATGGTACCTAAAGAGAGTACCTTGTTCTTGTTTGTTAATATACATCTTCTTTCTCATAATACTTCTTTCACACAGCTAATCTCTATCCATTTTTGTGTAATTTCCTAAGTTTAGTCATATCTTTTGGAAATATTCCATACATTATCATCTGCTTACTAATTTTATATTTTATTATTTCTTTTTCGATATTTTCCCATACCTCTCTTGCCATTTTGCATTCCCACATAACATGTGAGGCTGTTTGTTTTTCTCTACATCCTTGTCTTGGACATTCCTCAGATCTTACTACATTTTTCCTATGTTTAATCGATTACAGATGGGAGTTACTGCTGCCTCCTTGTGGACACAAGCCAGGCTGTTCTGGGGGTCTGCACGTGCTGGCATGTGGCATGCTGATGAAGCTGATGTGTCTGGTGCTAATCAAGCTAGTGGACTGTTACTTTCCGGTACCCACGCGGGGTGAGCTCCTCAGCTGACTTGTTTAGCCAGATGGACATGAGACCCAAAAGGCCAGAGGCCAGACTTGTGTTCTTGGTTTACACTGACATGTACACAGGTGGATGTGTGTGCCCGTACTTGTCTTAAAGCAGCATTTCCAGGTTCATGGTAACTTTAAATGTCAGGGCCAGAAGGGTGCAAAGGTCTGAACAGGTGAGAACCCTGAAGCTTGGCCACTCGTCCTGGCCCACTGTTCCCACAATGTGTTGCAAACTGGAATGACTTCCCAGTCTTTGTTGTTCTGTTGATTCTTACCTTCCTCAGTGAGGATAACCCAAACCCTAAAACATCTTTCATTGGTACTTCATTTTGTATCAATTGTGGGTTCTTAAGTTGTTCGAGATGTGCTCAATGCTTGGAACCACATTGTGACAGAGAGGTGTATGAACTGCTCCCACAGGTCTTCTTTTCCAGTTTTTCTCTGTAAATTTTAGCAGTAATGGGCAGTCCAATGCACTCCGCCATATTGGAGTTAACAACTAACCAAACTCCTGTCCTAGCGGTGTCGGAGGAAGCCATGCCAACACAAGGAGACGGATACGTGAACACCAGCGGTAGCTGGGTCTAGAATAGTCTCTTCTCACTGGACCACCATACCAGTCTGCTCATCACCTTAACTTAAGCTCTTTGATCGCGTCACTGAGATTCTAGTCCTGGGTGTGAGATCTTTGAGATTCCTGAACACAGTTCAACATGATGGATACATGTCTCTCTGAATCTGGGAAAATTGAAGTTCTCTTTGTTGTTTAAAAGATGCCCACTGCAGTACGGGCCATTTTTATCACTGTAATTTCTTTTCAATCATATGGTCTGACTACATTTCTGGTGTCCACGTGTTTGTTACCAGTTATGTCAGTCCACCCTAGTATGGACCCTTCAGAATTACCATTGTTTCTTATCACTGCCTTATTTTGTGATCCTATAGTATGAGTAGATCGGGCGTGTTCTTTGGCTGCACCCACTACGTTTTTCTTTCAAGACATCAAGTGTGTTCACTTTTTGTCCACAATACCTGGTGTTTTTAAGGAAATTCTCCACCCAAAAATTATTTGTTCTGCATGTTTCTTACCCCATGTATTGTACTTTGTAGTGGTGGCCAAGAAAAATGTTTTTAATTACATCCATTCTTGGAAAAAGGACATAAGAGATCAAAAGGTAACCAATGCTGGACAAGTAACAAATGCTGTGGAAAAAATAAAAATAAAAAAAATCTTGCATTACCGGTGTCACATGTCTACGGAAACAACTATGGAAAACAAAAATACGGACACAGTGAAGAAAAAAAAAGTATATAAAGAAGAATAAAGAATAAAGACTTTAAAGAATAAAGTCAACACGCTGTCTTTATTCTTGACATTTCCACTTTAATCTCGACGTTAATCGTCGACATATTGACTTTATTCTCGTAGTTTATTTTGTCACGAAAATAGAATGTTGTAAACTTCATCTTAAAATGAATATTTAATTTACTAGATTTTCTCAAACCCTGTCATAAGTTATGTAGCACATTAAATGCTTTGTGTTGTGTTCCCCGACCCAGTTGTTAATCACTACGCTTCTTAAACTGACTTCCTCTGTACTAAGAGGAGGCGCTGGCAGCACACAGAATCCATTCACTTCATGATATTCCTGCTCTCTGAACATTTAGAATGCTAAGATAAATACTTGATATCATTTTCATGATGAAATGCATTAAAGCAGGTATTAATCATGTGGGGGCACGGTGGCGTGGAGATTGCACTGCTGCCTTGCAGCAATGGGGTCCCGGTTGTTCCCCGCTTTGAATTTGCATGTTTTTCTGGTGGGTTTACTCGGCGTGCTTCAGTTTCCTTTCAAAGTCATGTAGGATGTCAGGTTTTGTTATGCTGTATTAACCCTGCTAGTGTATGTATTGCTCGTATTCACACTGCGATGTGCTGGCGGCCCCGTTCAGGATTTGCTCCTGCCTCGCACACAATGCTTGCTGGGATGGGCGCAACCCTGAATGGATGGCATAATTAAACATGTATAACGAAGATTTTTTTTTTCAGTTCTGAACACTCCATGGTCTAAGTTTATAACTACATTTAATTTCACAAAGACGTTTATTGTGTGGTGATTGGTTATGTGGAGAAAGAAAAAGGAAAGATAGGAACTGCTGGTTTGGTACGTCAGACAGAGACAGCATGCATGCAATAAAGAAAGCCTGCTCAGATGAACATCCATTGAATTCTGTGTTCGTGTCTCCAACCACCGGATCACAAACCCAACATTTACACAATATTTAAGTTAAACCTGTGCGATACCCATTCATACATCCAGCTGTTTGGAGCCTCATTGCACCTGCCATAAAGGTGAATGTACACCTGGAGACCCTTACTGAGAGGGAGCAGCACTACCGCCACGCCACCGTGCACCCCTCTCCATATGTTTAATACATGCTTTAATGCATTTCATCATGAATATGATATCAAGCATTTATCTTAGCCTTATAAATGTTCAGATAAAAGGAATATCATGAAGTGAATGTATGTATTCTGTTTAAGAAGCACTTAATTGAAAAAAGAAGCATTTCATGTCCTACATTAGTTATGACGGGGTTTGAGAAAATCTTGTAAATTAAACATTGATTGTAAGATGAAGTTTACGACACTCTACTTTAATGACAAAATAAACTACGAGAATAAAGCCAACATGTCAACTTTAATCTAGACATAAATGTCGACATCCTCTTCCGCTTATCCGAGGTCGGGTCGCGGGGGCAGCAGCTTGAGCAGAGATACCCAGACTTCCCTCTCCCTGGCCACTTCTTCTAGCTCTTCCGGGAGAATCCCGAGGCGTTCCCAGGCCAGCCGGGAGACATAGTCCCTCCAGCGTGTCCTGGGTCTTCCCCGGGGCCTCCTCCCGGTTGGACGTGCCCAGAACACCTTACCAGAGAGGCATCCAGGAGGAATCCTGATCAGATGCCCGAGCCACCTCATCTGACTCCTCTCGATGCGGAGGAGCAGCGGCTCTACTCTGAGCCCCTCCCGGATGACTGAGCTTCTCACCCTATCTTTAAGGGAGAGCCCAGACACCCTGTGGAGGAAACTCATTTCAGCCGCTTGTATTCGCGATCTCGTTCTTTCGGTCACTACCCATAGTTCATGACCATAGGTGAGGGTAGGAACATAGATCGACCGGTAAATTGAGAGCCTTGCCTTGCGGCTCAGCTCCTTTTTCACCACGACAGACCGATGCAGAGCCAGCATCACTGCGGACGCCGCACCGATCCGCCTGTCGATCTCACGCTCCATTCTTCCCTCACTCGTGAACAAGACCCCAAGATACTTGAACTCCTCCACTTGAGGCAGGATCTCGCTCCCAACCCTGAGAGGGCACTTCACCCTTTTCCAGCTGAGGACCATGGTCTCGGATTTGGAGGTGCTGATTCCCATCCCAGCCGCTTCACACTCAGCTGCAAACCAATCCAGAGAGAGCTGAAGATCACGGCCTGATGAAGCAAACAGGACAACATCATCTGCAAAAAGCAGTGACCCAATCCTGAGTCCACCAAACCGGACCCCCTCAACACCCTGGCTGCGCCTAGAAATTCTGTCCATAAAAGTTATGAACAGAATCGGTGACAATGGGAAGCCCTGGCGGAGTCCAACTCTCACTGGAAACGGGTTCGACTTACTGCCGGCAATGCGGACCAAGCTCTGACACCGATCGTACAGAGATCGAACAGCCCTTATCAGGGGGTCCGGTACTCCATACTCCTGGAGCACCCCCCACAGGATTCCCCGAGGGACACGGTCGAACGCCTTTTCCAAGTCCACAAAACACATGTAGACTGGTTGGGCGAACTCCCATGCACCCTCCAGGACCCTGCTAAGGGTGTAGAGCTGGTCCACTGTTCCGCGACCAGGACGAAAACCACACTGTTCCTCCTGAATCCGAGGTTTGACTATCCGACGGACCCTCCTCTCCAGAACCCCCGAATAGACTTTTCCAGGGAGGCTGAGGAGTGTGATCCCTCTGTAGTTGGAACACACCCTCCGATCCCCCTTCTTAAAGAGGGGGACCACCACCCCGGTCTGCCAATCCAGAGGCACTGTCCCTGATGTCCATGCGATGTTGTAGAGACGTGTCAACCAAGACAGTCCTACAACATCCAGAGCCTTGAGGAACTCCGGGCATATCTCATCCACCCCCCGGGGCCCTGCCACCAAGGAGTTTTTTGACCACCTCGGTGACCTCAGTCCCAGAGATGGGGGAGCCCACCTCCGAGTCCCCAGGCTCTGCTTCCTCATTGGAAGGCATGTTATTGGGATTGAGGAGGTCTTCGAAGTACTCCCCCCACCGACCCACAACGTCCCGAGTCGAGGTCAGCAGCGCACCATCCCTACCATATACAGTGTTGACACTGCACTGCTTCCCCCTCCTGAGACGCCGGACGGTGGACCAGAATCTCCTCGAAGCCGTCCGAAAGTCGTTCTCCATGGCCTCCCCAAACTCCTCCCATGCCCGAGTTTTTGCCTCAGCAACCACCAAAGCCGCATTCCGCTTGGCCTGCTGGTACCTATCAGCTGCCTCCAGAGTCCCACAGGACAAAAGGGTCCTGTAGGACTCCTTCTTCAGCTTGACGGCATCCCTCACCGCCGGTGTCCACCAACGGGTTCGGGGATTGCCGCCACGACAGGCACCGACCACCTTACGGCCACAGCTCCGGTCAGCCGCCTCAACAATAGAGGCACGGAACATGGCCCATTCGGACTCAATGTCCCCCACCTCCCTCGGGACATGGTCAAAGTTCTGCCGGAGGTGGGAGTTGAAGCTACTTCTGATAGGGGGCTCTGCCAGACGTTCCGAGCAGACCCTCACAACACGTTTGGGCCTACCAGGCCTGACCGGCATCCTCCCCCACCATCGAAGCCAACTCACCACCAGGTGGTGATCAGTTGATAGCTCAGCCCCTCTCTTCACCCAAGTGTCCAAGACATGTGGCCGCAAGTCCGACGACACGACCACAAAGTCGATCATCGAACTGAGGCCTAGGGTATCCTGGTGCCAAGTGCACATATGAACACCCCTATGCTTGAACATGGTGTTCGTTATGGACAATCCGTGACGAGCACAGAAGTCCAATAACAAAACACCACTCGGGTTCAGATCGGGGGGGGCCATTCCTCCCAATCACGCCCTTCCAGGTCTCACTGTCATTGCCCACGTGAGCATTGAAGTCTCCCAGCAGTACGAGGGAGTCCCCAGATGGTATGTCCTCTAGCACACCCTCCAGGGACGCACAAACAACAGTTAGGACCCGTCCCCCCACCCGAAGGCGGAGGGAGGCTACCCTCTCGTCCACCGGGGTAAACCCCAATGTACAGGCTCCAAGTCGGGGGGCAATAAGTATACCCACACCCGCTCGGCATCTCTCACCGGGGGCAACTCCAGAGTGGTAGAGAGTCCAGCCCCTCTCAAAGAGATTGGTTCCAGAGTCCAAGCTGTGTGTCGAGGTGAGCCCGACTATATCTAGCCGGAACCTCTCAACCTCACGCACAAGCTCAGGCTCCTTTCCCTTCAGAGAGTTGACATTCCATGTCCCAAGAGCCAGCTTCTGTAGCCGAGGATCAGACTGCCAAGGTCCCCGCCTTCGGCCACCACCCAACTCACACTGCACCCGACCTCCTTGGCCCCTCCCATAGGTGGTGAGCCCATGGGAAGGGGGACCCACATTGCCTCTTCGGGCTGTGCCCGGCTGAGCCCCATGGGTGCAAGCCCAGCCACCAGGCGCTCGCCATTGAGCCCCACCTCCAGGCCTGGCTCCAGAGGGGGGCCCCGGTGACCCGCGTCCAGGCAAGGGAAAACGCCATCCAAATTTTTTATTCGTCATAGGAGGTTTGTATAACCGCTCTTTGTCTCATCCCTCACCTAGGACCAGTTTGCCTTGGGTGGCCCTACCAGGGAAATACCTCCTTAGATTATACGCTTCTGTTCAAAAACATACAAGTCTCATAGACTCGGCATATCCACGTGCACAACAATTGTGTCCATTCTGAAGAGCAACATATGAAAAAAGGAACCAAAATCGAAGCGATCATTAACAGCCCTATATAATAAAGCCCAGTATGAAAATCGCTTTAAGAAAGAAAGAAAGAAAGTGGTAAATGAGACGACAAAGAAGGCACAATTGATATCTTGTCGCCATCTTGTGGTAAAATTACAAACTTGCAGCACATGAACACTTTTATAGATAGAAGAGCCCATGGTAAAAAAAAAAAAAAAAATACATCTCTCATCATACTTGGCATACCTGCGTGCTAACACAGTGGAAGGCATGAAGATGATAGAACACTACACTACACTTCACTACATGAAGAACGATAGAACAGTCATTGAGTGCTGTATAGAAGTATGCAGTACTGAAAGATGCTGCATGAAGGAAAGAAATATTGGTCAGTCTTTAAGAGCTGTAGAATAGTGTCCAGTATGAAATGTATGAAAGAAAAAGGAACTAAAGATCGACTGGACAGTCATTAACTTATATACAGTATAATAGTATCCAGTATGAAAGATGCTATATGAATGATAGAAAAACAGAAAATAAAAAAGAAAGGCGAGTAGTGGCAAATAGTGAAGATAAATAAAGGCAAAATTGACATCTTGTCGCCTTCTTGTGGTAGTTATATAAAGTTGCAGTCAAAAATATCGTTTTTGGAAGATTTGCCTATGGTCAAAAATATGTTTAATGTACGCAAACAGGTGCTGTACATTAGTGTCCACTGTTAAAGGCACTATATAGAAAGAAAGAAAGATTACACCGGTATAAACAGGTGTATCATACTGTCCAGTAGGAAAGCCGCTGTAAGAAACAAAGAAATGAAGGCAATGCTGAACGGTGGAGATAAATAACAGAATGCGAAATGTAAATCTCCCTCTTGTGGCAGCAACAGAGAACTGCAATACTTAAAAATTCCTGCTTAGAAGATACACTTCAAGTCACAGACGAACAAGTCTCATAGACTCGGCATATCTACGTGCGCAGCAATGCTATACATTAATGTCCACTCTGAAGAGCAGCATATGAAAGATTGAACAGCCATTAAGTGCAATATAATAGTACCCAGTATGAAAGACGTTATATTAACAAAAAAAGAAACAGTTACTGGACAGTCATTAAATGTTAGATAATAGTGTTTAGAAGGAAAGACGCTATATGAAAGTAAGAAAGAAATTAGATTAACGGTAAATGGTAATGAATAATAACATAATGTAAAACTGAAATCTTGCGGCCCTCTTGTATTAGAAATAGAAAATTGCAGTACATAAAATTCCATTTGTGAAGATGCCCCTCCAGTCAGAATAAAGTTTCTCCCTGCGCGTGCAACAAGTGCTCTACATTAACGCAGAGTTTCTCAGCCTCGGTCCTGTGGCCCCCGTCACTGTAGTTTTTTGTTCCAACCAGCTTCTGTTTTTAATTGGACTCCTGGGCTAATTAAGTGATGTGTTATTTCCCACGTTCTGTGTTTAGGGAACAATATAGAAATTAGAAAACTAAGTTTGGTTATATAACCAACCTTAGTTTTCTAATTAAATATATATATTTAATTTTCTAATATTTAGTTGTCTAATTAAATATATGTATTAAAATGTACCAGACAGTTATGGGAATACTGTATTTTTTTCTTTTTAACAATATTTTCATCTTGATTTTCATTCTAGGTGTTCTAATTGTTTAATTAATCCATTATTTACTAATTAGTCGGTCGGTTGCTAAAGTACTTGCAGCCTTTGATTATTCAGTGTTGTTTGCCAGCATGTCTGCTCTGCTCGTTTTTAATTGTCATTAATAAGATACAACGAAGGGGAAAACTGTACAGAGAAAGGGCAAAATATAATGAAATCAACAAAAGAGAGTTAAGCATTTAAATCTATAGCAAAAGCAGAAATATTTCTAAATGTCATATAAATGTAAAAATCATGCTGCTGTGCTTTTCTGAATGTCGAATAAAAGAAAAATAATACCAGCTAATTAAATGAGATCAGTGCTATCAGGTGTCACTGATTAGGAATCTGTTGGAACAAAAACCTGCAGTCACGTTGGGGGGCGGGGCACGGGACAGAGGTTGGGAAACACTGCGCTAATGTCAGCTTGACATGCACCACGTCAACAAGAAACATCCATCCATCCATTTTCCATCCCGCTGAATCCGAACACAGGGTCACGGGGGTCTGCTGGAGCCAATCCCAGCCAACACAGGGCACAAGGCAGGGAACCAATCCTGGGCAGGGTGCCAACCCACCGCAGCAACAAGAAACAAAGAACGACAAATATGCAGTAAAGATAGAAATCCTATATAATAGTGTCCAGTATGAAAGACACTACATGAAAGAAATATTAAACATTAACGGGTATATACAGTAATAGTGTTCACCTTGACAGGCACTATATAAAGAAGAACGTAGTGTGCTGAAGGATATTGGTCAGTCTTTAAGAGTTGTATAATATTGTCCAGTTTGAAATGCGCAATATGAAAGTAAAAAAAGACAGAAAATAGAAGGAAATGAGAGTAATGGTGATGATAACAAACCGAAAGTAATACGTATTGATATTATGTCGCCCTCTTCTGGTAGTAATACAAACTTACAGTACGTAACTTCTGTTTCTACAACACGTGCATCTGGTCAAAAAGCTCCGTCTGTCTCTCATAGACTTAGCATAATATGCGATACATTAGTGTCCACAAAGAAAGAAAGAAAGGATTCACCAAGTTCATTCTTATACTATCCAGTATGAAAAGTGCTATATTCAAGAAAAAAGAATACTTGGACAGTCATTAAGAGGTACAGTATATTATAGTGTTGAGTATTTTGGGCATGAAATGAAACCAAAAATAAAGAGTTTTGAATGTAACCTTATTAATCAACTAGGCATTAAGCCCGTTATAATAACGGGCGCTAGAACAGTAGTGCATAAACATTAGTAGGAACAGTCTATATTAAATGGCAAGGGACCGTCTATTTTCTGTTACAGTAATACTGGCTTGTATGTGGCTGTACTGTCTTGTGTGCCTTTAATTTTCTCTGACAGTAATACTGGCTTTTGATGTCCGTAATATGCGTTTAATTTTCTGTCACAGAAGTGGGCAATCAGCAGAGTCTCCCCAGCAACGTCTCTCCAGCAAGTACTGTGCAGTTCCCCATCAAATATTTTAATCGGTGCTGGCGTGCAGCTGATTATTGTATGTGTGGTGTCTCCCCACCAACGGATTTTATGTGCGCAAAAATAAATCTACTTTTAAAAGTCATCGTATTGTAATATCATGAAAATTCGTATATTTCGGAAAACCCCTTCCACGAGTGACACTTTACACTTTACCGTGCCAAGCTTCTTAATCGCAAATCTGACATCCTCAGAGTGAACACTTTTGCACAACAACAAACACTATTCCCGATTGGATTTTTCATGCCTTGTTTTATGTCTTACCTCATTTTCCAAAATCCGATTGGATCAGCCGCGCGATATTTTATAGGTCCCGCCCTCTCTGTCCTGTGTGACGCGTCAGGTGGCCTTTGAAGCATCGCACTGTGCCCCGCGCATGCGCACTTCACCAGAAAACACACGGACGCACACAGGGGTTTTATTAAAGAGGATGAACAACAAATCATTTGCATGATCATAAGTGAAGAAACTAAAATGAACACAACGCACCCCTAAGAAAAAAAAAGCCTAATTCACATTACAAATAAGAAAAATAAGCTCCATATACTCTAGTTTACAAATTGCCTCATGAATACACCATCTTTTTACAAAATGAGAGTAAAGGCGAATGGCAAAGATAAATAATAAAGTGAAGCTGACATCTGGTCGCCTTTTTCTGCTAGTATTTTATTTTTAGAAGATGGGCCTGTGCTCTCACAGCACGCCGCTCTGCACTACAAGTGCTACACATTACTGTCTGCTCTGAAAGGCACGGCTGGTGGTCTTCTCAGCTGGACTCTTCCTTCTGAGTTGAGGGGTCTTTGTCTGATTAATTGGCTTTCTTCTCTCTTTCCGTTATTTATGTCCTTTATTTTCCTTTATTTCCTCTTTCTACAGTAGAGCGTCCCCTACTAACCCAAACTGTCATCTTCAGGACTGTAAGCTGTCACCTGTCACTTTGGTCTTCTTTTGTTTCCTCTTCTCCTTTCTTCAGTCTCGTCATCTCTCCAGTAGAATATTCCTATTTCAGTCTTTGAAGAACAACAGTATCAGTCCATAAAGGGGAAGTTTTAAGAAACAACATGACTTCCTTTCCTATTATTCTATGTGATTTGGGGTCTTCACCAGTTCCTGCCTGCCCTTCTGAGACACACACATAAAGTAAATAACACCAAGTTTCTTGTGCCGTTCGCTCTCAGGTTCTCCTCATCACCTCACTATCCTGCCATCTGTCATTTGTCCCTTTGAAGGACACATCTATAGAGCCTGGTCACGTTGTGTCACTGCAGACCAGGAGTGGACAGGCCACCCCAATGATCACAATGGCCCCCGTGTTAACGGCCCACCTAAGAGCTATCAGATGGTCCTGGTCTGTTAATAAAGGCCCGGCCTCAGCAAGCCCCCAGTTTGTCATCACTGTCCATTAAAGAGGCCACTTCATGAATTCTGACTTTAAGACATCCTGACTGTGATTTATGTGCTCTTGGTGTCTTCAGACTTAGGTCAAAGTCTGGCACTCTGTGAGGCTCGGGTGGGGTGGTGATTGAAGATCTCAGAGGGCACTTCCTAGAACTCTGGGGTTTGAACCCACTGAGTCTGTCACTTTCTGTGGTTATACGGTGGCTGGTGATGTGCTCTATCTTCACTGAGCATTGGGGTGTTGACCAAATTTACCATCAAGGTCATTTGGGGGCTCAGGTGGGGTCTCTGCTCACAAAGGACCCTTTGAAAATACAACAGAAAAAAATGGCTAATACCCAGCAACAGCACAGCCACTGACAGCACACATTTCAATCCCACCTCAGTTCTCACCATTTTCAACCTGTCCCATCACACCTAAAGAAACAGCTTGTGACCTCCTTGCCGTTAATCCCAAGTGTGGCTCCATGTAAATACAATTAAACCCGAGTCAGGTGTAGGGTGACGTGTGATGATCTGCTTTACAGTATTAAGCGTAGGGTAGTGTTCTGCTGCCACTTAGTGGATGAGATAGCTTATGCGTTCTGACTCATCAATATTCATGAGTGGGGTGGAGCCTTCAGCCAAAGCACAATGGTGTGTAAATCCAATTTTAGAACAAACTGAATCTGAACCATCAGCTGAATCAATCGATATTGCTGACGATGTGAATTGGTCATCAGACATTGACACAGAGAGTGAAAGCGATGAATCTGTGTGAAGGTTCAGCATGGTGTAAAAAGGCAAAGTGACTGTGAGAAAATGGAAGGACAGAAAGACACGAGCCCCCTAAGCACAGCTCAGAGAGCAGCAACTGTCAATGTTCAATGTCAATGTCAATGTACGATAACACAAGGGGCGAGTTGATCGTGCGGCTCATGCGCTGACATTCTGCTTTGTCATGCGCAGGGAAAAAAAGTGTAAAGAAATGCAACTCCACTGCCACGATTGCGCCTTGGTGACTGTCACATGGAGGACGTGTACGAGATTTGTGTAGCAGTGGACCTGCGACAGACCTGTTCTACTGGATTTATGTCAATGTTTTCATATTTACATATTTCTGTAACCCATAATAACATTTTATTGTTCACTGTTTTTGGTTCATTATTGCAGGGGTACAATGACATTTATTTTTAGAGCACATCTTCATACACAGCCTGTAGCTCAAAGTGGTTTACAAGATGGCAAAGAAAAAGTAGAAAAGAAAAACAAGTAAGATTCAGTAAGAATGTTAAGGAATAAAGAACAGAAAAAAATAAATAAGCCTAAGACTTCTTCTTCTTTCGGCTGCTCCCATTAGGGGCTGCCACAGTGGATCATCTTGTCCTCTACATCTTGCTAAATAAACCTAACACTAAAGGGGCTAAAAGAAAGAGTCCTGATTGGTTGAAATGGGTGGGGCACAATCCGAGCCGGCGTCTGATTGGCCACTTTTATGAGACTGTACGTTTGACACACTGCTGGGCAGCAAAACTGGCAAAGTCCACATGGATGGTCATTCAGTGGTGTAGCAAAAGGAAAATTAAAAATTAGAAGAAAAAGTCGCTCCTCGGCTGAAAGACACCCGACACCCCAGGCGGCATATTTTTGGGGGGCGGCATTATTGGCCAAAAGGCTCAGTACAATTCTTGCGTAAAAATATCACTCATGAATGAAAAAAGTAAAATTCTCTGATTTTTATCCACAAAAATAATTTTCAGACTGTACTTCATCAGACACAGCAGTTGAAATTTATGAGGCAATAACAAAAATAAACGTAAACATTACACCAATAATAATTTCTAGGACGATAAACAACTAATTTATAATTTCATTTCGTTATCAATCTGTAAGCATTCTTGCTCTACGCAGAAAACATCCCCACCTATCACTTGTACTCTACACTGGTTCTGGTTTTGCAAGCGTAATTATATTAAACTAATAATCAGAACACAGCTTATCAGTGCGTATATACTCTATTCTTGTCTAGATGATGCTTAAAAAAATAATGTGTGAAAATTATTGCTGTTTCTCTATATATGAATGAATCTATGCAAAATATATCTTCATTTTTCTCTATGCGTCATTTTAATTTTCTATTTAAATAGGTTAACATATTCAGATATTGAAGCAGCGCCCCGCCCAGAACAGCACGAACTCGAGCTACACCACTGACCACACATCCTCCAAAAATAAACTAAAATGATTCACATAAACACAGAGGTTGAGACTAACAAGGCAGGGCTGACCTCACCACTCCCGGCTTCATTCTGCGGGGTCCCACAACACGGACACGGACGGGAACAGAAGTGAGGAGGACAATGAGGCCACGGCAGGAGGTAAGACACGTCTAGTCACGCTGAACCCAAGCGAATGGCGGTCTTTTATTTTATTTGTGACCGTAAAACACTCAGATATACTGTTTGCACCAAGTGTCACAGTTCTTTTAAAAATGTTTAGTTGACATTCGTTTACCAGACTGTCATTGATTTCTCGCAGATGTAATGTGGCGCTCATCGATTCTTTTGTTAGATTTCCAGTATCATAAAACACTGACGATCAGAGAAAGAAGGCGATGGTGAGGCAACAACAACAACATTTATTTATACAGCACATTTTCATACAAAAAGTAGCTCAAAGTGCTTTACATAATGAAGAAAAGAAAAATAAAAGACAAAATAAGAAATTAAAATAAGACTACATTAATTAACATAGAAAAGAGTAAGGTCCAATGGCCAGGGGGGACAGAAAAAACAAAAAAAAAAACTCCAAACGGCTGAAGAAAAAAATAAAATCTGTAAAGGTTCCAGGCCACAAGACCGCCCAGTCCCCTCTGGGCATTCTACCTAACATAAATGAAATAGTCCTCTTTGTAGTTAGGGTTCTCACGGAGTCACTTGATGCTGATGGTCATACAGACTTCTGGCTTTTAATCCATCCATCATTGTTGGAACATCATGGTTCTCTGAGTAGATGGTGGTGACGCAAGCCACCACCAAAAGGACACCGGAAAAGGAAACAGAAGAGAGAGTAGGGGTTAGTACAGATTTTAGATTCTTCATCCTAGCGTTTATCCCGCATGGCAGGGTCCGCTTTTCTGCAAATCCGTCTCCATTTGGCACGGTCAAGGGCATCTTCTGGGGCGGCATTGGCGGTCTTCATGTCTTCCTTTATTCTGTCCATCCACCTCTTTTTCGGCCTGCCACGTGGGCGCTGACCACCAGGGTCTAGCCGCATAGCCGTTTTTGCTACCGAGTTGTCATCTGCGCACACGACGTGTCCATACCACCGTAGCCGTGCCTCACGCATTTTTTCCGTGATTGGTATGATGCCGAGGCACTTTGTGACGTCTTCATTCGTGACTTGGTCCCAGCACGTGAGGCCTAGGCACCACCTCAGCATTCGCATTTCCATCGTATGTAGGTCTTGCTCATGCTTGGCGGTGGCTGGCCAACACTCTGATCCATACAGGGTGACTGGGCGGACTACAGTCTTATAAATCTTGGCCTTGAGGTGGTCAGGCATTCGGCAGTCACACAGCACGCCCGTTACTTGACGCCACTTCGCCCACGCAGCGTTGATCCGAGCTCGCACGTCGGGAAGGATGTCCCCGTCGTTACTGATCGTCGATCCCAGATACTTGAATTCATGGGTCTTCTTTAGGTCTCCTCCGTCGATGCTGATAGTGCCATCGGTTTGGAGGCCAGCTTTCATGTATTCAGTCTTCTTGATGTTGAGTCTCATGCCATGGTCGGTCAGGCGTGTCTTCCACTGCTGCGTGTGTTGTTGTAGCTCACTTCTAGATTGGTTTGCCAGGAATACATCGTCAGCGTATAAGAGTGACCATGGTTGGGGAGTTTGGAGATCGGCAGCCGCTGTGTCCATACAGAGGATGAACAGAAGGGGCGAAAGGGCCGAGCCTTGATGTACTCCCACGTTGATGGTGAAAGGCGGTGAGATTCCCACGGAGCATCTGACTACACTGGTGATGTTTATGTAGAGCAATTTGACCCAGTCGACGTAAGTTTCCGGGACTCCGTGAGATCGCAGGGCATGCCAGATAAGGTCGTGTGGCACTCTATCGAATGCCTTCTCCAAGTCCAGGAATGCCAGGTGGACTATTCGATTTTTCTCTCGGTGTTTCTCCACCAGCAGTCTCACGGCGTGTATGGCGTCAGTGGTTCCGCATCCCTTAACAAACCCACACTGGTTAGGGGTGATCGTGACGATCCGTTGCAGGCGGGCATCTAGGATCCTTTCGAATATTTTCATAGTGTGGCATAGGAGGTGGATTGGTCGGTAGTTAGCGCAATCGGTGACATCGCCCTTGGTTTTCCAAATGGGGACGGTGACGCTAGTTGTCCAGGCCGCTGGTATCCTGCCCTCTCTGATGATGTTATTGAATAGGGTGCTGAGAGCGGCGGCTCCTTGCTGGCCGAGGAGTTTCCAGGCTTCGACGGGGATATTGTCGGGGCCAGGCGCTTTTCCATTCTTAATTTTCTTCACGGCATCCTTGATCTCAGCAGTCGTAATCGGCGGGACTGGGCCATAGACGGGGGCGGCGCTGTGGATTGGCGGGTGGGGGAATTCTTCATTACTGATCTGGGAGAAGTGCTCACTCCAGCGTTCGAGGATAGCTGGTGGATCACGCAGGACCTTCTGATTGACGTCTTTGATATGTTTCACTTGGCCGATGTCCTGCGTTGAACGGTGTCGGCTGCCGGCCAGGCGGTATATCTTGTTCGCTCCTCCAGGCTCGTCCAAGTCGTGGTAGAGCTGGTCATAGTGCGCAGTCTTTGCCACTGTCACCGCCTTCTTCGCCTTCGCCTTCAGGCTCTTGTACCGTTGATAGTCCTCGTCTTCTCTAGACTGGCACCACTTCTTTAGTGCTGACTTCTTTTCTTTCACGGCACTTTGGACTTCTGTATTCCACCACCATGTTTGCTTGTCAATAAAGCGCTTTCCTGGCTTGGTCTTCCCTAGGACGTTGGTTGCTGCTTCTCGGATTTGGTCGGCTATCTTGTTCCATCTGGTCTCGATTAACTGGTTGCTGTCGTTGTTGAAGTCGATCGATTTGAGTGCCTCAGTGAGGTCCCTTCTGCCTTCGGCCATCCTCCACCATTTGATCTTTTTCTTCATTGGTGGTTCTCACTTGTCGCCGTTGGCCGAGGTATAGCTTGAGGTCCATGACGAGTAGCCGATGTTGTGGGCAGATGTTGGTCGATGGGATTACTTTGACATCGGTTACCAGTTTCAGGTGCTGCCTTCGGGTGAGGAGGTAATCGATTTGCGTTTCTCTTCCTCCGCTAGAGTATGTGACGAGGTGTGTTAGCTTCTTCTTGAAGAAAGTGTTGGCCACTGCGAGATCATGAGCTTCCGCACAATCCAGGGCACGTTCCCCGTCCTCATTGCGGCTTCCGTAACCTTGCCTGCCATGAAACCTTTCATAGCCATTCCTATCTCGTCCAGCGTGGCCATTGAGATCACCGCCAATGGCAATATATTCTTCGGGTCCAAGTGCTCGAAGGTGGACATCGAGACTTTCACAGAAATCTTCTTTGTCTGCTTCCAAGCAGTTGGTCTGGGGGGGCGTAGCAGGAGATCACTCGCATAGTGATGTCGCCCGTGTCGATCTTGAGTGACATGAGCCGATCCGACATTCGAGTCACTTCGACCACATTGTCCCGTACTTTCTGGCTGACCACTATTCCCACACCATTTTGGGGCTTGTTGCCGTTGTAGAATAGCTTAAATCCATCACCTATATCCCTTGCCTTTGCACCAGTCCATTTGGTTTCTTGGATGCACGCGATGTCAATGCGGCGGATCTTAAGGGTGTCGGCTAATTCTCGGCTTCGTCCTGTCATCGTGCCGATGTTAAGGGTACCCAATCGTAGTGGTTGTTGTTGTTGTTGTTGGACTCGCTTCTTTGGCCTGCCTCGTCCATGGGGAGGTAGCCCTTGTCCACTTCTCACGACGCTCGGGCAAGGGCGCCGCGTGTCGCCTCCAGGGGACGCCCTAGCATTATCTTCCAAATTTTGAGACAGTGTTGCCATTTGATGCGACCAAGGAATGAATCAACCGATGTGTCACTCCACCTGACGTCG
This sequence comes from Erpetoichthys calabaricus, assembly GCF_900747795.2. NCBI lineage: Eukaryota > Metazoa > Chordata > Cladistia > Polypteriformes > Polypteridae > Erpetoichthys > Erpetoichthys calabaricus. The sequence continues at coordinate 50,009,136 of NC_041409.2, forward strand.
AACACCCTCACCGTTAGCCAATTTCCCAAAGGGGTCGTTGTTACCAGCCGGCACCGCGAGGAGGTGGTGATGGGATTTTGCCAGCCCCAGATTTTAGAGCCACCATGAATAGTTATTATAATGAATTGGATATACAGAGTATCAGGATTAAATTACAGTGAAGTTATGAGAAGGCCATGTTAAAGTAATGTGTTTTGAGCAGTTTTTTGAAGTGCTCCACTGTATTAGCCTGGCGAATTCCTATTGGCAGGCTATTCCAGATTTTAGGTGCATAACAGCAGAAGGCCGCCTCACCACTTCTTTTAAGTTTTGCTCTTGGAGTTCTAAGGAGACACTCATTTGAGGATCTGAGGTTACGATTTGGAATATAAGATGTCAGACATTCCGATATATAAGATGGGGCGAGATTATTTAAGGCTTTATAAAACCAAAAGCAGAATTTTAAAGTCAATCCTGAATGACACAGGTAACCAGTGTAGTGACATCAAAACTGGAGAAATGTGCTCGGATTTTCTTTTCCTGGTTAGGATTCTAGCAGCTGCATTCTGCACTAGTTGCAAACAATTTACAGTATGTCTTTTTGGGTATTCCTGAGAGGATTGCGTTACAGTAATCTAGCTGACTGAAAACAAACGTGTGAACTAATTTCTTGATGATAAGGCGATGATAAGCTCTGGACTTTTGTCTGCTTCACTCCCTGAGCCTGATGTATTATCGACACACATGATGTTCATGACTAATGAGGACGAGTGTGCCTGGTGGGTGGTGAGATAAAGCGAGTGGGCCTCTTGAACTTCAAGAGAAGATGCTCATGGGGGTCTGTGTGAAGTGTCACCCCTGGACAGCTGACCCTGACCATGTCATCTAAAAGGACATCCAAATTCAGACAGACCCCTTCCTTGTGCCCCCTTATTGCGAGCAAGTCAGCTGGGAGGTACACATATGTACCTTCACCTTGTAGACTTTAGACTTTGTTTAGATTTCAAACCCAAAGGCTGAGGGGTCTCAATCCTCCCACTGACATGGGGTGGGTGACCTTGAGCAAGTCACTTCATCTTGCAGTGCTTCAAATGAAAAAAGCAAAAGAACTGGAACCCATTGGATCACAAATGTTGCAAGACTTCATTCAGGTAATAAGTGATAGAAGTATAACGTAATGATAATAGTTTAGTTCACCGACCTTAATGTGCAGATTTCGCCCATCGGTATCCTCCGCGTGACGTCATCTGGGAACTGTCAGTAGCAGCAGCTCACTTGCCTCACAGGAGGTCTCGGGTTCAAGCCCCTACGCCTACCTTATAGTACTGACTTCAAGTGCTGCCCGTTTATTTTCAGTGTCTTACATTCTGTCAATAATATAAAAGACTTCTTGAACGGCACAACAGAAACGTGATATTAGATAGATAGATAGATAGATAGATAGATAGATAGATAGATAGATAGATAGATAGATAGATAGATAGATAGATAGATAGATAGATAGATAGATAGATAGATACTTTATTAATCCCAGGGGGAAATTCACATTACTGAGACATTACAACGCCCACTTGCAGGGTTCAAGCGTTGTCTTTTCTGGACCAGTTAAGAAACCCAATTTATTTAAGGGGTCCACTGACCTGTTGCTGGTATCTGTTTGGTTGATTGCCAGTAAGCTACAGTAGCTCAGCTTAGCTAACTCACTAATTCAGCATGGAAGACTGGCCGGTTTGAGTCCTCCTGTCCCCATCACGCCTTGGTGTTGTGAAGGAACCACAAAAATACTGGCCTGTAAGTGTTAAGCCTAGGAGTTGCCTTAACTTGAATAAGTGGAACATGAGGTTGTGTGAGAATGGATAGGAGGTGCGTGGATAACAGCAAAAACCACAGGAGAGCATCAGAGAGTATGAGTGACAGAGAGAGAAGGACAGAGTGTACAACGGCAAAGCTTGGCATTATAGTTGATAGGCATCAGGGCACATTAATCATGTTAAATGTTATAAACAATAAGAGTTTGAGTGGTATGGCAAGCCAAATTAACATTTAGACATATCTAAAACTGAATTTCAGATATCTTAAAATGCAATTTAATTGTTAAGATATCTGAAACTCACTTTGAGATACCTTAAAATAAGTTCCTTTACAATGCACAACCACACAATGCAACTTATTTTCAGATGTCTCATAATAACTGCGTGTGCAAATTCTCTAGGGAATCACCTGTACCTGATAAATCTGCCTTGTGGCCTGGAAATCAGTGGATGGCAGCTTTGTAAGTTGCCCAGCGCTCTTGTCACACTATGAACACACAGAAGAGGCGTCAGACCTTACGATTTGTGCAAAGCCGTCACCTTTGTACGCTTCACTGTCAGTAGAAACAGAATCAGTAATGGAGTTACTGGCCAGTGCTGAAGAACTGTCACAGTTATAAAACAACCAAACACTCTTTTCTTCACATGCTTTCTGCTTTGACAGCCCGTTTTTAGCTTTCCCGCTGCTGCAAAATGCTTTCAAAAACAAACAACAAATATTTTTTCATACATCTTTGTTAATTCTAGGGTCCCATGCAGATGTCCAGCTGTGGGTGTAGCAGCACAGACCAACGTCAAAGCTGTCGTGTCGTTGTTTAAGTTTAGCATTGCTAGCAGAGGATGGCTGTTAGTTATAGAATCCCACCTGCAGTCGATGAGAGAAAGCCATACGAGAGATGGAAAAATGAAGTTTTAATATGGACGCGGGTTATCGATCTTGAAAAGAAAAATAAAACCCGCACTTGAGGGTTGTACTGTCATTTATAGGAAAAGCGAGAGAAGTTGCAATATCGATTATGGCAGAAGAAATGAATAAAGACAAAGGGATGACTATTCCGATAGAAAGACTATGCTGTGTTTTTAAAGGAGTAGAAGGAAATTATCTTCAAGGCATATTCATATTTTGACAGAGTTAATAGGGCTACTACAGTTTCTATGGTGGATTATATAATTGACTTTGAGCAGAGATACTCCTCCATGCTTAAATATAACATGGATCTCTCAGATGCTGGGCTAGCTTTTAAGATGGTGAATACTACTGTATGCGCCTGGCATTAACATCATGTACGGAGCTCACTTTTGCTTCAGTGAAATCGGCGTTAAAAAGACTTTTTGGAGATAAAGTGTGTCTGGTAATAACAGGCATTACTGTCACACAAGTCAAAAACAACGCAACAGGTTGCAATTACCAAGTAGCCAGAAGAGGTCACCATTGTCAGGCACAAGTCCACTGGACAAATATGGTGGGAGATGATAAGGCTTTGTTTGTTAGAGCACATACAGTTAGGTCCATAAATATTTGGACAGTGACAACTTTTTTCTAATTTTGGTTCTGTACATTACCACAATGAATTTTAAATGAAACAACTCAGATGCAGTTGAAGTGCAGACTTTCAGCTTTAATTCAGTGGGGTGAACAAAACGATTGCATAAAAATGTGAGGCAACTAAAGCATTTTTTAACACAATCCCTTCATTTCAGGGGCTCAAAAGTAATTGGACAATTGACTCAAAGGCTATTTCATGGGCAGGTGTGGGCAAGTCCGTCGTTATGTCATTATCAATTAAGCAGATAAAAGGCCTGGAGTTGATTTGAGGTGTGGTGCTTGCATGTGGAAGATTTTGCTGTGAACAGACAACATGCGGTCAAAGGAGCTCTCCATGCAGGTGAAAGAAGCCATCCTTAAGCTGTGAAAACAGAAAAAACCCATCCGAGAAATTGCTACAATATTACGAGTGGCAAAATCTACAGTTTGGTACATCCTGAGAAAGAAAGCAAGCACTGGTGAACTCAGCAACGCAAAAAGACCTGTACGTCCACGGAAGACAACAGTGGTGGATGATCGCAGAATCATTTCCATGGTGAAGAGAAACCCCTTCACAACAGCCAACCAAGTGAACAACACTCTCCGGGGGGTAGGCATATCGATATCCAAGTCTACCATAAAGAGAAGACTGCATGAAAGTAAATACAGAGGGTGCACTGCAAGGTGCAAGCCACTCATAAGCCTCAAGAATAGAAAGGCTAGATTGGACTTTGCTAAAGAACATCTAAAAAAGCCAGCACAGTTCTGGAAAAACATTCTTTGGACAGATGAAACCAAGATCAACCTCTACCAGAATGATGGCAAGTATGGAGAAGGCGTGGAACAGCTCATTATCCAAAGCATACCACATCATCTGTAAAACACGGTGGAGGCAATGTGATGGCTTGGGCGTGCATGGCTGCCAGTGGCACTGGGACTCTAGTGTTTATTGATGATGTGACACAGGACAGAAGCAGCCGAATGAATTCTGAGGTGTTCAGAGACATACTGTCTGCTCAAATCCAGCTAAATGCAGTCAAATTGATTGGGCGGCGTTTCATGATACAGATGGACAATGACCCAAAACATACAGCCAAAGCAACCCAGGAGTTTATTAAAGCAAAGAAGTGGAAAATTCTTGAATGGCCAAGTCAGTCACCTGATCTTAACCCAATTGAGCAGGCATTTCACTTGTTGAATTCTAAACTTCAGACAGAAAGGCCCACAAACAAACAGCAACTGAAAGCCACTGCAGTAAAGGCCTGGCAGAGCATTAAAAAGGAGGAAACCCAGCATCTGGTGATGTCCATGAGTTCAAGACTTCAGGCTGTCATTGCCAGCAAAGGGTTTTCAACCAAGTATTAGAAATGAACATTTTATTTCCAGTTATTTAATTTGTCCAATTACTTTTGAGCCCCTTAAATGAAGGGATTGTGTTAAAAAAATACTTTAGTTGCCTCACAATTTTATGCAATTGTTTTGTTCACCCCACTGAATTAAAGCTGAAAGTCTGCACTTCAACTGCAGCTGAGTTGTTTCATTTAAAATTCATTGTGGTAATGTACAGAACCAAAATTAGAAAAAAGTTGTCTCTGTCCAAATATTTATGGACCTAACTGTAGCACTGGACTCAAGACTGTCCAACTAAAAATGAACAGATTAAATTAACAGAAGAAAATGAAAAAACAGAGAAAAAAACAGAGGATTGTGAATAATTAAGTTGTTTACAAAAGAATCAAACTCAGACACATTTTTTGGTAGAATCTTTAGGATTAGCTGTAATTAATACTGCTTGCACGCATTCAGGCTGTTGAAAGAAATGGTTAGACAACTACATTTTTCAGCTTAAGGAGAATAAAGTAAAAAAAGTTACTGGACTCAAACACTTCAAGCAGTAGAGCTTTCAGATTTAGAGATGGCAAAATTGTGCATTCCACCAAACCAGTGAAAATTCCTGCAAAGCCTGGACAGACGCGATGAAGTACTGAAGCAGAAGTCGTTCCATCTGACACCCCACTGCTTTAAGTAAGACAGTAAAGAGCGAGGCATTTTTAGACGTGGAACATGATAAAGCAGTGATGTTTACTTAGTCAGTGACTCCTGAATTAACCAGCTCTGGTCACTACAGTGTGAACATCTCTCTCTATATATAAAATCCAAAGTCTGTCTGTCTGTCTGTCCTCTTTATACTTCACGAATTTAGATCAGGATTATTCTATAATTTGCTTGAACATTCCGCCTGACTTTGCGACTTCTCTCATCGCGCTATGTATCACAGTTCGCTTGCGGATGAAATGATCTTTCTGCTCCACAAGGCTTATTCTCACCTGGACAAAGCTGGCACCACTGTGAGGATTCTGTTCTTTTCATTTCTCCAGTGCCTTCAATACCAACCAGCCATTCCTGTAAAGCGGTAAACTCAGAGATATGCAGGCGGATGAGCCTGCGGTGACCTGGATGACGGACTGTCAGGCAGAACGCAGTTTGTGAGACTCAAGGACGGATGTCAGCAACACTGGAGCACCACATGAACAGTCCTGTCTCATTCTCTCTTCACTTTGTACACCTCAGACTAGAAACATAACACCAGGTCATAAAGTAATTATTACCAGAGTTTCTTTTAGTCCAAATTGCTGAAATTGCGGATTGTACTGACAGGTTGATTTGCTCAGTACTAATTTAGCCAGGGTTTATTTTTCTTACAGACTTTACTGAGACGTAAACCTGCAGTCTGTGAAAAGCTACAGACATAATTGATTTATACAGTACTAGAAATACAGATGTCCTCCAGTAATAATTACTTTTCCCCAACTAATTCCATCTGAATAGGGCTATAGGGACTGGAGATTTCCCCAGCTGCACCAGACACGAGGCAGGAATTAACACTCAGCACAAAGAAATAGACTAAGAGGTCCCCACCATACTGTCTTCATGGAAAATCCTTTTAGTTTACTGAGGAAAAGTGAAGGTTACCAAAAGGAAAGACAAATAATCAGAAATCCTGGAAGAAATCAAATATACCGATTATCAAGCTCAAGAACATTAATGTAAATCAAAGTCCAAAAAACAAACCAAAAAAGCAGAAACAAAAAGTTGAAGTAAAACTAAGAAATCACTAAGCAAAACAATATTTGGATAATTTGCCCCAAAACTTGATGCCGCCATCTTAAATATCTTAGGCGTGGTGTCATCACATGACATCAAATATCATGGCGGCGCCCTGTGTGGCAGCGGCTACTCCAGCAATATTTTCTTTCATATTATATTTCACCCACTGACTGGCTTACATTTATATATATCTTTTGTTTTTATTGTTTGTACTGTGCTGCCTTGTGCTGTCTTACCTACTTTCTGTGTAAGAAGTGAAATGTTTGTAATGTCTGCATGTTGTCTTGCGTGCACTTGTCTTTTATGTCTGCACATTGAGCCTGGAGAAACGCAATTTCGTTCAGTTATGCATCCATTGTTGTACTGTTGTAAGTTATGAATGACAATAAAGTTCACTCACTCACTGTAATGCTGTAAGTCACGTGACTGTTGCTAATGAACAAGGTGACTATGCACATTTTAAAAGAAAACTTCCAAAAGGGAGCAAACCCACCACTGGTTTAACAATATGAAGTAATTCAATCAATTGAAACAGCCCATCGTTGTAGTTTATTTACTCCCTATACCTTATTTTATCAAATTGTCATGTAAATGTTTCTGTATAAATATAATATTGTAGTTCACTGTTTAGGTCCCTGAAGAGCTCCTGTTTGCTAATGGGGTGGTGACTGATGAGCAGCTCTCTTTTTCTGACCACAGTTCTACTGTTTCTTGTTCATGCAGGTTCACGCTCTGCAACATCCACAACATCAGACCTTATATGGCAGACTGTGCAGCCTAACTTCTGGTCCAGGGTTTGGTCTTGTCACGTCTGCACTACTGCAACTCGCTTCTGGCAGGAGTAGCCACATGTGCTATCAAGCCGCTGCAGATGATACAGAATGCCGCAGATCGTCTTGCATTTAACCAGCCGAGATGGGCACACGTCACTCCTCTCTTCAGGTCACTACATTGGCTCTCTAGCCACACGCATTAAATTCAAATCCCTGATGACTTGCCTACAGAGTAGTCAGTGGGTCAGCACCTGAGTACATGGAGGCACTGGTGAAGTCCAATACTTGTTCTCGCCCACTCAGGTGTGTCAGGGGATAGCGTCTGGTGATGCCGCCTCGGCGTGGTATCAAGTCTCAGTCCAGACTCTTTTCCTGTGTAGTTCCTCATTGGTGAAATGAGCTGCCGACCTCCATCTGTACTGCTGACTGTGGTAATGTGCCTTACTGGCATTACCTAGAATTAAAATTTGTCAAGTGTCCTCTTTAGTGTTGAGAGGCATTTGTTTGGGGTAAAAAAATCAAAGTATAAAGAAAGGAAACATGCCTTTTTCCTTTTGTATAGAATGCAGATAGATATCTTCACTGACCTTATTAGCGCCTTTTGGAGAGTGTCACGGTAGGTCTCGTGTAGTATGGAGAGACAGCCTTGCCATTAACCGGCCGGGATGGCATTGTCAGTCCATCAGTCCTGCGTGTGCCTCCCGCGACCCCATAACTCTAAAGGAGTAAAAAGATAGTGTGAAGCGTCATAGTGTTAGTTTACCGCGGTTTAGAAAAGGGTTCCCATGCGTGTAGTTGTCTGGGCAGTAGCTCAGAGTAAGGACGTGACAATTTAAAAGTGCTTACGGTAACTTAAGGCAGAAGCGCAGTTGCGTCTCAAAAGCCGGCACAGCCATGCGCGCGCACGCGCCGGCTGCTTGAGTGATTAATAGTATTTTTGCAGGGCAGGAGACGCCACATCTCGCAGACGCGTTCTCGTCATCGCGTGATTGAAGAGAGATGACGGAGGACAGCCTAATTGGTCGGCACAAGGGCACCGAATATAAAAGGGATTCATGGCCCTTAGAGGTTGGTCACTTTCTGATTAGCTTTTCCTGGAGAAAGGTACTCGGTTGAGCAGTTTCGAATTTACCAAGCATTATGGCCTGTGCCTTGTTTTTGTAAATATTTGTTCGTGAAAATATCTCTGGAATATTTTTTGGTGGAGGTATTTAATTGGGTTATGGGTATTGGTGCACTGTTTATTTTTGTATATAGCCACTATTTTTGAACATCATTTATTTACTGTTTTTGTGTGTCTTTTGCGGTATTGAACTGTGTTTTAATTTATAAGTTCCGCAGGACATAATTTTTTTGTTGTTGTTGTTAAGTGCACCAGTAAATAAAAATTTCAATTTATTTTTCAAAAAACCCTAACCCTTTTTGTGTCCGTGTCTCGCTGTCATCCATTATCATCCTGGTCACGCTCGGTCCCATTTACTAGACATCCAGAGTGTAGGCTGGTGTTTTTATTTCCCACTACACGGGGTGTCGCACTGACGCCCTCAACACATTCAAGAAGCAAGTGAAGACCCATTTGTTCTGTGAATATCTGTCTAATTGATTGAAGAAGACAAAGAAGAAGAAAAAATTTGCTCTGTGATATTTTATATTGTCAGTTAATTTGTTGTTAGATTAAGTCTAATCGCTTTATCAGTTGTAAGCTAAAATTGTAAACTTATTAGTTATTACATCTTTTCACTTGCAGCAATCAACTTTAGTTACACTTGCTGAACAAACAGGCCTCAGCCTAATGTTACTCGATTATGTTTACCTCTTTTCAAAGTCGCTTTGGATAAAAACGTCTGCCAAGCAAATAAATGTAAATGTGTTTGGGTTGAGAATCTACGGTCAGCTTTGAGGTTTGCTACATTTTCAATTTTGATTGATAATTTTTTTTTTTGCGCTGCTTGGTTGTTTGGTTTATGACTCTCGTCCACTCCCTGAATTACACCTCTTTCCTCTTTGGTTTCTGTATCTAACGTTTTCTTTTCCTTTACTGTTAAAAAAAATCCCAGTGGTCACTTTCTATACTAGTGGTATTCAGAAACATTCAGTTTAAGAAACACAAGGACAATGTAAATAGAAAGAGTAGCTTTATGTCATTATTTAAATAAAAGTGCATTCATAACCCTTCAGAAAAAGTCGATAATAGGTACATATTTGCAAAAGTTAAAAAAAGATCAGTTGAATCAGCCATGAAAATCAACATGCACAACATTATACGGCTGTGGAAATTTGTAAGAATTAAAGTAGAGCTGCAGGATAAACTCCATCTTCACGCTTGTGAATTCTCAACACAATTCTATCCATTTTCTGAATTCCATTATACAGTATGATGAGTAAGGACTGGAGTCTCTAGCTAGACACAGAGCAGGATCAAATACCGGCTGGGGCACCAGTCCATCACTGGTACATCCACACCCAAACTGGATCAATGAAGAACTGCCATTTATTCTAATACTGTGGGATGAATGCCAGATAAATATCTGAACAAAAGGGCATAAGAACACAGAGCGACGTAAAGGTGTGGAGAGGCGATTCAGGGGTGCTAACAACTGTGGTGTCGGCCATATTTATTCTGCTTAGATGGAACAAGCTGCCAAAAGGCAAAAAAAAATGATGTGTGTGATCAGGAAAGAACAACTGAAAAAAGGTCCTAAAACATAAAATATGATTCTGAAAAAAATAAATAAATAACACCAAACAAGAATTAAAGCAGAAAAAAAGTTCCGAACCCTAACTGACAATTCAAAAGTCCTTAATTCAGAATCAAACACACACACACAAATGATTGTTTTGTTCTTTCAAAAGCTATGATAACACTCTTAAACAATGTCGGCTATTAGTGATAATCACACAAAGCGAGGCGCAAATCATGAGGTTTGAAATCAAGAGATGAAACTCCTCACAAAATGACCCAAATCAAACAATAACAACGTGCATCATTTTTGTAAGCATGTGTTTGTTTAAGGGGTACGTGACTAGCAATCAAAACTTGTGTTCTGGCCTTGTAGTCAACACTGAAATCTATAAATTTAAACAAGATTTGAAGGTTCCACGTTGTTCATCCTGCCAAGGAAGTGTTCTCTCCACAACATGGTGTCACCAAGTCAGTTCCTACACATTCTGGAAAAGCCCCCTGAAGCTGAGCATCCCTTCTTTATATTTTGTACTATTGGGATGACTGCGTTCATTGACTTTGATTCCCTGTGTGTCTTTCTCCACTGTTGACATCAGCCCTGTTCTCCTGCGCCTTGAAAAGACCCCTGTGGCTTATTATTCACCTTTGCATTCGCTGAGATCAGGAGATGGCCAGGAGACGTGTTAACGTTGTTTCCTAAGGGTACAAGAACAAAGCCGGCTCTGGATGTGACACCAGTACATTGCCGGACACGCTCACATACACACTGAGAGTGTGATGACTTCAGCCGAATATTAGGAGAAAACCCACGTGGAGACAACTCCATAGACACTGTGACCGGTTTGAAGCTGAAGTCCTCTGAGCTGTGACGTGCTAAGCAGAAGTGAACAGAGCAGGTGTAAATTACACTAAACTCAGTTATGTAAAATGTTCTCTTTGTGGGTTATGTTTTGAGGACAGTGGAGTAGCAATGTGACCAGAGCTGATGTCCTACAGTCCTGGAAAACACAGGTTGAAATTCACATCAACTTGGTTTGGCTCATGGAACTCTGGTGTGATCCAAATCTCAAAGATATACTGTATGTTTTATAATAGAAGTATTGTCATTGGCAAGGTGACCTGGAATGTCCACTAACTTAGTAAGCAGCTTGAAAAAGTGACTGCATCAATTCTCGAGCAGAAAATCTCAGACCTATTTATTAACTGCCTAGATGATTCACATTCGTTCACGTTATGTGAAGCAAATCTAAAATGCATGTGTTTCTATAAAATAAATGTCAGGGAAATTTGGCAAATGGTAAGTGAAAAGCACCAAGTCGCACAGATCCTAACTGCCAATTTATTTCCGCTCACTTTGTAGTAAAGTAAGTCTCTCACTCTGAGCCCAGAACTAGAGACGCTCAGGTGACATTTCTACTCTCAGTGTGGTTGACTTCACGAGACGTTCACCTCTCTGACTGGGCACTGTGTGTGTAGTGAGTTGGTTTATTAAAAATGTTTTCTGGCTATTAGAAATATGATTTACATACATTTTGTGTATTTACATATTATGTTTTGTATTTTCATTTTTAATTGTTTGATATAATTTTGGTGTCATTTTCTACCGTTACTTTTGTGAGAGCAACTGTATTGTGAGTATTTATCATGGCTGTGGTGTGTTGATTTCCAGTACTCACATTTTAAGCTTTTTACACACACTAAAAGCCTTGATTTTCAGTTTGTAGTATTTGTTAAACAATTATTTTTTTTGGTAAAGGACCCTTTTGTTTTTGATCTTGTATTTCTGGATATTGTCTTAGTTTTTTTCAGTGGATTTTTCTTTTTTTGATGTTTCGGTCTCCAGACCCTTGCCTGATTGTCGAGTAGTTCTTTTCTTGTCCCACTCCAAAGTATTCTTCACCTCCTGATCCTGCTGCTGGTCTTCTTTAGGTCATTTGACCTTCCCAGTTTCAGTTTAGGCATAATACTGATGATGAGAGGGTCTGCATTTTTACCACCATCATTATCACAAGGACAAAAGAAGGGGTAGAGTTTCTCATTAAAGGACTCCTTGAAGGTGTACAGGTGAGTGCGGGTCTTGGCATTGTAAAAGGAGACCTGACCTTCATCATAATTGAGAAACACCCCCACTGTCCAGGGGTTGACTCTCAGGGGGAGGTGAACATCTGGGTCAGTGAGAGCCCAGTATTCAAACGTTTCCTCCTTCAGCAGACACAGAGTCCAGAAGCCATCATATGGGCTCAGATTTACATCACCCTTCCTGTCAACAGACTCTCTGGCGACTCCTAAAATCCAGTCTGTCTTTTCCCCGACCTCCACTTCCCAATAGTGCCTCCCTGTGGTGAATCCTTCTCTGGCCAGGACAAAAACACTGGGGTCAAACCTCTTTGGATTGTCAGTCACAGACTGCCACGTGTCGACGTGTCTCACTTGTTTACCGGCTTCAGACACAATAAGCCTCGGATTTGCAGTATCAAGGTCAAGAGTCACATCAGCTGAAGAACAGAAGGAAAATGATTAACGAGTTAGGAAATATTATCTGTATTTATGGGCAGAAGTTTTAAATTCAGTGTCACAGGACTTATTAATGGTTGAAAATTGAGAGACTCATGACATTGGTTATCAACAAATTATTCAGATTTACATACTCAGCATAGATTTGGTAACCAGTAGAGATGGGAAAATGATACCAAAGCGTCGAAGCTTGTGTCAGTCAATCTGAAGTGTAGTGAGTCGAATCAGTGCTTCACAGCATGCTTAATTGGTTTGACAGCTTTGGCGCTAAATTAACAGGTAGCCTATATAAAATACATCATTCTCATTCAACAATGTTGGGTTGTGAGAGATTTGGAGAGCTTTGATGTCAGATGGCGACTAACAGAGGAAAAAGGCGTTCAAAAGTTAAATAGTATAAATGGACAAGGACCTTAGCAGAATAAAATGAACACAGACTTTTCTGACCTTTTACTGAAGGCATGAGACTGAAACAGTAAGTGCTGCTTCACTTGTGCTCCTGAGAGCCTGCCTTGACCTCAGTTAACCACCAGATGTCGCTGTTCATACTGGGGCTGAGGCTTCAAAGCTGAAAGCCTCAAAGCTTCATGAGGCTTCATTTTCCCATCACTAGTAATCAGAAAAAATACAATTAAGGAGTGTCATGCTGCAGAGAGAAATGAACGTTTGAAACAAGGAACAGTGACCTCTGCTGGCGAGAGGCAAAAATTAGCATGCTCTAAAGATTTATATTTATTTTCTGTCCTTTCTGGCCATTTGACCTTATCACCAGATTCATCTTTAAAGATATAAAAAACAATGCTATATATAAGCACTCTACTTTACTATAAATTATATATCCATTTTAAGTGAGTGCATATTGATGAACTTTTTCTATGTCATTTATTCATCATTATTCTTATCATGGTTTAACATGTTTTCCTATTTCTTTGATGTCTTGTAAAGAAATGTGAACTGCATTCTATGTATAAAAACGTCATATGAAATAAAATTTATTATTGTTTTTAAAATGCACCAGTTCAGAATCCACTATGAAAAAATAACACTGCTTTAGAATCCAAATCACAGGTCCATCTGAGAAGAGTGGACACTGGGACTGAGAGCAGTGTCACACGCGTGTGCATGGGAGGCATCTAAAAGGCTCAAAAGACGGTAATTCCTTGCCAAACCAGGGGAATGGCAGAGTGCACTAATCCTTGCTCTTTTTCATTGACAGACCGATCACGGGAAATTCCACCAGTTCCGGTTCCAGGCCAAAGATGTCACTTCCGGCCCAGAGGACGTCACTTCCGGCTCCTGTCTGATGGCATCCTTTCCTGTTTCACACTATAAAACCACCATGATTGGCTGTTTGCTTTGTTCTTGTTCTGGACTGAAATCTGTATCACTGAACCACAACTTTTTGCTTTATTTGGCAGCCAAATTCAAGTATACGGGCAGCAAGCCCCAAACCTCTTTCTGTGTTGTGTGGAACTTATTACAGCTGTTATCTTAAAAAATAAGAATCCACTCAGTGAAGGTTTTTTATAGACATACTGTCAACAAATTTAAAGAGCAACTGGGTTATATTGGCTTGTGGTTATGAGATACCTTGCTGGTACTTTTTTTGTAATCGCGGTGTTGTTTAGATAGATAGATAGATAGATAGATAGATAGATAGATAGATAGATAGATAGATAGATAGATAGATAGATAGATAGATAGATAGATACTTTTATTAATCCCAAGGGGAAATTCACATACTCCAGCAGCAGCATACTGATAAAAACAATATTAATTAAAGAATGATAAAAACACAGTGCAAGTTAAAAAGTGCAAGGTGGAGAGTGCGAGGCAGGTATAACAGACAATAACTTTATATAATGTTAACGTTTACCCCCCCGGGTGGAATTGAAGAGTCGCATAGTTTAGGGGAGGAACGATCTTCTCAGTCTGTCAGTGGAGCAGGACAGTGACAGCAGTCTGTCGCTGAAGCTGCTCTTCTGTCTGGAGATGATACTGTTTAGTGGATGCAGTGGATTTTCCATAATTGATAGGAGCCTGCTGAGCGCCCGTCGCTGTGCCACAGATGTCAAACTGTCCAGCTCCATGCCTACAATAGAGCCTGCCTTCCTCACCAGTTTGTCCAGGCGTGAGGCGTCCTTCTTCTTTATGCTGCCTCCCCAGCACACCACCGTGTAGAAGAGGGCGCTCGCCACAACCGTCTGATAGAACATCTGCAGCATCTTATTGCAGATGTTGAAGGACGCCAGCCTTTCTTTGTCATATTAAGGCAATCATTGCTGTTTTGTGGATGCTGATGGTTGTGGTAATGTGGTAATGGTCGGAAATGACACCTGTTACAAGTCATATGCATCAATATTGGCATTGCATTAATGCTATTCAAGATGGCGGTGCACATCACATGATACTCAAGCTTTTGATTTGACAAACAACAAAAGTAAGTAATGAATTTAGCATTTAGTTAGGGAAATTTATCTCGCGGGACTTTGACTTTTCAAGTTATGTGCCGTGTTAGACCGCAGGTTCTTTGTGTGCTGATTTTGGTTTCTGACTCTCGGGATATCCTCAGGTTTTTAGTATATAAATTCACCTAAAGGGTTTTCATTTTCTGTTCTTATCTTCTTCTTCTATATAATCACTTTTTACACACAATTTTCTGTCTTGAGCACAACAGGCTGTTACTCACACTGGAGCCACTGCAGCAGCCCAGTCATGTCAAGCATGGAGTCATGTGCATTTTCAGAGTTGAGTTTTTATTTTTGTTGTGTTGTAGTTTTAATGATTGTGTTGCTGTTGGCCTTTTCTGAACCAAATGTACTAACATGTTCCTGTAACATTTATGTTTACTGGTAAACGGCCTTAATGTTTTCAAGTTCTACTATGTAAATGTTGGACAGACTCTGAGTGCAAGACTGTGATTATAACTTCATGAGGGAGCTCTCACCAGAGAGGACAAAAAACTGAAAAGCAGGAGCATCTCGAGTTAATCAGTCCTCACTTACACAGTGTGAATGTCTGTATCATTCAGGTGGAGAAGGTAAGAATTTAAGATCAGTGACTCTGAGGTCAGGACTGACCAAACAAAAAAAGAGAAGAACAAAGGGAGAAGGTGGGCCTGTACTGTGTATGCGAAAAAAAGGCAGGGCCTGGTAAAGACTCCATATAAGAAACAGTTTATAAATTAAGGTGAGCACGTTGTTTTGTTAAAACTTTACTTTCACATATTCTAGTGTTGTTCTTATTCAGAACTTGAAATATGAATATTCAAGGAATGAATTGAAAAGATGACGGGACTGTGATTGGGAGAGACTCTGTAACTCCATAAATGCTGGAGAGAATATTTGTCAGGCCTGAGTTAGCACCTCTGCCCTTGCTTTGTGTATTTTTAGATGTTTTTTTTTCCTTTGGTGCTTTTCTCACTCCAGTCACTTTTAGCTATCGACTACTAATTATTTTTAATTACAGATGAATTATAACAGGGAGAGCGCCTCAGGTGCTATGTTCATTTGGAGTGCAGTCACCTGAGAGGCATATAAGAGACGCTCTTTAGGTTCAATTTGTAATGCTTTCCATTATAGTAATAGTGGTCATCTAAAATTTAACAATAAGAATTTTTAATTAGCATTTTAGACTTACAGAGGCAGTTCATATTTCGAGAACCCGATAATGACTGTCAGAACAAATATTGTCCTGGCATCTGTAACGTGTAGGCAGGGGGTTTTGGTTGGGCTGACTATGCCCTGGGAAGACCAGAAGAAGCCTGCCAATAAGATGAGGAGAGTCAAGCGAGTGTAGCTAATCTGTTGGATATCAGATGTACACATTAGAGAAGGGCCATCAGAACTGTCACAGAGAGGTACCACTGTGCCCTTTGATGACTTTGGACCAGGAGCTGTAGATTGGATATAAGCAGGGTTTTAATCAGCCCTGGTTAGGTATCCTGGGTTAGGGTGTCATGACCAGGTTTAATTTGTGGGTTTGTGCTCACTTATAATTGCAACTGATACATTTTACTATCTTCACCATAAGGGTCATGTCCCATGTTTCTAGGAGCATGGTCTGCGAGTTTGCAACCTCCATCGGTGTGATGGGATAAAAGTTAAGCTAGGAGGTCAGTTCTTCATGTGATCTTTGGATGTAACTCCTCTTTTTTTTGAATCTTGGTTTTGACTTCTTGCCTCTCATCTGGGATTTGGTCGCTATTTTTATTTGTTCTCTTTAACTTTTACATGTATGTCTCGGTTCTTTTCTGAAAGAGTTCACCTGCCTGTTCTGGGGTTAGAACAGAGAATGTCTCATTTAGAGGGGCTCTAAACACCCAATGACCCCAGATAACATCACAGATGATGTGTCCATTTGCATCAGTAATCAGTGATCATTATTGTCCTGTTGTTTTGGTAATAACTTGCCTTATCTTGCTCCTTTTAGGTATTTTGTCCAGTCTAGCACTGCATTCTTTTAAATTTATTTAGTTTACTGGGGGGCTTTGCCCCCTGCTCACTTCGCTCGCCAACCCCCGGGCCTGCACTACACGCTAGCCTCTTTGCTTTTCTGCCGCGCATGTATGGGGATGCGGATGTACAATTTAAACAGATTTTTATTTTCATTGGAATTGTCACATATGCATAATATAACTAACTATTTTACATTACAGCGAGTAATTAACCATATTAAAAAATAGTAAAACGTAATAATTTGAAAGTAAATTATATTTCATGTTGTGTTAGAATTATTCATTGCATAATATGATTTCATTCTGTTTGGCCTTGAAATTAACACGCAAATACTTTTTAAACTTACACTTTTACTGTAAAACTTTAGTAAAAACAATTTTTTTCATTAAATTTTCCTCAAAATTGCATTGAAATTTGATTCTGTGTTTGGACTTTCATCGTGTCAATGGAACGTATAACTGCCCGTGATTGAATTTCGTTTCTTTCTCTCTAATAAATAAAAGGGACTTTTTCGAATGTTTGGCTCTGAGATTTGTTAATCGTCTTTGCAATAGCTATTCTAGCCGAGTACTGTTAATGTTTCAATATGAATGGCATTTCAAGATCTCCTTTGGTGTCTGTTATCCATGGAAGATGTACTACATTACCTTTCTTGGCTACATCCTTCTTTTAACAGTAATTCGGCCAGTGGAAGACCAGACGGTGTTAACGGTTGTAGATAGTCTTTGTGATATTGTAAGTTGATGTTTTCATCTTCTGCACCATCACCACCAACTGTTTCAGCATAGTCTATCGATACGCATTTAACCAATTTTCCGTGTAACCGATCGACATTTTTGCCGTTAATTCGTTTGACTTAATTTTTTCTCAGTGCTAGGATTGCCCGTGTACTCATTTCTCTGGTTGATAACCCTTATGATGAAATTCTTCAATAAGATTCGGACATAATATGTCTTCTTTAATTGGGACTTAAAGTGAGGAAAACATTAAAAATTTGTAAGAGCTGAGAGGAAGTGTGTCTGACAAAAGCATTCAGACGAATGAGAGGTGAGAGGACTGTGGTCTTGTTTGAAAATGTTTGAGAGGAGGGTGGGACTTGAAAAAATCTCTTCAAAAGCGTTTTGTCTCGTTGCAGGATTTTTTTTATATAATAGAGAGATTTACTTTATTAATTTTAACCAGCCTAGATTATCCATTTGGACTGAAGCATGGAGTTACAATGCTTAGATTTTCATTTTTATAAACACATTATGTTGCATTTGCTATGGAAAAAGGAAATGATTGCAGAAGCATGACTAGGAATTTAATCATTAAATTTCTTTTTGAATTTTTGATAGTAAATGTTAATATGGACAAGTTCTTTTGAAAGGATCAGGAAAGTGAAAGTCTTTCAAAAGGACAGTACTCAGAGGGCATGCCAAAGCTGTGCATGATATTAGGGCAACTGAGATACCTAAAATCAAAATGAAAACCAAACTCAAAGTACCAAAATTGTAACTAATCAATTCTTGAAGCCTTCCCTCGAGTTCTCTTGTTTTATAGTTTCTTTAGTCAAAGCTAATGCAAGATCTTTCCTAAATATTTGAGTCGAAACTTGGGATGTCAACCCATAGGTGGCACTTCATGGTGGTGCTGTATAAACAATCTGTGCATGGCATTGGTGTACAATTATCATGGCAACAGATGCTGTTCCTTACAATCATATGGTAGTGCTCCTGAACATGGTGACACAAACAGGAAAACTCTCAATAAATGATGACGAGTGAGATCTGTACTAGCCCCTACTCTCTCTTCTGTTTCCTTTTCCGGTGTCCTGTTGGTGGTGGCGTGCGCACCATGATGTTCCAACAATGATGGATGGATTAAAAGCCAGACGTCTGTATGACCATCAGCATCAAGTGACTCCGTGAAAAACCCGAACTACAAAGAGGACTATTTCATTTATGTTAGGTAGAATGCCCAGAGGGGACTGGGCGGTCTCGTGGCCTGGAACCCCTACAGATTTTATTTTTTTCTCCAGCCTTCTGGAGTTTTTTTTTGTTTTTTCTGTCCACCCTGGCCATCGGACCTTACTCCTTTTCTATGTTAATTAATGTTGTCTTATTTTAATTTCTTATTTTGTCTTTTATTTTTCTTCTCTTCATTATGTAAAGCACTTTGAGCTACTTTTTGTATGAAAATGTGCTATATAAATAAATGTTGTTGTTGTTGTTGTTGTTATCACTAACTTTAAAAAAAATGATAAATAATACAAACAACAATACTAACACATTGAAAAATACAATTAATCAGGACAGTCCCTAATAATACCATAACAGAGGTTTCTTCAGATTTGATGAACTCACCTGCTGAGCTGTAGATTACACTCCATTCTGTAACAAACAAATTAACACTCAATGATTTCTGGGTGAAAACGAAAAAAAAAAAACAAAACAAAAAAACCCCAACCCTAAGAACACAATCAGTACCTGCATTGGTAACGCGCTCTGACATTTCTGTTAGAAAAAAAGGAGAAGTGAGTTAGGGTGTGAATAGGGACATTAGCCGTCTGAAAAAATATTTTCCATATTTCTGCCAAAGCACCGTGTTTTCCTTTTTTATTTTTTAGGTTCCTTATGTGAATGCTGTATTTAATATTAAGTCTGATATGAAAGACTGAAAGTGAAAACCTGGATAAAGTTGGAGACAGATGGGAACTGGCCTACAGTGTGAAAAAGTCCAAGTGTCCACGACAATGCGAGAAGGCGACACGAGAAAAAGGGCTGCTTACATTTACAAAACAGATGTGGCACGGCAGTTACGGATACTGCTTCACGGCTCAGAGCTCCGGGTCCAATTCACAAACAGACTGTTGTCTATATGAAATCTGAGAAAGTCACTTGGCCTCCCTGTGCTCTAACTGTAAGAAGAAATATGTGTAGTTGTAACATGATCTGATCCTGATTCTGAAAGTTATCTTGGCTATGGTGAAGACAAATAATAACGACAGGACTGAAGTAATAAATCAGATTTGTGGCAAACCAGGCCACAGACCACCTGTTATTCCTGATGAAATTGGCAGATGGTACGTGAATCCAAAAAGCAGACTCGCTTAAAGTGTGCCTCCATGATAAATAGTGTCAACATGGTGACGTCACACGTTGCACTGCCGGTAAGTCACATGACTCGCAACAACAACATAGCTGTGCTCATAATGTAAAAACAGAATCAAAATGCCAACAGGAAGTGTCTTGAACATAATAAAAACAAAAATGTATTAAAATAATGAAATCAATAAATAAATGCAGAAGCTAAAGAGCAATGGTGAGACAAATGAACCAGATGCAAGTCTGCACCAGCTGGGATGGAGACAAATGAAAGAAACTTATTGGACTAAAATATTTCATTCTACTCGCATACAAAAGCAATAATAAGCAAAGAATTTAATAGCTTTGTGTGTGGCTTGCTGGCCTGCTTAACAATCCCGTCTGTTTCATGTTCTCATCCACCTGCCATATTCAAATTTCTAAGTGAGCCCACTGATTAAATCTTTAAAGGTTGTCGTTTTTATTTCAGTATAAAAAGAAGTGACATATTGTACTTACCGACTTCCTTCTGTAGAAACCTCACACAGAGGAGCTGAACTGAAGAGTGAAAAAGTAAATTTCAGCATGTGGACAGAGATTACAGCTTTCTTATTTTATAACTCAGTTATCAAATAATTACAAAAGTGAAGGGCAGTTTTGTGATTTAAAAGCTTGAAAGAAAAAAGTATCTAAATTGTTAACCAGAAGTGGTGGTTTACACTTTGTGGCCCAGTGACCTCACCTGAACTGTGATATAAAAACTTAAAACAGGATTTTCAGATGTAACATTCTTTTGTCATTTCTTCCCTCCCTGCTGTGCCTTCACAAAGTAAGGAGCAACACAAAGACGACAGAGCAAACAATCAACACCTGTCAAATGGATCTGTTTCTCATGTCGGTGTAAGCACACGGTCAGCAACAATGAGCACATAACATCCATCCTGCTTCGCCTTCACTGGCTCCCTGTGTCTTACAGGACTGAATATTAAATTCTGGTAATAACATATACAACTTTAAATGGCTTTACATCAGTGACCTTCATCTTGAAGATGAAGCTTCAGGGATAAACCCATCAGCCCACTGTAGCCACTAAAAGACCAATACAGCCCAGTGATGTCACCCTGCCATTGACATCTGGCAGACAGATGAGTAGGGGCTTTAATAAAATTATTGTAACTGATAGCATGTCTCCCACCCCAAATATCACAGGACCACATCTACAACACACCACTGACTATTTGAGCTCCATCATGTCAGCAGCAGTGAAAGCATTAGCTATGTGGCACAAGAAAAATGTTTAATGAAAAACACAATGCTGGAAACTTTCGATAAGGGTGTGTAAACGTTTGATTTTCACAACAGATAACTTGGAGTACACATATTGTGGTGTTGAATGTGTTGTCCTCAGACAAATGAAATATTTACATGGCACAAGAAGAAATATTTCTGGTTTATGAGCATTCATTATGAGTCTGCTACCCTACAAATTGAGATAAACAGAGATGTGCATATTTGAACACTTTGGAGGAATGTAAGGGTTATAAATGAAAAGGAGCTTACAGTCAAGTGAACAGAAATCACACAAAATGGCTGCTGATTTAGAGCCAATAAGAAAAGACTGCATTGCGACTGAATCCAAATGTGTTTGCTTAGGGAAGACCAAGTTTAGAAGCCTACTCACCCTTCAGGTCATATTTTAAGCTCCTCTCTAAGGAAGATAAAAAAAACCAGAAATTATGAATAACACTTGTGCAGAGAACTGTTCAGCACGCCAGTCACAGAAATACAACTCTCAGTCTGAGTTCTGTACGCACCTCTCATTCTTGTCCATTGGATGAGGAGCAGTGGAGTCAGCAACACACAGAGCGCCAGCAAGACACAGAAAGCCGCCAACCAGCCAGAAGCTCCTGGGGAGAAACCTGCAAAACCGAGGAGGAGGGCATCTGAATGTGTGGGGTGTGAACAAACTCCAGAAACTTAAGAGAGTCCATCGAGATGAAGCTCCATGACAAAGGAAGGCTAACCGCTAATCGACCGTTTATTCATATAACTGAAGGTGAGCTCATGAGGCAGAAATCTTCCATCAATCTCTTATTGTTAAAGAATATTTAAGATATTATTATCTTTTACAAATACATGCACTGACCTTTAGTAGATGGATCGCTCAAATAATCCTCCGTTTTTGTTTCATTATTTATTTACAGATATTAGTTCTTGTACACTTATTTCAAAGATATCATTTTATCACCATTTTGTTATTTTTTTTTTATTTCATGGCCACCTTCGTTTTGTGTGTTGGCTTTTATGGGCGCCGTCAGTGCAGAGCTTTGGGCCACTATGATGGCACAACAAGGCCGCACATCCCATGTGCTCCCGTGACAAGCTGGCCATGTTATAAAACATAACCACACACAGCAGTCAAACTTTGTAGTAACATATGGAAAATCTCTCTAGTATAAAAAAAATCTTAGAAGGAGACGAGATGTGACTTTTTCAGAAAGACACTTTCTATTCCCACGAGATGAGTCTTTGTGCCAAGAGATTTTACCACGCCCAGGGTCGAAAATAAAAGACAACGAACAGATGACAAAGAAGAATGCCATAAAGAATTCAAAAATGTTGGCGTGATACACATGCAGAGCAGGTTAGAGATAATGGAAGTACGAAAACTCGAAAGTCTCAAAAAAAGGATAGTAAAGATCGCAAACGGAAATTATTACTCTATGAAATAACGGAACAGCAAAAAGAGATTGAATATATTGTTTGGATTTAAACTTTAAGTCGGAGACTTGTAGATCATCTAATTCGTGTTGCCATCAGGGAAAAGTAGTGTTTCTTCCTAATGAAGAGGCGTATCTGCAAGAATTAAACGATTTGTTGTTTGGTGAAAGTGAAATCCACATACGCGATCGGCAGAGACGTGAAGTGGCTGGTGCGTAGTGCAGGCGGGGGGTTGGCAAGCGAAGCAAGCAGGGGGTGAAGCCCCCTAGTATGTTTCTGAAAAAAAAAACGTTTTTGAGCAATCTGTGGTTTTGAATTTAAGGTAATTTTTGTCTTACCAGGTTTTGACCTTGGCAATGTTTAATTACCCTTTTTAATGAATCTAGAATTTCTTATGTTCAATTGAAGGGTCCACCAGGACTTACATGGAAAAAAACTTTGGAAGAATGACATCTGTTGGTGGGCCAGCGTATGGCTGTAAATACCGTAGTAAGAGTTGACGAACATACGCCGAGTTCTGCTTAGGCCCCGTTTTACAAAATGAGGGATATTACACCAGACAACAAAAAAAATGTACTTACTATCTGTCTTTAGCAAACACCATCCCTAGAGGCTTTAAATATTTATTTAATGTTTAAATAGGATTATTTTATTATCTAAATATTTAGATTTAATTTTTTAGATATGGCACATGGGTCTTGTATAAGCTGTGAGACATGTGTGCTTAGGGAGCATCTTTAAGGCTCCAAAAAGGTAAAGCAATACCCCCCCAAAGAGGAGAGAGGGGGCACAATCAATAACGCCATCTTAAAATGCTCACCAGCTGGACAAGTGACTCAGCTCCTGCCACACATTGGCACTATAAAAATCTTAGAGCAGCCACTGGAAGTGGATATTCTCTTAAAGACCAACTCCTAAAGTGCAGGATCAGTCCCTCACCTCTGTTTTCTACTCTTTGGCTCTACGCTCTTTTTCTTTGTCCTTTTTTGCAAACCAGCACCATCGGGGCTACCAGCTGGCACTCCAATCCTTTTTTATGTGTACTGTTTTTCTTTGTTATAAGCCACACAGCAGGAATCAAAGTTGGTCATGCTGAAGATTACAGTTCTGGGTCAATAAAGGAACACATTCAATCCATTTACTGAGGACCATTTTTCTCAACATGCCAGTCATGTGGTGAAATGTGGGCTCACATGGAACACAAGTGTTGGTTCATTTGCAAAACAACATCACAACACAACTTCATTAGCGAGTTTTTGTTAAGGGTTGTTACAGAAACACATTATTTTTGGCATTTATCACTAAGTTTTCCCTCTTTGCCTTTCAATGTAAAATACTTTACAAGAATAGAGTCTTAATGATATTATTGGAACTTTGAAAAAGGTTGCCATGATATCAATGTTGATAAAGTTAGAGACAAAATTTTGCAAATAACTGGAACAAAAGTCAAACCATTTTCGCACTCACCGTACACACAGAGTCTGGACGGCCAGTCTGGCTTTGGTGCTTTACTTCTCATCAGACAGGTGAACACGTTGTGGTCTTTCTTCACGGTGATGACGCTGCTCACGTTCAGAAGCCCCTCCGTGTCCAACTCCGTTGTTATTGTGGACTGCAACGTCACGTCTGCCCCATTCATGTCCCTCCAGATGACTTCTGGTTGTGGGTTCCACTTCTCAGCGCTGCACTCCAGTCGGGTCTGCTGGTCATCAGTGGAACTCACAGAAATGGAGGGCTGAGTGCCTAAAACTAATAAAACAAAAAAGTGGGAAAAGGCGCATTAACACCTGCCAGTGTGTCAGGCTGCTAATACATATTGATGGATAGCGGATCTATTAATCTCATGTCTGATAATTCACTCCTATCATTTAACAAAAATAATTTTAACATAATCTAAAAAAGGTAGTTGGCAAACTTAAGATACTATATAATACAAGTATGTTTTTAAAACTAAAATATAATGGCAGTTTAACAATAAGGACACATTCAACATCGAACGTTTGCCAAAAGATTGCCTAAACAGTTCTCTGATATTTGCTTTTCTAAATAGTGATTTATCTATTTTCCTAAATTTCATCTCATTCTCTCTCACCTTTCATCACTAAACTCAATAAGCCCTTTTGGAAAAATCACATTTTTAAAGTCTTCCCTATAAATCTCACTATAAAAGCCATAGCAGACTCCAAGAGCTCTGGTAGCAAACATCTGATCCCTGACATCGCTTTACAGTGCCAGGTAGGCTGAACAACCCTTGGATTTCCTTCCCTACTGGAAATAAAGTGCAGCCATTTTCTTGATGCACCTCTAAGTCGTTGTGAAGTTTTTACTTTTCAAAAGTTATTTTGCGTATTTTGTGATGGTGACTGGGAAAAAAAGACATACTCAAAAACTGAAATAGAAGCTGAGACTGGGAGATCAATCAACACTGCAATCAAAACCAAAATCAGAGTCAAAAATGACAGTCAAACACTAAGTCAAAGCCAGGAAACACTAATGAGAAAAAGTTTTGAAATGGTGAAAAGAAGATTTATAAAAGGGTTTAATATTATCTGTACTCTGATGAGAAAGAGCTCTGAAAAATAACCTCTGGTAGAGCTTAAGGGCTCCGCCGCTCTAGGAAATGGCGCTGTGTCCTGATGACTTTTCTCTTTCTTCCTCTGCAGACCAGACCATTGACACCTGTAACACCACTGACGTCACTACTGGTGTCCACCTGCCTGAACCCACCTTTTCCTGCTAGAAGGACTTAAGACCGGAAGATCCACCATCTTGAGACATCTCATTTTGCAACTTGCATCTGGAAAGACGTTTTTGCAATTATTGCGTGTTTTCTTTTGTGTTTGCTGCATTCCAGTTATACTCGGTCGCCAGGGTAGTGCAGCAGCTTTTTATTGTGGTCTGTCTGTTCTCTTACACCTTTCAACTTGTTGTGTCCTTACTGGAAGGTCGTGACCTCTGAGGACACTCCCCTAACAATCCAGGTCATGATCCTAACATTGGAAGAGGCAGAATGGCGTCACCCATAAATAAACAAAATGGCAGCAAAAAACAGCCTAAAAATATTACAATTAAAATGGGCGTTATTTTAAAAAAAATGGATCAGTCTTCTTTTTTTAACAATATTTTCCTCTGTTGCGTACTGACAGATTGTTTTGCCGTAAACTGTAGCAAGCTTTTATTCTTCAAAAAGCTGTACAGTTGAATCCTAAAAAGTGTAGTAAATGTGAGATGGTGTGGACATGATAAGGTACAGGCGAGAGCAAAATACAATGATAATAATTTTATAATTCCAGGAACCAGTTTCTGTTTTTTACTTTTTTATAGAAAAATAAACGCCTACTAGAATTTACATCTGGGAGACCAGATTTCCTCCTAAACACAGATATTAAGATTCTTGGCAGATATCGTACTGCTGTTTCGTAAGATCTGTTAAAGGCAGACAATTACAGCCTTATCACTGAGAATCCTTTAACATAATAATTAGATCAGCAGCAACAGAATTCCTAGAGGTATTGCTTTTTGGCAAATTTTAATGGGTTTACTTATTTATGGCAATGCTTAAATTAGCATTTACATCCACCATCATTGGATTACACCAGTGGTTCTAAACGTTTTGTACAGTATACAGTAACTGCACTTTCTTAAAAGGAAATGGAGACCCCCCATTTAGAAACAAAATAAAGGCAAACCCACCTACTCTTTTAGTTGTTTTCTACACCAGGTTCACCATAGGAAGTTGTTAGATTCCATAATTCTATGAACTAATCTTATAGATTTTCACAATGACATACTTGCTGACTTTATGAATAGAGTAACATTATAGATGAGGTTTGAGCTCTTTGACTTTAAACTTACAATAAAATCTTCACCTCTCCATCTATCACATTACGGTCTGCAGGGCAAGGGCAAACTGGGAGATTGAAAAATCAAAACAGGAAACATAGTCAAAAGGTTTGAGCAACATTGAGAACAGAAGAATGAAGCAAAAGTTAGCATCCTAAGAGATCAATATAAAAAGCAAGGAATTCTCTTGGAGAGTTTTAACAAAGGTGTGTCATCTGCCGCTCCGATAAAGACACGGTGAAATGGGAGACTTTTTAAACCCATGGCTGCAATTACCCATGAGTTAGAATCTTGGGAAACAGGCCGGGAGAAGCTACCCAAGCAATGGGAGCAAAACTGCAGCACTACCAAACACACACAAGATACCCACCAGAATAAAATAAAGTCCAAAAATATATACTGTGAAAGGCGCTATATAGGCTCCCGACCCGACACAGACTGGACACAGAGGCACACGTAAAATAAAACAAACATTTATTGTCTTCACCTGTGGGGCACAGCACAGTCCCACAAAGCACAAAACAACAACAAAAGGCACAATATTCTTCTTCCACTACTCCTCCCAGGCACCCTTGTCTTCCTCCTCCCGACTCTGGCTTCTTGAGTGGTGGCTGCTGGCCCCTTTTATCAGGCACCTGGAAGTGCTCCAGGTGGTTGATTGCCGAGTTCCAGCTGTACTTCCGGGTGTGGTAAATAGACTGCCCACAAGGACTCAGGAATCCCAGCTGCAGCACCCCCTGGCGGTGCCTGCGGGACTCAACAGGGCTGCACCAAGCTCCAATTTCCATGGAGCCCTGCGAGAAACTGAGGCACCGCTCCAACCCAGGGGGGCTGCCATCTAGTGTCCAGGGGGAGGTATTGCACATTCCATGGCTGCTCCCCCAAATATTTAATGAAGGAGTGTCCCGGCAAGGCATGAACCCCGGCCGTTTGCCACAATACCAATATCTAATTAATGTTATCTGAGAAGAGCACAAAGTATAAGGCCAGAGTTATACTTCACACGATGCGACGCATCCTGCAGCAGACGCTCCTGCTACGCAAGCGTTGAAGTGTTTATACTTGTGCGCGTACTTTACGTAAATCTGGAGGAATCCGCCAGGTGGCAGTGCGAGATATTATCACTGTGACAACATGTTCGGCTTCTCTGTGTTGTGAATTGTCTAAAACACCCATTAAATTCCGATGACACCTTACCGCAATATCTCTGAAAAGGATGTTTAATGATTAAATCCAGGGATGTGTCCATTCCAGCAAGCATTGGGCACGAGTGAGAAACAATCCCTGGACGAGGCCTCAGCTCATCGCAAGGTGAATACAAGCACACAAATACACTAGCGTCATTTTAGCGGCACCAAATCCCCAAATCTGCATATCTTTGGAAGGAAACTGGAGCACACTGAGGAAACCCAGCAGGAAAACATGTAAAGTCCAGGCAGGGAATATCAGCGACGTGACTCCCTGCAAGACAGCAGCGCTAACGCTCCGCCACTGTGTCACCCCCATGTGTGTAATTATTAATGGTATTCATTATTTAAACGAAATTACAGATTTATCTGTAAAATGTAATATACATACTTTAATGCTTTTCATCATGAAAGTGATATCAAGTATAAATCTAAGGATTCTACATGTGCAGAGAGTTGGAATATCATACATTTAATGTGCTCAGTGTGGCGATCTATTGCTGGCGATTCACTGCTGCCAGGAGAAGAGGAAGCCCTAGAAAAAAAGATAGCATAGAAGACGGTATGTGAGACTTTTAAAACGTATCGTGTCATTATGATTGGGAATATGTGACGTTTGAATATAAAAGCACCACGAATACATCTGTATGTTGGCATTTTGCTTCACCACATCGAACCATTTATCAAATATCGAAGCGCGCACACCGATCTCGTAGGATCCGCAAAGCGGCTTTCTGTCACATGTAGATAATAAACAGAGACTCTGACGTTCCAACTTTTTAGCACACTGCGCCACCCAACTTTTTGCTAACACGTCACGTTAATTTCTGAGGACCTGCTCAGAGGACACATCAAATAAACGCTCAGAACGCGTGGTGGCCATGATGCGGGCGCATACGCGTTCTGAGCGTGAAGTATAAATGAGCCCTAAGAAGGGTAGGTGGTTATATGGCAACCCAGGTAGCAAAAATAACACTTTTAACATAAACAGCATTAAATGAACACCTAAATCAGACAACAGATTTTTAAATCAGTTTTATTGTCGTTCTATCAAGAAGGTTCCACATCCTTTAAATTTGAACAACAGGAATTCCTTACTTCCCATATTTTTAGACAATGCATCAGCATTCCAGTTTCTGAATGTTTTTAGAAGTTAAATTATATTCAGCCCCTGAAAGTTCTTTTAGAGAAGATGTTTACAGTCAATTTAGTAGAATCTTTCCTTCCTGTAACAGTTTTCATAGGTTACATTTCTAACTCTGTAGCTTACTACCGATCGACACGTTTCTGAAAATACTCTCCTTGTTGTTACACTAAAGAAAAAAGCCATATGCCCTAAGTCAGCGTTAAATAGGATCAGGAGATTTATAAGAAGGCCTTGGTAATGTCGTGCTTCATTCACCCAATGATCACTTGGCAGCAATGGACAACAGCATGGCCACAACCATCCAAAAAAACAAGATGGCAGCACACACGGTTGAAACCAAAACAGAAAATCATGGCATGATGATGTCACTGAAATAACGATAAAGAATAATAACAAAACCAAACCTACAACATTGTCACATAATCAAAGTCCCATAAACAGAGCACAAGACTCCAAAATCATAACTCTTACAACTTTACTGGGTACGTCCCCTTCCATTTCTTTTTGAAATTTTACCACAGATCCAAATGAGTCAACTGACCAGCAATGGTGATTTCTAACAGCATCTGCTACCATTATCACAAACTACTGAGGTGAAATTGTCATAAAACAATAAAAATAAACATAGCAGTACATCATTAAGGGGAGCCAAACGATTCATACGTACTCATGACACCAGTGACCTCAGATCACTCCGGCAAGCTTACCTTAGGTTAGGGTTTTATAACATTGTTCAAGCCACATTTAATCTTAAAGACATATTAAGCAGTGATTTAAATGGAAGTGCATAGTTTTAAGCATTTATTTTGATGAGTAACTACTTCCTGTAGAATCTCCTATCTTGTAATAAGGATTCCAAAAGTTCTTTGAGTCTGAAGACAAAATAGAGTACCGAGCGATCAAGGAGCAATGGCAGATAATGAAATAAATATCACCGCAGATTTGATACTAACCTTCCACACTCAAGGCGATCTGGACCTCTTTCTGCAGCTCTCCAGAGACTACATGGCACGTGTAGATGCCTTCATCGGAAACACGGACACTTTGTACTAACAGAGATACACTTCCGTTCTTCAGTTCCTCTTGAAAAATGGACATTCTTCTGTCAGTTTGATTCACGATACTGTAATTTGTGTATACAAGCACTGGTGACCCGAATTTAGCTGTAAACCACCTGACTTGAAACCCCTCAGCATTCAGTGCCGGTGAGAGGAAGGCGGGCAGCATGACGTCTTCACCAACGTAAGAAATAATGGAATGAGAAGGACCAACAATGGAAAAGGTCTCTGAAAAGGAAACCAAATGAATGCAGTAGTGATCAAGATTTGTTTTGTTGATTAGAAAAAATGCACATGAAAAATTAAGAAAAACTATTATGCGAATTTATGAGTTTCACCATTTACACTTTTTGGCAAAATGGGAAGAGTAGGAAAAGATTCACTTGAGAAAGTAATGCCAATATAGTGCCATACTTGGGAGGAAAAACAACCTGTAATTGTACTTTGTGGTCGAAGATTAATCGATACAAACAATCACCCCAGAGAACCAGGCAGGAGGAAGCTTGTCACCCATCTTTATTTCTTTTCATGAAAAGGGGCATCCCTGCAGTTCACAGAATAGCAGGAGGGATGGTCACTGAGTGGAGGTACAGAGTCTTATTTATACCCACTTAGCTTACATAACAGATTTGCATATTAAAAATTATATAATATAAAAGAATGCATTTATTGGCTACAAAAAATAAGGCACCTTGATCATGCAGTATAAAGCTTCACTGTTCTGTTAAATCACAAAACTAATGCAATGGCCACATGCTGCATGCCTCACATTCCTTACTCGAATTGGTTAGAGCCTCACTCCCTCATCAACGCCCATCCTGCTGTGTATGATCAGCTTGTTAGCTGGTAGGCTGAGAGGCTCGAGCAGCTCCTCGCAATCACACTGACGTATGGGATTTACAGTCTGCTCGTTCTCCAGAAGTGTTTGAGTGCAGCGTCTGCTTTTGCCTGGCCAGACCCATTCTTTGCCTCATAAGTCTGAAGTAGGGATTCATGTCTCTTTGTTTTTAGCACATTCTCCACAGTCGGCCTCTTTCAGGCAGCCTAGAGCCTATCATCTTAATCCTAAGTGGTTACCAAAGTATGTTACAACATTACAAAGTTTGTGTTTTCTTTCACATCTTACCTCCCCAGGAGAAGTATGTGCTGTGGAAAAACGATAAAATTATGAAGCTCCATCTTGGGTGAGAGATCATGGCTGAAAAAGAAAGAAGAGCTTGTTGTTCTTGGTGTAAAATCAGATATAAGACAATACACAGATAAAGCAAATTCAAAACCAGATCGAGAAAACCAGTGAGTGGACAATGCAGTCAACATGGGTCTGTACTACATCCTACAACATCTTAACAATCCAGGGATATATGCAAGGATTCTCTTTGTGGACTTCAGCTCTGCATTCAATACAATAATCCTGGAACTCCTCCACTCGAAACTCACCCAGCTTTCCATCCCTGCCTCCACCTGTTAATGAATCACCAATTTCTGGACCAATAGGAAACAGCAGACGAAACTGGGGAAACTCACATCTAGCTATCGCACGATCAAAATGGCACCGCCCAGGAATATGTGTTCTCCCCACTGCTCTTCTCCCCCTGCACCTCTAAGGACCCCTCTATCAGACTTATTAAATATGAGAATGACACAACCATCATTAGATTCTTCAGGAATGGTGACGGGACAACAGACAGGAGGTTGAACAACAGGCCCTTTGGAGTAGCAAGAAGAACCTGGAGCTTAACACTCTCAAAACTGTGGGGATGACAGTGAACTCCCACAATATTACCCCCCCTCTCCATACTTAATGCTCCTGTGACAGTTGTGGAAACCTTCATGTTTCTGGGATTTTTAATTTCCCAGGATGGAAGACCAATGTAAAGTCCACCATAACAAAGGCACAACAACAAATGTACTTTCTGCGACAGATGAGGAAGTTCAACCTTCCACAAGAGCTGCTGATGTAGTTCCAGACGGAGTCTGTTCACAGATCATTCATAACAGTGTGGTTCATATAAGTGACTAAATAGTACAAAAAGAAGCTACAACGAAAAGTCTGGTCTGCCAAAAATATCATTGGTGCCTACTTTACAGGACCTCACATCCAGGCCTCAACTTTTTTGAATTTCTTACATCAGCCAGTCTTTATAAAATAATAAACGGCAAAACAAGCAAATAGAACAGAAATGGTTAATTCAGCTTAATCAGGATGGGCACCGAATCCACTCAGGCCTCCCAGGATCTTGCAATACATATTGTTAATACTTGTTTTTCAGCATTTATTTCAGCTTTCGCTCTGTATTTTTTATTCATATATATTGTCACACACGTGCACATGGGAGGCAGCTAAAGGGCTTGAGTGATGGCAGTTCTGAGGCATGCTGGGATGTGGCAGAGTGCACTGACTCTTTTTCTCCCTTTCCTGTAGACCATCCATGGGAGATTCCACCTGGCTCTCTTGACGTCACTTCCGGGACCGAGCCAATGAAAGGAGACCTTACCGGCTCCGGCCCCTTTAAAAGTCTCCACCTTTTCCCTATTCCCTCAGTCTTGTTTTGGACTCGGTTGTATGCACATCAGTGCTGTATATTTTGAGAAAAAAGCAACTTTGCAGCCAGGATACCAAATTATACGGGTGGCCGCTCCAAACCTTTATGTGATTATGTCTCGTTTTTGTAACATTGGCGTAGCCGGCAGGATCAAGAAGACCTGGAAGAGAAGGGGACAGGACCTGCAACACATCCAGGTGGGAGCGTACCGGGGCCGAGTTTCCAGGCGGGGAGGGTGTCCCATGTTTCGGAGTGGCCCGGTACAGGCTCTGCGCCCGGCATACTTCACTAGGCAATCTAGGCAGGCCAGGGAGTGTGCGGGAGGGTCTCACAGAATTGGGCTGCTTCGGAAGGGGGAGGCAAAGAGGGCTGTTTATGCTCTCTCGGAGGAGAGTGCCCGCCTCCCTGTTAAGCCAGAGCCCCGATTTCCACCTAGGGGTGCCCCAGACTGGCAGGTGAGCAGCCTGAAAAACTGGAGGTTCGACCCAGAGCGGCCGACCCCTCAACAAGCCTGGTCCTTATGGGCAAAGGTAGGGCAGTGGCTATGGCCACAGGAAAACAAGCCCTCCCATGTGATAGAGCAGGTGGCCTGCTACCTGCTTCTGGACACACTACCCCGTGGCTTCACCCAGCCAGTCTGGGGTAAACAGTTCAGAAATATGGCAGAGCTCATAGAGCTCGTAGAAATACAAAGGACGGCCTCACAATCTGGGGGAGTTGAACCGTCCCTTGGTCGAACTCAACCGGAGTACGTCCCAAAACCTAGCCCCCCCCCGTACAACCCAGAGCTTGTGCCAACATCCCCGAAGTTGTGGGTGCGCAAACCGCTTGGGAATGAGGAGGAATGCAGGTGGAGGGGGAAGAGGGGTTGGTGTGCTCTGACAAACCCGTTGGCAGTCCCACACACAGGCGTGGTGATCGTTAACGGGTATAAACATTTCCATTGTTGCCTGCCGATTTGTGCTACCGCAACAGTGGTTGAAATTTAAGACCGGTATAACCTGTGTCCACGGAGAAATCCACTGGTACAGGTCCGCCGCTTGTATCATCAGTTATGGAGGATCAGTTCAGAAATTAACGTGGTGGTCCTCCCAGATCCTCCACACCCGGTGATACTAGGGCGGGACTGGTCTAATATCAAAGGCCGTGAGACACATACCAATCCTGGAGTTAACTTGGGCCTAGTTATGGACAGGGATGAGCCGTCTCAAGCTGCCTCCACGCTGTGTAATTAGCCGGCAGATAGAGACGAAGCGGCTGCTCTGAGTGATGTGGCAACGCCGTCACGTGCCAACATGTCATCCACCAGCGCCGAGACGGAACGGGAGGAAACCACGCCCCTTGAGGTCGGTTCAGACCCTCTCTCCCTTTTACGGTTCCAATTTAGAGAGATGCCGGCTTCCTTTAAAAGGGAGAAGTGGAGTGACAATTCCCTGAAATTTGCAAAAAATGCAGTGGTCCTAGTCAATGGCCAGTGCACTAACCAGTCGATGCCACAGGGTCCTCACTTTGAGTTAGACAACTACCTTCTCTATCACGTAGCAATGCATGATGGGCAGGAGAGAAGGCTACTGCTAATCCCGCGAACCTTCCTGCGGCAGGTCTGTGAGTTAGCACACACCCACCTCCTAGGTGGCCACGGAGCGGATCAAGCTCCGTTTCTACTGAGCCGGAAACTGTTGGACCGGGAGACCAGGTATGCAGCGGTGGAAAGGGAGGCTTTGGCGATTAAATGGGCAATTACTCAGCTTAGGTACTACCTGTTGGGCCGGGAATTCACCCTTATCACGGACCATGCACCTCTACAGTGGATGGCCCTGCACAAGGAGTCGAATCCGCGGGTCACCCAGTGGTTTCTTGACCTACAGCCGTATAAGTTTTCACTCGTTCATTGCCGAGGCGCTCTCCATGCCAACGCTGATGCTCTTTCTCGGGTTCACGACCTCTCGGTTAGGGTCGCAAGACCCGACGGGTCTGGGCTAAGGGGGGGGCCTTGTCACACACGTGCGCATGGGAGGCAGCTAAAGGGATTGAGTGATGGCAGTTCTGAGGCATGCCGGGATGTGGCAGAGTGCACTGACTCTTTTTCTCTCTTTCCTGTAGACCATTCACAGGAGATTCCACCTGGCTCTCTTGACGTCACTTCCGGGACCGAGCCAATGAAAGGAGACCTTACCGGCTCCGGCCCCTGTGATGTCACGTCCGGGCTCAAACCAATGGCTAAAGAACATGAGCCCGATCCTTATGATCTCACTTCCTGTCTTCCCCTTTAAAAGTCTCCACCTTTTCCCTATTCCCTCAGTCTTGTTTTGGACTCAGTTGTGTGCACATCAGTGCTGTATATTTTGAGAAAAAAGCAACTTTGCAGCCAGGATACCAAATTTTACGGGTGGCTGCCCCAAACCTTTATGTGATTATGTCTCGTTGTTTGTGACAATATATATGTACATTCTTTGTCTTGTTTTGTATATAAGGTGTGTAATTAACAGTTGTGTGTTTGTCAATTATATACAGTAGCTTACACTTGGAGAGTCACCAAAACCAGAATCAAATTCCTTGTATGTGTGCATACTTGGCCAATAAATGTGATTCTGATTCTATTATTTTTCTGCACAACCCAATCACTAATACACTTTTTGTTTAATGTTAAAAGGAAATTTCTACACTCACACTCAAGTCTGGATACACGTTAATTATTTCTGAATTATTGTAGTAACTTCTCAACGCATACATCCTGCCAAGGAACGGACTGGTGATTTTTGCTCAGGTAACCAACAGAACCTCATAAAAAATGAAATGAAAATAAAAAGTAAATTTTACTACCAAATCCTAACGATAGACAAGAATCGAATACAAGAAAACAGGGAAAGCGGTCAAACTGAACGAAACTCGTGAGAAGCACAAAAGCACAGCATTCTTCATCCACAGATCGGCTAACAAAACGCTTGTTTTGGCGTATGATAATCTATAATGCCTAGTGTATGGAGGAATATTTAAAAAAGGAGCCCCCAGCCGACCTTTTATCCGTTGTATTGATTATGTGCAGGTCATGACCCTGGAAGCCACGCCCCTAGAAATGGAGAATGTGGTTCTAATGACAGCTCTTAAATTGGCGGCAATTTAAGGACCTAAAGTGGTCAAGACATTAGAGTTAACAAAATAAAATAACACAAACCTAATCATGACAACATACATGTATCCTGCGCTGGCAATGAAGTCCAAACAAACACTTCTTTCTTCACAGTGAGCGGCAGAACATGACAAAGGTTTACTTTGGTTTGAGATGTATAAAGAACCATCCATCCATTGTCTCCCGCTTATCCGAGGTCGGGTCGCGGGGGCAGCAGCTTGAGCAGAGATGCCCAGACTTCCCTCTCCCCGGCCACTTCTTCTAGCTCTTCCGGGAGAATCCCAAGGCGTTCCCAGGCCAGTTGAGAGACATAGTCCCTCCAGTGTGTCCTGGGTCTTCCCCGGGGCCTCCTCCCGGTTAGACGTGCCCGGAACACCTCACCAGGGAGGCGTCCAGGAGGCATCCTGATCAGATGCCCGAGCCACCTCATCTGACTCCTCTCGATGCGGAGGAGCAGCGGCTCTACTCTGAGCCCCTCCCGGATGACTGAGCTTCTCACCCTATCTTTAAGGGAATGCCCAGACACCCTGCGGAGGAAACTCATTTCAGCCGCTTGTATTCGCGATCTCGTTCTTTCGGTCACTACCCATAGCTCATGACCATAGGTGAGGGTAGGAACATAGATCGACTGGTAAATTGAGAGCTTCGCCTTGCGGCTCAGCTCCTTTTTCACCACGACAGACCGATGCAGCGCCCACATTACTGCGGACGCCGCACCGATCCGCCTGTCGACCTCACGCTCCATTCTTCCCTCACTCGTGAACAAGACCCCGAGATACTTGAACTCCTCCACTTGGGGCAGGATCTCGCTACCAACCCTGAGAGGGCACTCTACCCTTTTCCGGCTGAGGACCATGGTCTCGGATTTGGAGGTGCTGATTCTCATCCCAGCCGCTTCACACTCGGCTGCGAACCGATCCAGAGAGAGCTGAAGATCACGGCCTGATGAAGCAAACAGGACAACATCATCTGCAAAAAGCAGTGACCCAATCCTGAACCCACCAAACCGGACCCCCTCAACGCCCTGGCTGCGCCTAGAAATTCTGTCCATAAAAGTTATGAACAGAATCGGTGACAAAGGGCAGCCCTGGCGGAGTCCAACTCTCACTGGAAACGGGTTCGACTTACTGCCGGCAATGCGGACCAGGCTCTGACACCGATCGTACAGGGAACAAACAGCCCTTATCAGGGGGTCCAGTACCCCATACTCTCGGAGTACCCCCCACAGGATTCCCCGAGGGACACGGTCGAATGCCTTTTCCAAGTCCACAAAACACATGTAGACTGGTTGGGCGAACTCCCATGCACCCCCCAGGACCCTGCTAAGGGTATAGAGCTGGTCCACTGTTCCGCGACCAGGACGAAAACCACACTGTTCCTCCTGAATCCTGTATAAAGAACACTTACCTGTAATTCTAGTGTTGCCTCTGGGTTCAAGTGACTAATTCTGACAAGGGCTTTTTTTGGTTCTCATATTTAATTGCATGCTTTACACCGGGTGACTGAAAGTATAACGCAATCAAAAATAAGTGTCTGGCTGAAAAGTGAACATCATATTAATTTCTATGTACAAAATGTGAAACAATAGTTTCAAAGGTTTATATCAAGTTTGGCAAACATGTGCGAGTATCGGGCAACTACAGAGCTGTGATAAAATGGGCAATCCCACTGCTGAGCATGAGAGGGCACTGTCAGCCACCACACTCGTCTTTTGCCTCCAGAGTTCTGACGTCACATCCACTGCCATCAGACTGGAAGTCCCACCCATTTTTCCCCGGATGGTATATAAGGCAAAGCGGCACTGCATGTCAGTGTTCAGTTTGGAGCCTGCTGTGGAGTGTGCCAGATCTCCAACACACCAGCAGTGAGCCGCTGACTGAAGAACAGATCTACCTATGTGGTCACTTCTTAGTATGGAGTTGTGCGCTTTGTTTGTTTGTTTCTAATTACATGTGGCTTACACTTCTTTTAGCCCAACCCTTTTTCTGTGTTTGCGCTTCTTCTTACAAGTTATTTATATGCTGTATATTTATATATTCACAACATTTATAGCCTGCTTTAGTTGTAAATGTAAACCATCATCGGTATATTTACATGAACTTTATTTTCTAATTTGCTTTTGTAGCAGTCTGTGTTTACGAAAAAGTCCATGAGAAACTTAACAAACACTCCTAACCCATCAGTCAGAGCGCTGCCTATCATTCAACTGGGGTCACTACACAGAGCATTCTAGAAACAGGCCAAACTGAGTCTAATTACTAGAGAACAAAACAATAGAAAAAACACAAGATCCAAAATTCTATTTCCACAAAGAAGGCTCAATGTCTGATGCTCACTATTATTTTCAATAAGCACCAATAAAACTATTAGAAGTCTTTCCTTTTAATTGCTCGATGTCTGAAGGCCTTAAAGTTTTATACCAGAAGCTTGTTTACATTACGTGGGTGACCCACCAATATAGAACAGTCCTCAAAGCTGTGGCGCCCATTAAAAAAACTGCATGCTAATTATTATCATTTATTTAAATCTGTATGGGTATTTTTCTAATGTTGGTTTGACATTTTTATTGCTACTCTGGTGACATCAACATAAGGCCATTTTGCATTCTATTTACTTTATTTTCACTGTCCTCTGTTGCTACAACATGACAAGTGGAAGTTGCATCACGTGACTTCATCACTCCGCAGCACCTATTTAAGATGTCGGCGTCCAGAACAGACAAACTTTCTGATGTAAACTAAAACAACTTTTTTTGATAAGAAATGTGATTCTCTCAGGAAAAGGACGGTTTAGTTTCAATCAAGACCCTCTTTGTTTCCGTTTTAACTATAATATGTATACTATAATACAGGTGCTGGTCATAAAATTAGAATATTATGACCAAGTTGATTTATTTCAGTAATTCCATTCAAAAAGTGAAACTTGTATATTAGATTCATTCATTACACACAGACTGATGTATTTCAAATGTTTATTTCTTTTAATGTTGATGATAATAACTGACAACTAATGAAAGTCCCAAATTCAGTATCTCGGAAAATTAGAATATTGTGAAAAGGTTCAATATTGAAGACACCTGGTACCACACTCTAATCAACTAATTAACTCAAAACACCTGCAAAAGCCTTTAAATGGTCTCTCAGTCTAGTTCTGTAGGCTACACAATCATGGGGAAGACTGCTGACTTGACAGTTGTCCAAAAGACGACCATTGACACCTTGCACAAGGAGGGCAAGACACAAAAGGTCATTGCTAAAGAGGATGGCTGTTCACAGAGCTCTGTGTCCAAGCACATTAATAGAGAGGCGAAGGGAAGGACAAGATGTGGTAGAAAAAAGTGTACAAGCAATAGGGATAACCGCACCCTGGAGAGGATTGTGAAACAAAACCCATTCGAAAATGTGGGGGAGATTCACAAAGAGTGGACTGCAGCTGGAGTCAGTGCTTCAAGAACCACCACACATAGACGTATACAAGACATGGGTTTCAGCTGTCGCATTCCTTGTGTCAAGCCACTCTTGAACAAGAGACAGCGTCAAAAGCGTCTCGCCTTTGGACTGCTGCTGAGTGGTCCAAAGTTATGTTCTCTGATGAAAGTAAATTTTGCATTTCCTTTGGAAATCAAGGTCCCAGAGTCTGGAGGAAGAGAGGAGAGGCACAGAATCCACGTTGCGTGAGGTCCAGTGTAAAGTTTCCAGTCAGTGATGGTTTGGGTTGCCATGTCATCTGCTGGTGTTGGTCCATTGTGTTTTCTGAGGTCCAAGGTCAATGTAGCCGTCTACCAGGAAGTTTTAGAGCACTTCATGCTTCTTGCTGCTGACGAACTTTATGGAGATACAGATTTCATTTTCCAACAGGACCTGGCACCTGCACACAGTGCCAAAGCTACCAGTACCTGGTTTAAGGACCATGGTATCCCTGTTCTTGATTGGCCAGCAAACTCGCCTGACCTTAACCCCATAGAAAATCTATGGGCTATTGTGAAGAGGAAGATGCAATACGCCAGACCCAACAATTCAGAAGAGCTGAAGGCCACTATCAGAGCAACATGGGCTCTCATAACACCTGAGCAGTGCCACAGACTGATCGACTCCATGCCACGCCGCATTGCTGCAGTAATTCAGGCCAAAGGAGCCCCAACTAAATATTGAGTGTTGTACATGCTCATACTTCTCATGTTCATACCTTTCAGTTGGCCAACATTTCTAAAAATCCTTTTTTTGCATTGGTCTTAATTGATATTCTAATTTTCCGAGATACTGAATTTGGGACTTTCATTAGTTGTCAGTTATAATAATCAACATTAAAAGAAATAAACATTTGAAATACATCAGTCTGTGTGTAATGAATGAATCTAATATACAAGTTTCACTTTTTGAATGGAATTACTGAAATAAATCAACTTTGTCATGATATTCTAATTTTATGACCAGCACCTGTATATGTATATGTTTATGATTTTATTTGGACTTTTATTAAGATCAATTCCTACTGTTATGACTTTCATTTTGGGTAAGTGCCGAGCATTGTCTACATTTGTTTTTTTTTTAATTCGGCTAATTCTGACAACCCTGGCTGAGCTTTTTTTTTCAGCTGGGATCTCCTTAGCTTTTCACGTTGTAGCTTTCTTGTACAAGTTACTGAGGCCAGTGATTAAAGACCTCGCCTCACTTAGGGGGCATTCTCACTTCTAATCATTTCACAAGAGTTTCCCCGTTCTTTTAGAAGTTAGTCATTTCAAACTCCTAACTGCTTGATCTTCACCTTGCTTGTCCCTTACGCTTACACTACTCTCCCCATCACATTCACACAAACTTTAGCACATACCAAGTTCAGGAATTTCAAGACGCACCCTCACCAGACTGGCAGGACTGGTTTTTCTACTCAATTCCTATCCTTTCTCACTGAACAATTGTTTTTTATCAGAGACTCATTGTAGTCATTTAGGCCTGTGTTTTGTGCATAGTGAGTGTTTTCTGCTCCATTTACCTGGCTTGGTGCCTCGCTGGTGTATGTGATGCCCATGTTTACTGCGATTACTACCGATTCCCATTTCTCTCTCAATTCTCCTACAGATGTGTCTTTCAACTGTGGCCCAAGTCTGAGTTGGTTTCTGATTTGCTTTCAATACATTAAGAACAACCGTACAGCTTTGAGCTGAAATGAGTGTGTTAGAATGTGGTCAGATTGGTGTGTCTTCCAATGCCCCACATTTTCTTTTCACAAGCCCCTTTATTAACTACCCAGAACAAACAATAATTTAAATAACTTAGACATAATTGTGACACACCGGGCTGAAATACAATATACACAGCACCTTAAACACTGAGCTACTTTTCACAGGTCGGTTCCACTCTGTCATACAGAACCTCTCAAAGTTGAATTCACCATTGAATCCATTATAATGTGTCGTTAACAGAGGGCACCCCCCATATGTGACTGACAGACCCTCAGTTCAGCCCCAATATAGTAAATATTTACCCTATGAGAAGCACCAGCCAGCAACACTTCCATTGCTTTATCTCTTTGAGTTAATTTAAGAATCAGCCACACACTGTACATTAAGAGTGCATTCACTTTCCATATATTTCCAAAGTCCTTAATATGAAAATTACAGTAAGATAATATCAAAGTCTACAATATCTCTTGATTTGGCTTTAATACATTTCTAGCGATAGGAATGCTCTCTTACATCTCACATGCCGTCTTGGATATCTTCTTCCAATAAAGCCATTAAGTACTTTGTTGTTGAAAATATAACTTGATTTCACTGCACCAGGCCACCCAAAAATATTTTTACACAGAATCTCTGTGGTTACTCTGGCAAAAGTTTTAAAGGTGTAAAACTGAGGAAGGTGTGCGCCTTTGTGACTGGACTCCCATCCTGAATGAAGGAGATCT
Source organism: Erpetoichthys calabaricus (assembly GCF_900747795.2). Taxonomy (NCBI): domain Eukaryota; kingdom Metazoa; phylum Chordata; class Cladistia; order Polypteriformes; family Polypteridae; genus Erpetoichthys; species Erpetoichthys calabaricus. Next base: position 50,050,581 of record NC_041409.2, read on the forward strand.
GCACTGCTAGTCACCTAAAACTCACTACATGAGAGCCCCCAGTTTCACTGCCATCATCAGTTATGCAGTGAGCATCCATGAAACGCCTCATAGAGAAAGACTCACCTGTTCTCACTTTGCTTTGGATCAAACTGCTTTATGAAATTTGCCTGTCATCGTGAATGCGGAGAGATGTTTTTATAATCAGTCCGTGTCCCCAGGTTCTTAGTATCAGGCCTTGTAAGAAAAACAAACTCTTCACACTCCAGCTATTGTGTTTAATCTCACTCTTACTGCATCTCATTAATTCCTCTTTCATTTTACCAGGGCATTCAGCCAACGAGCCTTCATCCGAGCCTTAAAGTGACAGAACACACAAAAACACAAACTACAGTCTCTACTTAAAGTCTTCAAAAACACAAATTCAATTTTCCAATCTTTGCTCATTAAAGCCACATATTTTTCACACGTACACAAAATCTGTCATTCCACTTCAAAAAGTGACACAGAACTCAAGTGGAAATCAACCAACAAGTAATTCCATCTTCATGTGGTACAAAATAAAGAGTGAATATGTTGCAGATTGCTGCAGGTTAAACCACAAATATTATTTCATATTATTGGACAAACAGCAAATGTCAAACTAATGCAAATTGTTAAACTAAAACAATAAGCAGAATTACAGGGTACACAGTTGTTTAAGGACCTTTAATTTTACTTGTACAATCGTCTTCCTCCCCAGCAGTGGCTGTGCTTGCACTGTTTCCAGCTCTGCACACAGACAGTCTTATGTCTCTGTTCCTGTTCTGTTATTTAAATAATCTTGAGACGCTTGACCGCGTGACAGAATGATGGAGTTTCCAAGTGAAACTAGTGATGGGTGACGTGCAAATGAATCGTTCTTGTTGAAGCCTTTCCAGTGAGTCATACAAATCGATTTGCAGCCACAAGCGAATTGTCCAAGTGAGCGCAATGCCAGGGCTAGGGCACATGCTTGATGTTGGCGGCGTTTATTGCTTTGCAGGTAGATGTTTAAAGCACGTGTACGCTTTACGGTTCTGTTGATTCTGTGCTCATGTTTAAATTAAATTTCATTTGGGCAGACTTCTGTATGCAGATGACTGCAGCTTTGTTTGTGGTTGCTCTGCCTATAGCTGTGTACATGAGTTGAAGACCATGTGATCTTCTGTATCGCACTCCCTCCTCTTAAAGATGGTGGCATCCAGCAGTATGAATTTGAGTATCGAAATAAATTCAAAAACACACTTCAAACATTAGTGATAGTTAGAGGAAAAAGAAACGAGTTAATGTGGGGACCCTGCAATGGCTATTGATCAGTGTTCAGTTTTGTTTTGCTCTTGTGGTACCATAACCTCTTAACATCACCTCTGAACCTCTTTATACCAAGTAGTCATGACGTTTTCCTTCTTTCTTCTTCCTTTGTCTTTACCATCATCACCACAATCACTGGTTTAGAGACCACATTTTGGGTTTTCCTAGGTTATCCAGTTGCTCTACTCAGCTTCCTTTAGAATGAGACACATTGTTTTTCCACATTTGACACCATCACCAATATTGTTCTCCAGCCTCTCTCTTGGTCTCGTCCTGTCTTCATCCATCTTGGTGCATCTTTCCAGCTTATCTGTTGGCAGTGGACGCTATGGGAGCAGCCCACTGTTCCGGTGTCTCAAGTCCATTCTTGAGTTTGCTGCCCACCTCACAGGTCTTGTTTTGAATCCCCGTCCACTCACTATCTCTGGGCTCTTGTTATTCGTCACAATTCTCAAAAGACGTGTTGATAAATTGACTGGTGAATTAAACTGGCCACTGTCATTGACTGAACGTGTGCTATAATGGACTGGCACCCCATGCAGGGCTTCTCTTTGCCTGTTGGGGCAGACATCCGCTCACTTGGACTCTGAACACAATTAAAATGGGTGGCTACTATCAACCAGTGCTAATGCTTTTAGGGCCATCAAGCAGTTTACACAAATTCTGTAGAGCTTGTGAAGGTCCTTTTGTATTTTACAGACACACACCCCTCTGTCAAGAAATGCATGAAAAATGAGGACTAAGTAGTATGAACTGCTGTGCAAACATACAACACCCCATAAGCAGAAAATACAATGGCAGACTCTTTAAATAAAGCAATAATGTATTTGGAAAAATATAAAATTTATAAATAAGTGCAAACAAAATATTGAATGGATGGATTAAAAAAGTAGCGCATGGAGAACAATCATGTCATTTTAATTGCACAATACAATAATATAAATATAATTTATGAGCTTGCCAACATTCAAGTACATAAAAAAATACAATTTGATCTGTACATCTCGTTTTGGACGTATTTGCCATTTCTCGAGTGTCGTAAACGCGTTCCCTCTCTGATTTATTAAACCCACGAAGCACCAGGCTGTTCACACAGCTGCTTTGGCCATTGCATTCCTGAAGCCATGGCCTTTTTCCGACTGATCTGAATGCAGAACTTTACAGAACAGATCATTGCCAATTTAAATTTGAACCCAGTTAGGTCTTCAATGGTGGGAAGAGTCCATGACTATCTCCAATCCCCATCTTTCATAAAAATTGGAATTCCAAGCATATAGCCGACATGTTCGGACAAAGTGAATAGGAAAATGAGTCTGCTCCATAATAGGATGCTTAAATTTTGTTTTCCACTCTAGAACTAAAATCAGTTAAATGAGAAGCAGATACTGCTAACGTTCAACAGCTGCCACCATTCTGAATGTCATTACAACTGGAAATGCTTGTTATTGTTCAAACCAGCATTATAAAATAACTTCAGGATGTACAAAACTGGGGAAGAGTGAGGAACATAAAGAGTGGAATTCTCAAGTGGGTTCAAAGGAGGCTCTCCTGCAGTCGGACTCTTGACCTAGTGTTTGGCTGCAGGTGCCATGACCACAGCCCTTTAAAGTGTGATTGTCTCAGGTTTTTACACAACATTTTTCCAATTTCCCAAAACAAGAAACCACATTGCCCAATTTTACCAAACATGCAGCAGTTATACATGAATGCACACCTTGACAGACAGTAAAGAGTTTTGTGCCACAGGAACCTCCTACTCTTCTTGCTCATGTAGTCCGTCAGATACTTGTAGTGTTGATGGCTAACGGCATGCTGACGGATCTGTTATGAAAATGCATGCCGATGTGGTGAGACACTGTCATTTAGCATAGCTTTCTCTTTGTTAGTATTTTCCGAGACCAACCTTTTGCCAATTTCTGAAGAAAAAAAATGAAAACAAGCCTTGCAATGTAATATGCCACCACCATTCCAGATATTCATTCATGGATAGCAAATTGTTAAAAGAGTTAAATCAAAAATGTTCAGTCATCCAAGCAGAAGATTTTGGTATCTTTATGATCAGTCAATTTAAATCAAAACCATTTAGAAATTCCAACTGCCCTGAATCTCCTTTAGGTCTGAAGCATACCATCTGCTACAGGACGGCTACTGGAAAAGTACTGCAGACTGCAGAAATAAGTTCAATAAAATAAATTCAGAGTGGAAAAAGTGACACCTGTCAACTAATTCTTCTTCCAATTTTAGATAACTGCATCTGGTTTCAACATGTCTGCGGCTTCAAAGGCTCCACAAAAGTGCCAGCTTCTTAGCTTCACTGGTCAGTCGCTATCAGTGCTGGTTTTCCATTATTAATATCAGAAGGCTCATTCAGATTGAGTTCAACTTTAAATCAGCTGTTAATCAATAAAAATACAATATCCAGGATTAAACCAGTTGTAAAGCAACATTTTGTTTTCTAGATATTTCCACCCAAATGACTTTGTGGTTCTGGTTAAGCACTCTAATCATGAATCTCCCTTTTGAAGGTCCCATGTTTGAAAAGATGCAACTCTGAATCTAATCCAGTGGATGTCAGAAACTTGAGAATTCTTCACTTAATGTTTAGTGGGGATCTGCAGATTACTATCTTGTGTAGATGTGTCTTATCAAATAAAGACCTTTGACAGGTTCAAAATAGCCATGGCCTGCCGCTTCGCAACCGAACCTAAGAGCCGTTGAGGGAGTGCGGGTGCACCCAAGTCCACCTAGGCCAAAAAAAAGAAAAGGTTAGCCACTTGCCATACTAATTTAGGAGAAAGAAGTAGATCACACCCAGCTTTAAGTTCTACTTGAAACAATCAGAGGACCTGCATTTGTATCTATCAACTGCTTCAACAGTTCACTCTTTTCCGAATGTATGGAATGTTGCATTTCATTTTTGGATTATCACAACTATGGCAAGATAGTAACATTGTAAAAATTACTGACAGTGGGAAAGACCAACCTGAATCATGTAGAAAACTTTGGTAACAGCTTTATTGTCTTTAGTATCAGGCTGGAGGACCCACGCACTGGGCAGAAGCTCTCCACGCACCATCTCAGTGGTCGGGCGGGGCAGACTTTCATCAAAAACTGAGCGCAATGCCAAAACCAATTGCTGTTCCTGTGGGCAGAAGACAGTACATGTTTATAGATCCAACCTGTTACATGAAAATTTAATTAATTTTCATATAATAGATGGACAAATGGAAACACTGTGCTATGTGCTGGGATTATGGCACAAACGTCATTTGATGGGTTTTCATTGCGTGCTGAATCACAGCTGAGTTTTACAAACTAACACTCACCTGCTTGGACTCGACGCTTAAACAGCAGAAATCCCTAAGCTGTTTCAAGTAGCACACTGATGTGTTCATCACAAAGTGCACTGGGGAAATAAAAGAGAGAGAGAGATGGTTAAAGGTCTGGAGTGGGACATTAGGTGATAAACATGGAGCATGTGGATTTTTCTTTGGTGCTGCTTCTAAATACAGGTGCCAACCTCAGGTAAGATGGAACACACATTTTTATTCCAGTCAATGTGACAATCAGAACTGGACTTCCATCTGTAAGTGATCCCCATGCTTAAAGGATTCCTTGTATAATGTAACTGTTTTTTTCTTTTGGTTTGTTAACAAATATTTAACCCAGCCACAGGGAATGCACAAACCAGTGTGTTTCTTTGTGCCAGTCCCAAGCCCGGATAAATGGGGAGGGTTACGTCAGGAAGGGCATCCGGTGTAAAATTTTGCCAAATCAATATGCAAACAACAATACAAATTTCCATACCAGATTGGTGGAGCCCCGGGTTAACAACGACCGCCACCAGTACTGTTAGTCAACAGGGTGCTGGCGGAAATTGGGCTACTGTTGGCCAAAGAAGAGAAAAAGGAAAAGAAGAGGGGGAGACGTGTCCGGAGGCAGGAGGAGAGGAGGAAGGTAAAAAGAGTGGAACTGAGGGTAGGAACTTTGAATGTTGGCAGTATGACTGGTAAGGGAAGAGAGTTAGAAGATATGATGGAGAGAAGGAAGATTGATATATTGTGCATGCAAGAGACTAAATGGAAGGGGAGTAAGGCCAGGTAGATCAGAGGTGGATTCAAATTGTTCTGTCATGATGTGGATAGGAGGAGAAATGGAGTAGGGGTTATTCTGAAGGAACAGTATGTCAAGAATGTACTGGAAGTGAAAACAGTGTCAGACAGAATGATGATTATGAAGCTGGAAATTGGAGGTGTGATGATGAATGTTGTTAGTGAATATGCCCCGCAAGCTGGGTGTGCAATGGATGAGAAAGATTTTTGGAATGAGTTAGATGAAGTGATGAACAGTGTACCCAAGGGACAGAAAGTGGTGATTGGAGCGGATTTCAATAGACATGTTGGTGGAGGGAACAGTGGAGACATGGAGGTGATGGGTAGGTATGGTGTCAAGGAGAGGAATGAAGAAGGTCAGAGGATAGTGGATTTTGCCAAAAGGATGGACATGGCTGTGGTGAATACATATTTTAAGAAGAGGGAGGAACATAGGGTGACGTACAAGAGTGGAGGAAGATGCACACATGTAGATTACTTCCTATGAAAAAGAGTCAATCTGAAGGAGATTGAAGACTGCAAAGTAGTGGCAGGGGAAAGTGCAGTTAAGCAGCATAGGATGGTGGTCTGTAGGATGACGTTGGAGATCAAGAAGAGGAAGAGAGTGAGGGCAGAGCCAAGGATCAAATGATGGATGCTGAAAAAGGAAGACTACAAGGTTGAGTTTAGGGAGGAGGTGAGACAGGCACTGGGTTGCAGTGAAGAGATACCGGACAGCTGAGAAGCTACAGCAGATGTAGTAAGGGTGACAGCAAGAAGAGTGCTTGGCATGACATCTGAAAAGAGGAAGGAGGAAAAGGAAACCTGGTGGTGGAATGGGGAAACACAGGAGAGTATACAGAGGAAGAGGATGGCAAAGAAGAAGTGGGATAGTCAGAGAGATGCAGAAAATAGACAAGAGCACAAGGAAATAAGGCGCAAGGTGAAGAGAGAGGTGGCGAAGGCTAAAGAAAAAGCGTACGATGAGTTGTATAAGAGGTTGGACACTAAAAAGGGAGAAAAGGACCTGTACTGATTAGCTAGACAGATGGACTGAGCTGGGAAAGATGTGCAGCAGGTTAGGGTAATAAAGGATAAAGATGAAAACGTACTCACAAGCGAGGAGAGTGAGTTGAGCAGATGGAAAGAGTACTTTGAGAGGCTTATGAATAAAGAGAACGAGAGAGAGCAGAGGTTGGATAATGTGGAGACAGTGAATCAGGAAGTGCAACAGATTAGCAAGGAGGAAGTAAGGACAGCTATGAAGAGGATGAAGAATGGAAAAGCCGTTGGTCCAGATGACATACCTGTGGAAGCATGGAGGTGTTTAGGAGAGATGGCAGTGGAGTTTTTAACCAGATTGATTAATGGAATCTTGGAAAGTGAGAGGATGCCTGAGGAGTGGAGAAGAAGTGCACTGGTGCCAATATTTAAGAATAAGGGGGATGTGCAGGACTGTGGTAACTACAGGGGGAATAAAATTGATGAGCCACAGCATGAAGTTATGGGAAAGAGTAGTGGAAGCTAGGTTAAGAAGTGAGGTGATGATTAGTGAGCAGCAGTATGGTTTCATGCCAAAAAAGAGCACCACAGATGTGATGTTTGCTCTAAGGATGTTGATGGAGAAGTATAGAGGAGGCCAGAAGGTATTGCATTGTGTCTTTTTGGACCTGGAGAAAAACATATGACAGGGTGCCTCAAGAGGAGCTGTGTTATTGTATGAGGAAGTCAGGAGTGGCAGAGAAGTACGTAAGTGTTGTACAGGATATGTACGAGGGAAGTGTCACTGTAGTGAGGTCTGCGGTAGGAGTGACAGATGCATTCAACATGGAGGTGGGATTACATCAGGGATCAGCTCTTAGCCTTTTCTTATTTGCAATGGTGATGGACAGGTTGACAGACGAGATTGGACAGGAGTCCCCGTGGACTATGATGTTTGCTGATGACATTGTGATCTGTAGCGATAGTAAGGAGCAGGTTGAGGAGACCCTGGAGAGGTGGAGATATGCTCTACAGAGGAGAGGAATGAAGGTCAGGAGGAACAAGACAGAATACATGTGTGTAAATGAGAGGGAGGTCAGTGGAATGGTGAGGATGCAAGTAGTAGAGTTGGCGAAGGTGGATGAGTTTAAATACTTGGGATCAACAGTACAGAGTAATGGGGATTGTGGAAGAGAGGTGAAAAAGAGAGTGCAGACAGGGTGGAGTGGGTGGAGAAGAGTCAGGAGTGATTTGTGACAGATGGATATCAGCAAGAGTGAAAGGGAAGGTCTACAGGATGGTAGTGAGACCAGCTATGTTATATGGGTTGGAGACAGTGGCACTGACCAGAAAGCAGGACACAGAGCTGGAGGTAACAGAGTTAAAGATGCTAAGATTTGCACTGGGTGTGACGAGGATGGATAGGATTAGAAATGAGGACATTAGAGGGTCATCTCAAGTTGGACGGTTGGGAGACAAAGTCAGAGAGGCGATGTTGCGTTGGTTTGGGCATGTGCAGAGGAGAGATGCTGAGTATATTGGGAGATGGATGCTAAGGATAGAGCTGCCAGGCAAGAGAAAAAGATTAAAGCCTAAGAGAAGGTTTATAGATGTGGTGGGAGAGGACATGCGGATGATGGGAGTAACAGAACAAGATGCAGAGGACAGAAAGATATGTAAGAAGATAATCTGCTGTGGTAACACCTAACAGGAGCAGCCGAAAGAAGAAGGTTTGTTAAGAAATATTTGTACACGTTTAAACTTTGAAGGAGGTATCTGGCTGATTTTAGCCTATACACACAGTACTAGTCAACTTTTTTAGAAATAGTTTGCAAAAAACAGAAAAATTCCAAAATGCAAATACTGACATAAGATATAAAAAAATCAAGATTTACAATGGTGGTGTAAAATTTAACTTTTTACGTGTGTGTTTCGGTATGTTTTGTGTTGTTTGCCATGAAGATTCTATTTATGTAATGTTTATTTTTAATTTTGACTTAATTATTGCTCTCAGCTCTATTTTCTTTGTTTACGTGACTTTGTGGATGTGTCACATGACCGCAATTGTTGTGCTAATGACATCTTGGAAGTGGCAATATAAATATGATGGCGGTTACACTATGCTTTATCCCTTGGTGGGTGGGTACACAATGTTTTGAAAATTTCCCTAGTATGCCCTAGCATCTGGTTTTATTTTTAGTTTTTACTTCATTTTACTTCCCGTCTCATCCCTTTGATTCTTGTTTGCCTAGTTATTCTCTAACGGTTCTGAGCTCTTGCCTGTCCTGGCCACATCTTTGTCCTATGTGTATCATCTCCTGATCTATTTTTGCCATTTGCAATATTCCTTAGTCTCAGAACAGGTATCCACTGACCAAGCAAGATTTAATCCAAATTCCCAACTATTCATCCATTTATTTTTCTGAATGTCTTCTGATTCCAGAAGAAATGAATGCCTTGCAGGACCAAACTTAGATGGAAAGCCAGTCCATTAAAGTGCAAGTCTAAGCACAAAACCACAAGCACAATTACTCATTCAGAATGGCCAGTTAAATAAAGTTGAAAATCTGGCCAAACCAGAGCAAGATAAATACATTCTGGTGGCATCTGAAACAATGCAAATCTGCACTGGTGAATTCAGGATCACCTCTGCCATGTCAAAGCAGGTAAACAAATGAGGAACTAACTGCAATAAGAAACCTGATGCACTCCTCTGTCCACATGTCACATTTTAGAAGTGGTCTGCTTTCTGAATGTTGTTCTTATCAGATCAAGCTTGTAAGTACTGTGGTGGTCGGCTGGGGGCTGTGCCCAGTCGCGACACCTGGACGGACCAGGAGAGGGACTGTGCCTCCCCAGGACCACGAGAGGGCAGCCGCCCTGTCCGGTTTGGGGGCCACGGGGTTTGAGCATGGAAGCTCAACCCTGTAAGGGAAGTGGCCACTGCCAGGGGGCGCTCAGATAATTGTGGAGCCAAGGATGGTAATGCTTCCGTCACACGAAGGAATACCGAGGACACCCGGAGTGCTTCTGGGTGCTTGTGCGGCACTTCCGCCACACCAAGAAGTGCCGCAGGAACTCCATCGGAAAGCACCTAGCACACGTCCGGGTGGATATAAAAGGGACCGCCGCCCTCCAGTCGGGAGCTGCAGTCAGGCAGAAGAGGACAGAGCTCGGCAGAGAGGAATAGAGGCGGTGAAGGACCTTTTGAAGGACAGAAGCAAAGGGTGATTGGTGCAGGTGCACCGTGTGCGGGACATTGTAAATAGTGTGCTGAATAAATGTGTGCTTCTGTAGACATGGAGGTGTCTGTCTGTCTGTGTCCGGGGATGGCTTCCACAGTACTGATCCTCATACGACGTGACTGCAGCTCCATAGCTCACTTCTTGTCCAGTTTTTTTTAGGAGACAGTCTCAGGCACTGAACATGGGCAAGCTTCAATTATTCAGCTTTCTGTCTTCAGAACCGAGTTACTCATTGCAGGATCAGAAAGAAAAAAATGGCTATTTGATCAGCACTGGCTTGAGGCAGGAATAAACTCAGGTGCCCTCAAGAACGTCTAACACTGATGACATCAGGGGCCTATTAACAGTACAAATAAGTTTTCATCTCTGAGATGAAAGCCAGGAAACTTGGAACAAAGAGTAAATGGACAGAACCACACAGGCAGTGACTGGGCCAGAATCTTAACCCAGTTTTGTGGAGCTGTTAAGCAGCAAAGCTGGCTAAGGTATAGGGTCTTTGGACATTAGGAGTTTATCATTTCAGTCAAACCCCACCTCAGATTACTTTCAGAGCCATAGTGTACAAAATTACACTGCGTGGCTCCTGAGTGATGCACTTGTTGTTCAAATCTAAGAATATGGATGCAAGTTTCATATTCTTTGGTTCTTTTAATACTAGGGGGCTCTGCCCCCTGCTCGCTTCGCTCGCCAACCCCTGGTGTTGGGAAATCACAAAGAGTGTGATGTATGAATGAGATATAGCATAGTGTGAAGGTGTAGATGACGCAGATAGGAAGCAAACAATAAAGTGTTTGGCACAGTGTAAAGGTTTATTGGAAAATTTCTTTGTACACAACATTAGTAGTAAAGATGGTGTCTTGTCCTTGAATGAGTTTTCCTTGGCATGGAGCATTTATGACCTTAACTTTAACGTCAGATGAACGTCGAAGTTGTGAGAAGGCCACATAAAGTTGTCCATGTACAAAAACGGGCTCAGATAGGTAGATGCCAACCTTGTGCATGGTTTGTCCTTGTGATTTGTTGATGGTCATGGCAAAGGCAGGTTTAATGGGGAATTGTTTCCGTTTAAGTGTAAAAGGTAATTCCAGGTCAGAACTTGTAAGGTCAATTTTAGGAATTAGAACAGTATTGTTAGCATGTGATCCTTTAAGAACTGTTGCTTGAATAACATTGTGTGTTATGATGTAGACGACTAAACGTGTACCATTGCATAAACCCTGTTTAGCGTTAAGGTTTCTTAATAGCATGAGTATTGTTCCGTTTTTAAGGCTAAGACTGTGTTGTGGTAATCCGGCTGGGTTAATAGTGTTCAAATATGCTAAGGGGAAATTAAGATGGTCATTGTTGTCATCAGAGTCAACTTTGTCAGAGTTTAGAAAGAGTAGTGACTCTCCAGGAAGTAATGAAATGACCTGGTTATTAATGTGATCAACAGTAATATTTTTTGGACATAATATACTTCGTTGTGTTAAAAGGGGCATTTGGTCTAATGAGACCGCTGTTCCAAATATCTCCGTAAGTAAGTCGTCGCATATGAAGGGTTGAGGAATTGTAATAATATCTGGGTGAAGTCCATCTGTATTGGTGAGTGTACAATGTTCTAGTTGTAATAACCAATTGTTATATTCGGGATCTGGAAATCGCATGTTTTGTACCAAGTGTATCTTTAGAAAGCAATGCCAATTGTTCGCGTAACATTTTTTGTTCCGCGGTTTTAGAAGCGCGCCGAGGTGAAGTTTTTTTTTTAATGCGGGTTCGTGTTTGTGGTCCCGTTACTCGAGCCGTCTAGTTTTGTATCCGTGATCGTGAATTGATGACTTGTTTGATCTTTATCGTTAGGAATATGGATAAGTAATAAGTAGGATCGAACTCACTGTTAATATACGGACTGTTCGTTTCTTCGTATTATCACCAATCAGGTCTCGCGCCTGTATATGTATTGTAGTTCGGTCTCGTGTTGTTTATATGACGTCGTCGCGTATTTTAAGGTGGACTGAATAATAGCTGAGCGCATGGCATGTGGAGCAATTGGTAAGCACTGTCTAAAATCTACTCCTAATAAAAGTACCTTTCCTCCAAAGGGAATATTATTATTCATCAACGCAATGCCAATTGTCCGCGTATTTTAAGGTGGACTGAACAATAGCTGAGCGCATTGTAAGTGGAGTAATAGTTAAGCACTGTCTAAAATCTCCTCCTAATAAAAGTACCTTTCCCGCAAAGGGAATATTATTATTCATCAACGTTTGTAGAAGTTTATCAATGGTGTTGAGTAAGTGACTGGATGCCATTGTACAGTCACTATAATTAATAGTGTGGCAAGACTGATGTCACGTGCATTGTTACTGTGCATTGTCATAGTGGATACCGATGTTTCTGTGATTGGGACCGGTATTTGGAATAAGGAGTGACATGTGTTTTTGGAGCCGAGACATTTTTTCTTCCGCGGTTTCAGAAGCGCTTTGTAGGTGCCGACGTGATTTGTGCATATTTGCGTTCTTGATTTGTTTAAGGGTGCACTGTTCCAATGCGATGTAATATTTGTCCACATACGCGAAAGCAGTATGGGTCATTGCCTTTTGGTGACCTGATATTTACTCCGGTAGATGCAAAATCAAATGAACTATTGTAGGATGTAATGCAGTTCATAAAGTTTTTACTTTCAGGTACTTCGTTAGTTAGAAGCTTCTGTAGATATGCAGGATATGAATGTAAAGGAGGCAGTGTATTTTGACTTTTTTGACAACAACGTGTAAATTCATCACTTGTATTGCCATTTGTTTCTTCAGGGAAGTTAAGTGAATGACAATGATTGCAAATGACATTCATTAATCCCAATGAATTTTCATGAAAAGTGGACTTATTATTGAACGCGCTGTCAGCTAACTGGCGCAATCGTTAGTGTGGTCATGGGTCTGAATCGTCCTTTTTGTGTACGTTTCGCGTGCTATGTCCGTAGTCTGTCCCATTTCGTGTCCAATGGGCTTTGTGTGGCGCTCGCGGCTTGTTTTTTTTTGTGTGCTGGGGGCTTGTTGCCTAAGTTTTTATTTCTGTTAGTGGAGGGGGTGTTTGTGTGTCGTGGGGCTGAATCGTCCTTTTTGTGTGCGAACCGTTTCGTGTGCTATGTGTGCCTGCGTGTGACTCCTTTGTTTTTGGTGTCCTAGGGGCGCGTGGCCTCATTTCTTATTTCAGTTACTGGAGGGGGGCTTTGGGTGTCGTGGGTCTCAATCCTCTTCTTTGTGTGTGTCCCGTTTCGTGTGCAATGGCTTCGTGCATTTATGTTGCATTCCATCCGGCCGGTTTCCGTTGCTTGGGGGGGGGGGGGGGGGGAAGGTTTGTGGGGCGCCTGCGCAGTACGTCTTTTGTGGCCACGGCCCATGGCTGGATGTCCCTGCGTCCATCTGGTTTAGCCTTTGGGTGTCGTGGGTCTCAATCCTCTTCTTTGTGTGTGTCCCGTTTCGTGTGCAATGGCTTCGTGCGTTTCCGTTGCATTCCATCCGGCCGGTTTCCGTTGCTTGGTTTTGTGGGGCGCCTGCGCAGTACGTCTTTTGTGGCCACGGCCCATGGCCGGATGTCCCTGCGTCCATCCGGTTTAGCATTCTCAGTTAGTAATATGGATAAAGCATTCTGGAATAGATTCAGGAAGAAGGCCTACATTAATAAAACTTGCTACATTTTTTGTAAAAACTGTTTCTTAGCATCCATAAAAATTGCCTTTCTGTATTACTACAAGATGACATCAGAGGGAAAAATATACAAAAAAAATCCTTAATAAATATTTTTGACATGGAGAATGAAGAAAATGTGTCGGTCTGAATTACATTTAAGTGTTGCAGAGAGTTTCTTTGCTTTCCTTGAAATGATTCATGCACTCCACAATTAATTGCACCCCGTGCAGGCCTTGACCCATTCTGTATATCTCATTATATCTCTGTAGGTCATTTGTGTTTGCAGGCCCACGTATTTTACGCTAACCCTTTACTCTTACCTAGCTGTATGTCTGTATCCACAATGGTCACCTGCTCGGCTTTCAGAGCCTTCTCGTACAGACTCGTCTTGGAGAGATCTCTCACGACAGACCATAGGCTGTGTAAAGGCTGCTCAATCAAGCCCATCCCTAGGAATCCGTGTTTGGTTGGACTGGAGAAGGACTTGTAGTAGACCTGCACTCCCTTCTCTTGACACTGATATCTTAAATGGAATTGCAAAGAAATTATTCAAGCATCCGTTCTTAAAACTATTTATTGTCATCTTCTCAAAATTTGAAAACGCAAACTTTAACAAGTTTGCATAAAACAGAAGGCTAAAGCCAGAGACAGACTACACAACTTTTCCTATGACTTTCAGGTGTAGCTCTCATTTACATAACCTTAACAAAATCATAGCGAGTCAAAGACAGCCACAGCACTTGTCCTTTGTTGTCAGTTATGTGCTGTAACATTCCTAGTGACTCAGCCGTTGAAACTTTACTTCGCTCTGTGACTTGCTATGACAAAATCAAAAACTGGTTTACTTTTATTATATCGAGTTGCAAGTCATACGGTTTAGAACAGATAACAGCCAATGAGCATTCAACCTGGAACATAGTGCATAAAACACCCTAAAACTGTGAAAAAAATTGATAACTGTGAAAAAGAGTGGAAAAGAAAAAAAGAATTATTATGGTGTGCTTGACAGTGCTGTCATGAAGTCTGAAGAAAAGTCATGATGAAACTGTGTAAACAGTCACCCCGTGTAATTCCTACTACTGCAATGCGACACCCTCAGAGGCAAAGAAGTCATTACTTTTGACATGCTCTCCAATTAGAAGGTGCGGTGAGTCCTATAATGTGATCCTGGCCTACAGGCCATACTACACAACTTTTCAGTTGCAGAGTTCATTTACATAATTTTAGGGAGTCCGAGGTACTGTGCTCCCATCATCATCACAGTTGTGAAGTTTGGCATACCCAGTGACTCCATTCAATTGGTCTGTGACGTAACCCAGAAACAATTTTAGAGGTTTGACTTTGTCTTAAGTCATAGGGGCAGGTTTAAAACTTACAAAAGTTGAGAACCAATACATGCTCAGCTGGAAGTATGATGAATTTAATGCTGGGATGAAGAATAAGGAACGAGGGGGTTTTGGACCTCGTAAACAGAAGAGAGTATCTATTTGATGTCGTGTTTCACGTACCACAATAGAATGGAAAAAAAAGAGTAAAGACCATAGACTGCGACTGAATTTGCCATACCTGTAAAAGTTTTGCGTAGGGACCAGCACTGCCTGGCAGGACATCATTGACTGTCAGAAAAATCGGCAACCTTATGAAACTGTTCTGGAATGTCATTATGGGGTCTAATTTGACATACGCTGTGATTAGTAGTCTAATCTAACATGCAGTCCACTAACTGTGGTTGTCAAGTTATAATGATACCTATGACACAGGCAGCTGTGGCAAGCTTGACTATGGCTCACTCTGGATCTTGTCTGTAATTATTTCCAGCTGCTAAAAGCAATAACCATATGAAGAAGATGTGGAGTTTTTGTACATTCAATCAAAGTAAATAGACTAGTCTAAAGGTGAAGGAAGTAACAGCATTTAATCTACTATATAAAGTAGAACCATTTGCAAGCAAGCAAAAGAGGGAGAGCAGAATAAGTATCTACACTATGCATTTGTTTAGCCAAATGTAAAGAAAGGCACAATGAAAGAGATGGAGGTAACCAGGAGCAAAAAAACATCGAGAAAACTAATCAAAAAGAATCAGCAAATGAAGGCCCATGCTGACTTTGAGAAGTCCAAAATATTAAACAAAAATCAAAGTCTTCTGCCAGAACCTCTAATACCAAAAAGTAAACCCCCAACACTAGTCACAATTGCACAGAGAACTTCTTTGCTTTTTTCTGAAAACATAGATGACCTGGACATGCACCTCAGGGTGACGTAGCATTGCAATGCTAAGGCCATGTGAAAACAAAACTTTAACTAAAAAAAATAGTCAGAAATGGATTCTGTGACCCTAAAAAACTACATAAGAATATGAATTATTACAAACGTCCTGCAGTGGACTGGAAAGCTGTTCAGGGTTTGTTCCTGCCTTATGCTGGCTAGGATAGGATCTAGCAACACCCTGTGACCCTGTTCAGGACAAAGCAGGTTTGAAAATGACATGCCATTCAAAAGATAGTCTTGACCACACCAATTATCACCTATCACAAGGCAGCTTGCCAATTAAAAAATAGAAGCAGACACAATTTAAGCAGAACAAAAGGTGCAACTAGTAGCTCAAGACAGAACTAATTGGTCCAGAATTGATAGGCCAACTCACTTCCAACCACCAGCAGATTTCCCATTCAGCAAGTTCTCCACAGTTCCTCCTGAGGCTGCCAGAACCTGAAAAGTAGAACAGACGGTGGTGAATCAGCACAAGTCAACCATACAGTGTAATGAGGCTCAAAATCATGCCCAGAAATTACAAAAAGGTGGCAGTGGGCATGCAAGAAAACGTATTAACCCCATCAGAAATTACTGACCGTGTCAGATGCACATTTCAAGAAAGGAGATGGAACAGATTCCTCAGCAATTTAGAAATCACAGACC
This sequence comes from Erpetoichthys calabaricus, assembly GCF_900747795.2. NCBI lineage: Eukaryota > Metazoa > Chordata > Cladistia > Polypteriformes > Polypteridae > Erpetoichthys > Erpetoichthys calabaricus. The sequence goes on from NC_041409.2 coordinate 50,066,793, forward strand.
TTAATTATTGAAAGCTAATATGAAAAAAGTGCCAACACTTTTACCTCAGCAGTCACACTGGCAATTGTCTCAGATGCTATATTCCGATATGCTGAATATCCAGAGAGCTGGGGTATAAAGGATGAGGAATTGGCTTTGATGTTTCCATTGGGAGGTAGCTGACCTCTAGGAGGCACCTCATTGAGATTAATATCTGGGGAGGAGAAGACTAAGCATTAAGTGCCAATATGCATGTCCAAGATTTCAAAATACAACTTACAGCACGTCCAATTACATTCAGTTTTGAACTACAAGTTGTCTGCAAACAGAAATTAATTTTCAGATTAATTTTAGAACTTTAGTGTCCATACTGCCAACATAACATACAATTTAAATAGCACTTGATTATAAAATAACATTAAAAATATAAAAATGAAATCAGCATCTACCAGATGGTGAGCAAAAAACATAGTGTTCAAATTATGGCATGCACATTGACATGGCCTTCATGACACACTCATCTATTCTGATAATCACAGCATTGACTTATGAAGACTTTATTCCATACCATATGCAAAGTCAGCAACAATCTTTGCCGTATAATCAGAAGGGTTTCTTGGCTTCAGTGTATCAGCACTGCCAGTAAAAGGCCATGTTTTCAACAATTGTTGCATTCTGCATTTCAAGAGAGCACTCCTAACAGGATATTGTTCAACAAATCCCTCACATGTCAACTTGAAGGAACCTGTATGACCATACAGTGTGACGATCAAAATATGCTGTTCCAATCAACACGTAATGTCTTCTCTCCAGAAGAACTAACAAACTGAACTAACAAAATGAAAGAAAATGTGCATAGGTTGCTCATACAAGCTTTCACCTGACTACATCTTCTTCTTCTTTCGGCTGCTCCTGTTGGGGGTTGCCATAGTGGATCATCTACGTTGTCCGCATATTGATTTGGCAAAATTTCACACCTGACTACATCTGCTGCTGCTAAAGCCAGACTGGGCTGCTTACTGTGCACAGGGCTACTTTTTTGTGCAGCACCCTATAGCTTCTTACACTGAAAAGGCCATAACCTTCCATCAAGCTCTTAGTACTTTCTAATATTTAGGGTTGTAATTGGTATTGGTACGAAAGTATGCATATACATCGCCAAGCCTGATTGGAGAAGCTAAAAACTGGGAAAGGCAAAGCATGTATGCAACAAGATGCCTAAAGGTAGAATTTTCATATGATGCTTATAGACAATACCTTTGATGTATTCCAATTATTTTCATGGCTATCAATATTGGCTCATACAAATGGCCCACTCATTTTGTACTTAAACTGGAGTGAGGGTTTCTAAACCAGGCTGTGATACTGTAACATAAATTGCTCTCCATTATAGTGATTGTAAATCTGTTTTTTTTAATTCTGACCTTAATTTTGGGTGGATTTTAATGTAACTAATGGATTTCTCATACCTGATCATTTTTGTTGTTCTGATGATGACGTCAGTACACCTCCTTCTTGGAAGTTATTTTTGGCATGGCCGTTGCTATGTCAATTTTCACGGCACTCGACGTCATGGCTTACCCACTTTACAAAGATAGTGTAGCCTACATATTAGTATTCCAGCTTTGGATTTCATTGCTATTTTGTACATTTTTGTTAGAAAAGAAGAAGCTAATAGCTTCCAAGAACATTTTACAATTAGGAATTTTGCTCTTGGTTTTTGTTTTTGCATTTTGGGTTTTAATAATCAAACTTTTTGAGCTCTTGCCCTTCACCTGAATAACAGTGTGCCCATTACTTTTCATGCTTTCATCTCCTGGTCATTTCTTTAAATTCCTCTTCATTCACTTGTCAGATGATATGAAATTTATGCAAATAGAGAGGCATTTTTTGTTCATACCAAGGAAATAAAGATGTTCTTGTACCATGAAGCATTTTTTATCTACCTCTTTATCTGTTGGGTATGGTAAACACCATTTAATAATAAAATGATTGTTGGAGACTTTTCATCATTTTGATAACATTCATGGGCTGGGACAAATGACAGTGAGGCAAATTTAAGAAATGACACTGGATCCATCCCCAGCTATACACATGTTAAGTGACTTAAAGAAATTAAGTCTCTTAAATTGTACACATGTGGAGAAATGTCAAGCCTCCCTAGAGCAAAGATAACTGAAGTCGCCTTTACATGCCGTGTAGTACGGGTTTCTGGTCGATTTTAAACCTTTATTACTTTAAGCGAATTGCTTCTTCTAGTGTACTGCCAACCTCAATAAAACTCTTTTGCATTCCTTCATTTAGTCTGTAAGTACCCAAAAGCATTTATTAGGTAAATTTGGGTAGGAACAATGATTTTGTGTAAATGTTTTATGGACAATACTCTGTTTAATTCTATGTGTCTGTCTAGATTGTATCTTTAAATTGTATTGCCACTCAACATGGAGGAGTGGAAAGGAGTTCCTGTACACACAGGAAGTCATTTCTTATTGGCCATGTTAAAGGGTGTATGGAAACTAACCAGGAAGAGGGAAAACAAACATGTAGGGCAATTGGTGAAAGCCAGTGAGGGGATGAAGGAAAGTAAAATGGCAAAGGAGTTACGGTTTCAAATGGAGAATTATATACTGAAGTGGACGTTGAGGAAGGGTACTGAAATGATCTTCTGAAGTCAACATAGACTAATCTAGTATTCACCTTCATGGGAAAGGAACAGATAGAAACTGTCTAATCTACAGTATTTTAAGGCTGTTCTTCTTCAGCCTATGGTAGTCTGGACTTTATGTACTGTATGTCGTAAGTGTTACTGGGGTTTTTGTTTATTGAATGTCTGTAGCGTTATGTAATCACATATTACACATATCATGATATGTTCCAAAGTATCTTGGGGTGTGTTACATAGGCATCAAGGTTATTATAGTTAACGAAAACTAAAATCAAAACTGAAACTATTATTAAAAAAACATTTTCGTAAACTGAAATAAAATCCATCCATCCATTTTCCAACCCGCTGAATCCGAACACAGGGTCACAGGGGTCTGCTGGAGCCAATCCCAGCCAACACAGGGCACAAGGCAGGAACCAATCCCGGGCAGGGTGCCAACCCACCGCAGGACACACACAAACACACCCACACACCAAGCACACACTAGGGCCAATTTAGAATCGCCAATCCACCTAACCTGCATGTCTTTGGACTGTGGGAGGAAACCGGAGCGTCCGGAGGAAACCCACGCAGACACGGGGAGAACATGCAAACTCCACGCAGGGAGGACCCGGGAATCGAACCCAGGTCCCCAGGTCTCCCAACTGCGAGGCAGCAGCGCTACCCACTGCGCCCCTGAAATAAAATAATTAACAAAACTGAAATGAAAAACTAAAACTAAATGAAACTATTAAAGTAGCTGGGAAGACTAACTGAAATAAAATAATAATTTACTAAACATAACTTTAGTTTTCGTTTTTGAATTAATTTTTTTGCTGTTAGTTTTTAACTCTTATAACATTTAACTCTAAAACTGAAAGCCATCCACCACGAGCCGCCCGCACGTATTCATCCAATGATCGGTGACTGGTGACAGAGGGCGGCTGTTAACTTAGCGTTTTATGTGTCGCCTTTCTCTGCACTTGTTGTATATCAAGATGTAATTAAAACGCCTGAAATCGGAGTGTGCTGCTCAACAAAAACTTTACCGTATGGACAGAAAAATCACGAGTGAGTAACGTTTCAGTTTATTTCTCAGGTGCCTGCTTTTTGTTGACAGTAATTCACCTGCCACTTCACACTCAAAGTATACAAAGTATAGAGAAAGTATAGTAATCATGAAAAAAATTCGACCTCGACATTTTGATGAATCTTGACGTTTTAAGAGTCCGAAAATACAGTTTTTTGGAATTATGTCTGTGTGTGTGTGTTTGTGTGTATAAACATGATATCTCAAAAACGCAACTAGATAGATGGATGAAATTTGGCATGTGGTTGTTATACCAGAATTGTAGATGTTTATTAACTTTTGGGCCAAATCCATCACCCTGAAGTGGTATACTTTACCTGAACACATACTCTAATTTTTTTTATTCATGCAGCTGCAGAGTCCAATTTATTCAACTTTACTTTTATAATAATTGTTCAATATATTATTAATTTTATTTGATTTGTTGTTGATGGTTCTTTAATGTACATAATATAATCCTTGTCTTGTGGTTCAAATATCCATCCCCATATCTGAGTACATGAGAAAGTCTGGGGAGACCACTACCGATTTTTGAAAATAAAATGGAACTGATCGAAAGACTGACAAGGTCATCATACAAGATCAGTATATTCTTGCTGACCAACCACTTTTGCTTTAAAAACGTCGTTTAACAATGAAGCAATACAAACCTTGTAAAATTCCTGAGTTGGCAATATCTCTCTTGAACTACAGGTAAGTGGGGGAAGAGAGTCTGCCAAGTGGTGAAAAGCCAAACATATTAATTTGTTTTTGTATTTATTCTATATTTATTAATTTTCTTTTTTTGTTCATATTCATGGCTCAAAATACCTGATATTGTGAAAATAGTCCAGTAGCAGAATTATTCTTTATAATATCTGTTCCCTGCGGTGGGTTGGCACCCTGCCCAGGATTGGTTCCCTGCCTTGTGCCCTGTGTTGGCTGGGATTGGCTCCAGCAGACCCCCGTGACCCTGTGTTCGGATTCAGCGGGTTGGAAAATGGATGGATGGATGGATAATATCTGTCCCCATTTTTTCAATGTTTCTCTCTCTCTCAAAACAGATAGTTGTAATATCATATTCTTTTTGTTCTTAACATCAGCCATATCATACATATTGCATACCAGGGATTTTTCCTGCCTTACATCCAAACCTGCTGAGGTAGGCTCCAGGTTCCTGTGATCCTGCTCTGGATAAACAAGTTTAGATAATGTATAAATTGTTCTTAATCTCAGATGCTGTCTATGTCATTTTGTGCCTGTCCATACTCTTATTACCTGCTATTGCTCTGCTCATTATGGGTTTACTGTTCTTATGGGTGGGCTATTCAAGTCTCACTGCCCCTAACGTTCAAACTACATGCTTGTTTTTCTTTGTTTCCCTCAATACAGCTATGTGGGGTCTGCACACTCATTCAAGCCTAAGACCCCTGTTCTTCCTTAACCCCCGTGATTTTCATGGTCACACCTGTCAGAACACAGTAGAATCTCCTTTTATTTTTTTATATCTTTTCAGGCCTGCAGGTGCAAAATTCTGTCTATAAATTGTTTGTGCCTGAGATGGAATCAGAGATCAATATGGCACGTAGAAAATAACAAAGCCCAGTGTTTGAGATTTTTGAATGTAATATTGAAGGCATTCATTATAAGCACATAGTTGTTGGCGCAGGATATGTTGTGTGCTGTAGACATTTAGAGTAAAAAACCCTAAAACCTTAAAATTCACCTAGTTTTCATTACAAATTGGTCCATTCTGGGCATTGAAAGGAAAGAAAAAAAGTGGCAACAATCAGTGCAGATTTGTTCAGCACAAATGACATAGAAAATATTTTTAAAATTATAAAATTGTGTAAAATTGTTTATATTCAGTGCCTGGTTTTGATTATGCTTGTTTTTATCAGACAAAAACAAAACCAAATAGTAAAGAGTGTTGTGTAGTGTAGTAAGCTTCCACTAACATTAAATTCATATTATATCCAAACCCATTAAGTGTATAGTTCTGTCTCATTGTGACAAAAAAACTAAACTCCATAGTAGCTCTTTAACCATACTATAATTACTAAAACTGAAACTAATATATATAAAAATAAAATAGAAATGTCTTTGTAAAATAAAAACTAAACAAAAACTAAAAATACACGATGAAGGAAAACTAAAACTAAACTGAATTTCCAAGTAAGGTCAGAAAAAAATATAGAAATAAAAACTAATATAAAGAGGCAAAACTATAATAACCTTGATAGGAATGTTTTGAATGTACTTGTTATGGCTTTATTTATTTGTGCGCTTTTAAAGGATGCTGACCCTCTTTCTTTGTTTATGAGTATTTTTATGTCAGCACTTAGAGGAAACACTAAAGTGGCAGCAATTTTCCCTTAAAATCATTTTGAAAAAAAAAAGTGAGGTAATTTCAAATACATTATTGAGTTTTTGAACTTGCTAAGTAATTCTTACCTCTACCACTTGCCACCCACCCACACTAGGAGGCTCTATAAGATTTCAGGGCTGTTTTGTGATAGTGATTGTATATTCCGAGTGAAAGCAGGGGGTGGCAAACCCAAACTATCAGATGTCCAACTCTGCTTTATTCCCTTTAGCTGCAGTTGAACTACAACTATCTCAGCTACCATGCATCTTAGATGTAGGTATGGACTATAGAGCAACCCCAAACTTATAGAAGTTAAAAATATAGTTAAAATTATATTTTAATAAAGTTAAAAATATGTTATAAAGGAAAAAAAAAAAATAAAAGGTTTAATGTCCACACAGGTGCCACTAACTATCATGTGGAATGGCTGGTCCATTTGCCCTTAGACTCTTCTTTCAGGAGTCCATTGCTCACCTTCCTTTAATGCTGTCCTCACAGCTTGACTTGCCTGCCTTCCCTTTGCCATTTGAGCTCTCATCATATGGTTACCTCCCAATTCCAATCTTAATGCTGCATTTGAGTAGGTGGGCTTATGAACCACTTCATGGTAAGCCCTGACAGTCACTTCGTGGAACTCAAACATTGTGTAAAATACTTGGATTTGCACTTTAACAGCTCTCCCTATTGGTGTCAGCAGCTCCTGCACCGCTATACTATACTATATAGACAGGGCCAGATGTAATCCAGAAACTTTAAGTCCAAAAATACTGCAGTGAGACTCTACCCTACCCTACCCTATAGCATCTTGGGTAATTCTTAACACCATTAAAAAGAGTTCCTTTACTTAATGTGCATTCAAGTCTAGAGTAGGCCTGTATTGCTCTTTTAGTGTCCTCGTTTCTCATATTTGTAGACAGGACACAACAATCCAGAGCTCTATGGGGTTATTTGAAGGGTAATTTTAACAATGTGCAGAATTAGGTGTATTGGTGATGCTAAATTGGCTCCTGGTATGCGTGTGAGTGTGCTCATTCACTCTACAATGGGATGGTGCCCGGTCCAGGGATTGTTTCAGCCTTGCACTTGATGCTAGCCAGGACAGGTAGCTTTATCGCAAGTCTACTCTGGAAAAATGGGTTTAGAAAATGGATGGATGGATAATCTTATTAAAAGATGAGAAGTACAGGATAAACAAAAAGTTCAAGCTTTAATGCTGCATTTATATGTGTTAACAGAGTATTAGGAACTCTGAGTTCTGACATTTCACCTTCCCACGTTAGTGTGTTGAAGTGAATTCCTTGTTGGACTATTCAGAGAAATGAAAATGGTTCGTAAAAAAAAATTGAACATGAACTGTTTATTTTTTCATGTAAATAAACAGCAAACTAATAAGCTTATCAAATATGTATCATTTTGCTCAAAATGTGATTTGACCACAACAAAATGGCATATCTGGCTAGCTAGGTTATATTTTTTTAAATTTGTACAACTGACTAAGGTGAAAGGTCAGTATTACGTCACAACTTGGAGAATTCAGGTAGCTGACTTAGAAACTTGCATTTACCATCTGACCAATAGCATGTGAACATAGTATTAGTGTGTTTCTATGAACAATGAGGAAAACCTAAAATGAACCATTGTAGCTTATTTATTCATTCAACTGTTGTTTTTTTATGTTGCTACCAACAGGTCAAAATTATATAATGTATAGGGAGGGCAGCATGGTGGCACAGTAAGGAGACCTAGGTTCATTTCTTGGGGCTCCTCTGTATGGAGTTTGCATGTTGCATGTGTGGGTTTCCTGGCACAGTTCAAAGACATGCAAGTCAGGTGGATTGGTGATGCTAAGATGACGCTAGTGCACATGCAGTACATGGGTGTTTTCACCCTGCCATGGACTGGCACCCTGTTTAGGGATTTTCCTGCCTTGCATCATACTCTTGTTGGGATAGACTCCAGCCACCAGCTCAGGATTAAGTGGGCTTAAAAATGGTATAGTACAATGTATAAGGATTTAGAAAACAGGATAACATGGATGGTTTGCACTGCAGTTAATGTTATTGTAATACAGGGCACCTACCAGTAGAGGGCAACAAAGCACCACCTACGCTCCACCTACAGACAGCAGTATTTCCTTGCTTCATTTGTTATTTCAGCATCTTTATCACTTCAACCAAAAATGAAAATCTCAGATGAGAGAGGCATGTAACACTGAAAGGCTCTTTTGTTCATTTATAATTCACTCTTCGGAACATGTGATGCAGGGTCTCAATTTGAAAGCAGTACAAAGTAATTTGTAAAGCTCAGAGTACAAAGGTGGGTGACTCACCTTGCACTGAGAGTCTCTGGTGCCCTGTGCCTCTGATTGGTGACCGACCTCTTGTCTCTATACTTGGCTGCTTGTCATCCAGGAATCTCTGCTGATAGAATACAGTGACACACATTAACACTGGTATCGTTTAAACTTGTTGGTTCCACTGATTTACTTTTAATCCCAAAGTTAAAAGCCAACCTGAGTCTTCTATCAACTTTATTTCCGTATCAATTAAAGTGTTTGGATTAGTTTTACTTGTCTACAACTTGATTACATTGCTCAGGGCCACACCTGTCTTCTTTATAGGGAGATGCTGACCACAAACACAAGGGGCACCTGAGTCAAAACATGATGTTTTTCCAGAGTGTGCCATGTAAGGATGCAAAACTGGGAGGTTTGAGTCCCTGAGTGATTTCTTACCTGTGAAAGTATACCTCCTAATAAGGACTTCATTAAGCACTTTAATGTCTTTTTGGGCAACAGACCTAAGACTATAGCTTGGGTGTTTGGCGGATAATAGGCAAACTGCACAACAACTGTAATAATAATAATCAATATTCACTGATTATATAGCACCATTATATAGCTTCATGGTAGACTATAAGAAATAATTTCTCACTAAGGGAAAGTTAATTCATTCATCTGTATTCTAAGCAGAGTTACACAGTTTGTCAATGGCTGGTTATTGAATGCAATAAATGTTCAGCATCTCTAGCAGCAGACTGAACTCTGCTCACTGTGTGTATCCCCTACAACTCCACAGAGGCTTAACTGGGACTCGATGGGTAAGCTATCTGCATTGCGGGAGGATCACAGGACATTTTAAAGCTTGTTTTAAATTCTGAAAATAACATTTTTCATCACAGATCTGTAACATTTGGTGCTCAGATAAATGATGTTTGAATTCTTCCTTACCTCGGCTCTATGCCGACTTCCATCAGGTGGGGCGAGGGTGTGGCTGCTGTTATAGCCTGAAGTTGGACTTGAAGACAGGCTGAGGCTGGAGCCGGTACACAGAGTGCTGCTGCTCATATGGTTCCTGAGCTTTAGCTCATCCTGAGAGACAGTTTTAAGTTAATAAAATGCACAAATGTGGAACACACAAAGGCAGGAACACAGTCTTCCAAAGTCAAATGAAGGAAACAATAATAATATCTGTTTACTCTCCAGACCCGACACTTTCCCTTTTTCAAGTCCTCGATTGTGTCCACCAAGTGCACTACTTTTCCAGCACCACAATGAACACTCTGTAAGTCTCAGGTCTCTTGACCCTGGTCTTTTAGTCCACCAAGCTCACTTACTGACTTAAGAATTAAAGACACCTTGGCCATTAGATGAACTGATATTCCTTATTACATTCTTTAGTTGCCCTCAGAGATTAAGCTATAATCTGACAAAGAACATAATGAAGGTACAGCCACAGTTGAGGTTGATGGACAAGGTGTATTGATTGTAGGTGGGATGGCAACAGAAATTTAGCTTAAGTCAGTTACCTTTTTATTAAGGAAGACAAGAAACAAGGAAACTCCTTTAAGCGTTACTACAGAACAGATTACATCAGTGGTGGAGACACTGATGTTCAAAGTTGGAAAAAGAGCTCTGGAAAAGCCTGTGAGTGCTGGCATTCAAATTGGCTTGTATGGATGTTCAGTTTATTTTATAATTATTATTTAACATACTGTTAGCACCATTTCAGAGGAGCATTACTACAGTTCTACAATGGAATTCATTTCTAATGTTGTGCTTGCTCCTGTGGTGCATTTCATGATGCAGTGGTGGCTGGGTTATTTAAAGGAAAGCCACATTCACTTTAGTACTTTGTTTATTCATTGGCTGAAACTGGCTAGCTTCTTTTGGTGTTTTTTTCAGTTTTCTTCTGTTTATTTGATTCAATTTCTGTATGTACTGAACATTTTTGGTTTGTGTGGTGTTTAATGTTAGTGATTTGGCTTGTCTGTTTCTCTTTTGGAATCTGCTTATCATTTCTCAACACTGACAAATAAAAAAAATAATCCACTCTGTTCAATAGCTCTTCAGATGACTGTGTGTGCATGATACTAAGTGGTAATTATGCACTTTTCCAATAAGAATGTTAAATTTCATTGCCTGTAAGCACAGTGATAATTTCTCCTCTACTCCAAATCTGAATAATATAAGTTGATAAGTAATAAATACTGTAGAGTACATTCATTCCTATGCATGCTTTGTTGTGCTACTCCTGTACTCACCCTGAGCAGCTGTGAGAGGGTCTGCTGTTCAAGACGCCGCTTCTCCTGTTCAGTCCTCTCTCTTAACCGGTTTCGAGCACGAGCAATTTCTGTTTTAGCCTCCTCTCTTGCCTTTCCATAATCCCGGATAAGTTGCTCAATGTCTGATGGGCACTGTGGTGGTGTCTTCTTGGGCTCTTGAATCCTGAATAAAATTCACAGTAAAACTTACAAAGAATTTCACTACAAAAATACACGTGTAGTTTGACATCTCTGACTTTTTTAAGATGAACATCATTGTGCAAATTTGTTCAAAAACTCAAAAATTGAAATATTTCTCAGGGGAGGTTTGCAGCTAATTTTTAATGTTATATAATTAGACTCTCTTCACTTATCTTTTTTTTGATTAATTTTCTCAATTTCTGTCATAATCACACATTGGTTTTCTCCAAACTAGCTTAATTCATAGCTTGGACAACAGACTCCTTTGACCTTATTTAGTTTACCAATATGCACTTGTTGTACAGTGTTTGTCCTGCCATAAAATTCCTCTAGGGCAGTGTTTCTTAACCATGTAGGTCACATATACAGTATTTATACCCATATTCTTCAATGATTGTTACCACTTCTCTCTCTGATGTTTGCACTTGTTTTGTCAAGTTGGACCTGTCCCCTAAAACTCCAACGTTCATGCTCACTTCACCAAAGGTGCACACCAACCCTGCTAATGTTCTGATGCTAGCACTTTCCCCCTTGTTTAATCAAGGGCGCAGCTATTGTGGGCTGAGAATAAAATTAGAGAGTAAAAACTGGTTCATGACACCATAAAGGTGTCGAGCCCCGGGTTAACAACGTCTGCCACCAGTACTGTTAGCCAACAGGGTGCTGGCAGAAATTGGGCTACTGTTAGCTGAAGAAGGGGGGGGGGGGGGGGGGGGGGGGCTCTGTGTAAGATGTGTCCGGAGGCAGGAGGAGTGGAGGAAGGTAAAGAGAGTAGAACTGAGAGTAGGAACTTTGAATGTTGGCAGTATGACTGGTAAGGAGATAAGAGTTAGCAGATATGATGGAGTGAAGTAAGGTTGATATATTGTGCGTGCAAGAGACAAAATGGAAGGGGAGTATGGCCAGGTGGATCAGAGGTGGATTCAAATTGTTCTTTCATGGTGTGGATGAGAAGAGAAATGGGGTGGGGGGTATTCTGAAGGAAAAGTATGTCAAGAGTGTTTTGGAGGTGAAAGTCAGACAAAGTAATGATTATGAAGCTGGAAATTGGAGGTGTGATGATGAATGTTGTTAGTTCATAAGCTCCGCAAGTTGGATGTGCGATGAAGTAGAAAGAAGATTTTTGGAGTGAGTTGGATGAAGTAATGAACAGTGTACCCAAGGGACAGAAAGTGGTGATTGGTAGGTATGGTGTCAAGGAGGAGAATGAAGAAGGTCAGATGATAGTGGATTTTGCCAAAAGGATGGACATGGCTGTGGTGAATACGTATTTCAAAAAGAAGGAGGAACATAGGCTTACGTACAAGAGTGGAGGAAGATGCACACAGGTACATTACATCCTATTCAGGAGATGAAGACTGCAAAGTGGTGGCAGGGGAAACTGTAGTTAAGCAGCATAGGATGGTGGTCTGTAAGATGATGATGGAGATCATGAAGAGGATGAGAGTGAGAGCAGAGTCAGGGATCAAATGGTGGAAGTTGAAAAAGGAGGACTGCAAGTTTCAGTTTAGGGAGAAGGTGAGACAGGCACTGAGAATTACCAGACAGTTGGGAAACTACAGCAGATGTAGTAAGGGTGACAGCAAGAAGAGTGCTTGGCGTGACATCTGGACAGAGGAAGGAGGTAAAGGAAACCTGGTGGTGGAATGGGGAAGTACAGGAGAGTACACAGAGGAAGAGGATGGCAAAGAAGAAGTGGGATAGTCAGAGAGAGATGCAGAAAGTAAACAAGAGTACAAGGAGATAAGGCGCAAGGTGAAGAGAGAGGTGGTGAAGGCTAAAGAAAAGGCTTATGATGAGTTGTATGAAAGGTTGGACACTAAGGAGGGAGAAAAGCACCTGCAGACAGAGGGACCAAGCTGGGAAAGATGTGCAGCAGGTTAGGGTGATAAAGGAAAAAGATGGAAACATACTCACAAGCGAGGAGAGTGTGTTGAGCAGATGAAAAGAGTACTTTGAGAAGCTGATGAATGAAGAGAATGAAACAGAGAGAAGTTTGGATGATGTGGAGATAGTGAATCAGGAAGTGCAACAGATTAGTAAGGAGGAAGTAAGGACATCTATGAAGAGGATGAAAAATGGAAAAGCCGTTGGTCCAGATGACATACTGTACCTGTGGAAGCATGGAGGTGTTTAGGAGAGATGGCAGTGGAGTTTTTAACCAGATTGTTTAATGGAATCTTGGAAAGTGAGAGGATGCCTGAGGAGTGGAGAAAAAGTGTACTGGTGTCTATATTTAAGAATAAGGGGGATGTGCAGGACTGCAGTAACTACAGGGGGATAAAATTGATGAGTCACAGCATGTAGTTATGGGAAAGAGTAGTGGAAGCTAGGTTAAGAAGTGAGGTGATGATTAGTGAGCAGCACTATGGTTTCATGCCAAGAAAGAGCACAACAGATGCGATGTTTGCTCTGAGGATGTTGATGGAGAAGTAGGTCAGAAGGAGGCCAGAAGGTGTTGCATTGTGTCTTTTTAGATCTGGAGAAAGCATATGACAGGGTGCTTCAAGAGGAGCTGTGTTATTGTATGAGGAAGTCAGGAGTGGCAGAGAAGTGCGTAAGAATTGTACAGGATATGTACGAGGGAAGTGTGACAGTGGTGAGGTCTGCGGTAGGAGTGACGGATGCATTCAACGTGGAGGTGGGATTACATTAGGGATTGGCTCTGAGCCCCTTCTTATTTGCAATGGTGACGGACAGGTTGACAAATGAGATTGGACAGGAGTCCCCATGGACTATGTTGTTTGCTGATGACACTGTGATCTGTAGTGGTACTAGGGAGCAGGTTGAGAAGACCCTGGAGAGGTGGAGATATGCTCTAGATAGAAGAGGAATGAAAGTCAGTAGGAACAAGACAGTATACATGTGTGTAAATGAGAGGGAGGTCAGTGGAATTGTGAGGATGGAAGGAGTAGAATTGGCGAAGGTGGATGAATTTAAATACTTGGGATCAACAGTACAGAGTAATGGGGATTGTGGAAGAGAGGTGAAAAAGAGTGAAGGCAGGGTGGAATGGGTGGAGAAGAGTGTCAGGAGTAATTTGTGACAGACGGGTATCAGCAAGAGTGAAAGGGAAGGTCTACAGGATGGTAGTGAGACCAGCTGTGTTATATGGATTGGAGACGGTGGCACTAACCAGAAAACAGGAGACAGAGCTGGAGGTAGCAGAGTTAAAGATGCTAAGATTTGCACTAGGCGTAACAAGGATGGATAGGATTAGAAATCTGGACATTAGAGGGTCAGCTCAAGTTGGACGGTTGGGAGACAAAGTCAGAGAGGTGAGATTGCATTGGTTTGGACATGTGCAGAGGAGAGATGCTGAGTATATTGGGAGAAGGATGCTAAGGATAGAGCTGCCAGGGAAGAGGAAAATAGGAAGGCCTAAGCGAAGGTTTATGGATGTGGTGAGAGAGGACATGCAGGTTATGGGTGTAACGGAACAAGATGCAGAGGACAGAAAGATATGGAAAAAGATGATCCGCTGTGGCAACCCCTAACGTGAGCAGCCGAAACAAGAAGAAGAAAAATAATTTATGCTTTATTAGAAAAAAGAAATTCCTAATCAAACAAAACTATTTCTATCAAGCTCTTAAGTAACATGTCCTCCTACACACTCTCCACATTGACTTACTGTATGCTGTCCATCAGCTGTGCTCCTAAGAAGAATGTGTAAGAGCTGGTGTAATGCCAGCACCTAAAGAGCTGGTGTAATGCCAACACCTGATGAAGGTATCAGTATGCAACAAAAGATTGTTAAATATTAACATGTTTTTAACAAGCAGTTTAAAAAATATGGCAAACAATGCAAGAGTCAAAAATGACTGGAGAACTGCTATTGGCTTTTTGACTAGATATCACTCTTCTGTTAGCATCATTACATTCTTTCTTACAAACATTCCTCTAAGTTATTTGTAGCTGCAGGGATTTACAGGGCACTCCATCTCTATTGCCCTAATCTTTACTTCTTTAACTTGTACAAAAGCTGCTCATGGTTTTTCTTTGACCATTTTATCTCTCACTCTGGTCTCATTCACACTGAAGTTAATATTATTGGTGGAGACCCCTGACTTACCTGGTGCTGTCAACCACAGCCTGACGAAGTTGCTGCAGGTATTCTCTACGCCTGCTGGGCATATCAGCATCACGAGCCACCTGTGTTGACAGTGTTGAATGTTTGGTTGGACTCAAGCTGCGTGTTCTCCGACAGTGCTGTAGCCTCATTTCCCGCTCCTTTCGCAATCCTTCAATATTTTTCATGTGCCTTTGGAGCAAGCAAAATGAGCAATTAAAGGACTCGATTCAGATGTTTAGACTGTTTTCATGTGTCTAACTTCTGGTTAAAGCAACATGCTATAGAAATGGTGTCTGTCTGCAGGAAGTTTCAAATACCAAATATCTACACAGTGTACCCTGCTTAAACAATTTTATCCACTCTGTTTTCAGTAACAGGGTTGTATAACCCTGTCAGAACCTGGGCCATTTAATAGACTGGGTAGGTTTTTGCTTGGCTCCTAGTTATTTCCTGGATAATCTGTTGTTCTCCAGAATCCAACAATTTGAATACACAAGCTTAGAAAATGGATGAAAATATAACTTATCATGGAATATTCAAAACTATTCATTTGTTGTTAGTTCTGTGACAGAGGGTACATCACCAAACAATAAGAGCTCCAACTCCTGCATAATACACTTTGGTCAACGCAGCAAAAGAAATGCCGAAAGTGCTTTGAACCAGCAGCTCTACAGACACCCGGTGATCCAGCTGTCATTCACACACTACACCCTGAATGTCCATTCAAATATAAAGAATCATCATGAAGGCACTATTGGTGTGGGGACTAAACTTAAGATGTACCTCTCTAGGAGTGCTTTAGCAGGACAACAAAATGTAGTTTTGATTTTTTTGACTTCCAAAATTCGTTTTTCTATGTCCTCGCACAGATTTCATTATTTTTCTTATTGTTATGTAAACCTAATGGTCTAACGATGACAACCTTGTGTTGCCATTTTGCAGTTTCTTCTCTGTTGTTGTTGCTGCTATTATGAACAGTTTTCTGCTTGTTTATAGTAAAGGCATTTGTAGCCAAGCACTTTTTTTTTTTACCACATTTAAATGTGTGATGTCACAACATAGTTAGAATTTTTTAAAACTCAGGGCTTCATGCCCAAGATTTGAATTGTCATTATTCTAAAACATATTTTGTTAGTGGAAGTTTAAAGGAGCTCCTCCTGTGAATTGTTTTTGCTTTGTTCTCTTAAACTGTGATTTTTTTAATCAATTTTGACTTTTGAACTTTGACGATCATTTTACTAACTACCTTAATGACCAGCTATTTCTTGACTAAGAATCTGGCTGACCCTTCACTGTTTATTTCCTGGATGGACTTCCTCTGTATTATATCATCTGATTCATGATACCTCTAATCATGGTCAAAAGATGGTCAACAAAACTGCTTTTGTAACTGAACTTTTTGTCAATTTTCACAATGAAATTTAATCATATTTTAGAACACAAAAACCTGAGAATTTTTCTTTTTTGAAAAATGAGAGGGGACCATTCATTTATTTTAACAATTTTTTTCAGTTAGCCAATAGCTAAATTGTCCTTGTATACCATGTAGATCATTTTTCAAAGTTATCAATGTTGTCTTAAGTACACTTCCCCTTCATTTCTATTGTTGTCCTTGAATATACAGTATGACCTACTATTTAATCGTAAAAAGAAACTCTGCTGTATCAACTTTATCAATGTGTTGTGATTAACTGATTACCTAATTGAGGTCCCAAAGCAGTCAGCTTTGTTCAGAAACAAAGTGATCTAACTCACTAAACCTATTTTATTGACTTGGGCATTAATCAATTTTTTATTTCATTTTTGTTAATTTTATTAATTCTATACATTCTGAAAATTTGCATATCGTCAAATTTCTATCAATTTCTGAAATTGCCTACCACAATGTTAACATAGAAAGTGTATTACAGTCAAAAGGCAAGTTAATCATTAACAGTTAAAAAAGTAACCTTCATCGACATCATGAATTTTAAGCAATTTTCAGATATCAAGACACTACTAGAATCCATCCATCCATTTTCCAACCCGCTGAATCCGAACACAGGGTCACGGGGGTCTGCTGGAGCCAATCCCAGCCAACACAGGGCACAAGGCAGGAACCAATCCCGGGCAGGGTGCCAACCCACCGCAGCACTACTAGAATAGACATTCATTTTTATGAAACAATTTAGTTGGTAGAATATAACTAATTTGAGTACCCGCTTAGAACATGAAGATTACAATTTTAATTTTACCTGTCATAAAGCTGCTGTTTAATCTGTCCAACAGGCACTTCATCTCCTGAGTGGAGTACCTTCAGCAAAGCATCTGTCTCCCCAAGGCTGTAGTTCAGTTTGGCTTCTGTGAGCTCTACAGTCAGCTGATGTGGATTCATCTCCAGATGCACTGCTGCCATAACTTGTGCCCTCTCCCGTCGCAGAACTTCTATTACTCTGACTCTGTCTTCATTCAGTGTCCTTAGCTCTGAACTACTGCCCATGAGCTCTTCTTGACCTGATTTCTTCAGTTTGTGTGTCAGAGATTCTGACACAGGGAAAGCACTGGAGCTAGATAAACTTGATGGAGGCCGATAGTTAACACCTGACCAGTGGCTGAACTTGTTGTGAACCGGTAGGTCTTCGGGCACCCTACACTTTAGATGTATTTGTTGAGGCTGGGTCAAGTTTTCATCTTGTAGTGGTTTTATGTTTAGTAGGACCTCCGTGTTGCACTCACTAGGAGCTAAAGATACTGCATCATCATCCAGAAGCTGAATGGTCATCTCACTGTTTTCTGAAGGTGTGAGAGGAGAAAAGGAATCACATCCATTTGGAGAAGTATAAGCACTGGAATGGCCTCTTCTGTGCTTAGCATTTCCCCCTTTCTCTTGAGGACTAGAAGGACTAAAGGTGTTGGGTTTGTGTGGAGTCGATAAGTCAAACTGATGATGTGTCATATAGGATGATGAAGTTGTTTGCCTGAAAGAATGTGGGAGACTTACACCTGTAGGCAAATGCTTTTCTACTCCATCTGGGATAGTGCATGTCTGAACAAATTGTGAATCACTTTCAATTTTAGTAGACCGCCATCTCTGACTACCTCGCACATTTGTTTCAATGGTTCTGCCCACTCCTCTGTCAACGTTTGCTCCTTTGGAGGATTTAAGCATGTCCTTGTTTTTATACAGACTACTGTATGATTCTGTTAACATTGCATTTCTCTCTCTGTCTCCATGCCAGGAAGAAGAAAAAAAATTCTTTTGCTCATGAAATGAATCATCACTCGTATTTGGGAGTAACAGGCATACAGAGGATTTGCTTTTCTTGCTATGGCTACTGACTCCTGCTTCCAGTGTTAGAATAGGAGAGGAGGCACGATCAACCATCCTGGTTTGTTCAGAATCAACATTATCCCTGTTGGGAGAGTTGGGGTAGTGTTCAGGATCTACTTGCAACTTTGGTGATTTCTTAATAGATAGCTGTGGACAACTCACAGAGCTGGTCTGAAGCTGAGGGCTTGGAGAGCTAGACTGACCCAGTGTGCTAGAAAGCAGCATAGGAGATGTGGATCCTCGGCCAACTAAGTTTGCCTGACTGAGGCTATTACAGGCCATGTCCACCGACTTCTGTGAAGAACTTGAGTTTGAATAGCTCAGATCAGTAAGGCTCTTCATCTTAACGCCCGGTTCCCAATCTCTTTCTTTCACTTTCAGTACTACATCTTTATTCTCATGGGTTACATCTATGAGATCGGGAGAAACCACTTTGACTATCACATTAACTTCTTGTGGCATCTTTGAGAGATCTGCTGATAAAAATTCGCTCACTTTGGTGTTTAGGGGTATATCATCAGTCTGTACGGCAACATGTCCCACAGTCTGGGTATAGCTGTCGCGCTTACTACTTCTATTATATGTGGAGTTACAGGTACTTACTGTAGATAGGCTAGGACTAAAGTGGTTGAGTGGCGGATCCACAGTTCTTAAATTGTGGAGATTTCCCAGAATATCAGATGTGTTGTGAAGCAGCTGGGAGAGATGGATGGATATGTTCTGCAGGCTAGTCCATGCAGCAGGTTGTGGACATTCAGTGGCCTCTTCTTTCCTGGACGCAGGAACCTGGGTGCTGCTGCGCCTATGCCGACTCGCTTTTCTCATTCTATTGTCTATCCGTGTCTGGGTGCCCTGATCACAAGTTATTTTTTTGGTACCTTCAGAGGAAGATTTTACACTTGACTCAGGCTCAGAAGGGTACAAAAGCATGATTTCATCAACTTGAACTGAATGACCATCAAGGGGATCAGAATCTATCTTGTATGGTGAGATCCTGTTCTCTGAATAGGCACTATCTTGGCATTTGGGGTTAAACAATTTATTATATTTATATCCTAAACTAAAGGAGTCTTGTCCCTGAAGGTCCTCAACACTACTTAAAGTGCTTGACAGAGCTCTTGCATAACAGCTCAAGTGGGAGTACAAAGGGGAGTTTTGAGCATTTAAGTCATTGTCCACGCTTGAACATTTCTGTTTGCATTTGTCTTGAGAAAGTGGCTGGAACATTATGTCACTGGCGCTTCCAAAAATATGTTGCTTCCAGCTAGTTTTGCTAGTCTTTTCCTGCTGCCATGCATGTGTATAAGGATTAATGTCACTAGACCCAAAATGAAGTGACTCCTTTTGATCATGTAAGTGGCGCCAACCTCTTTCTTGCCTGAAGGATTGTCTTACAAATCCCTCACTGGGAGTCAAAGGAGATGTCATTCCTTCATCAGTGCTATCAAGCTCTATTGATGTCCCACCTAAATGGCATGAGGGTAAAGACTTTGAATTTGAATGTTTCCCCGTTCTGCAAGGCTGTATCCTGGCATTTTCCACCCAGCCCAGTCCACGTGACCTGCTTGGTCTCATAGAAGAACTCCTCAAAGTATAGCTTTCACCACCTTCTTGTGAGGAGCTGTCTTTAGAATCTTGAGAAGATGAGCTGGATAAATCACCAGATTCTGGAGAATGCACCTTCATTCGCCTAAATCTCTGTTTCTTCTTCTGCACGTCAGCTGTGCTGTTCCTCTTTCCATCATTCTGAATGCTTCTCAGATTGCCACTTTTGGAGTACTTTCTCCTTTCAGACTCAATAAAGTGCAACTCAATACCTGAAAGGGAGCACAGATCTTCCAATGAGCTGCTTTTATGAGAGAATGCTGGAGCTGCTGTGGTATCCTTGTTCATATTTACCATTTCAGTACTGGCTGTATGGCAGACAATAGATGTTTCCATATAATCAGACTCTGCTTTGGGCTCCAGTGTAACAAGGTGATTTATTTCAGACTGGGGTTGATCTTGACTTAAAGTGATTTGTGGTTCTTCATGTTGGAGTAGGTCACTTGGAAATTTGGGAGAAGCAAAGGAATTGCCATTGGGGGATGTAGAGGCACTTTCAGAATGTGGATTAATTTGACTTTGAAGCTTATCTGAGTTTTTAATTAAAGGTATATGAGCATTATATTTCTCTTCTAGAACAACTTGATTAGCAGATTCTTGAATACTGAAAAACTTGTTCAGGGTGGCCTCATGGTCAACAGACTCTTCCATGTACACTGTTCCAATTAAGTTTTTGTTAGTTTCCAGGGTTTCTCCACATGATGGGCATCCACTTTCAGTTTGTGCATGTGGTTTAGGAAGATCATCCATTGGTAAGTTGTTTTCATCATATTGCAAATCCCCTACAGAGTCTGCCTCAGACTTAGGTGAGATTGTGTTTGCCTTGGAGGACATATCCAGTAGTGCAACAACTTTATCTATAGAACAGCCAGCTTCATCTTTGGGAAGGTGGCAATTACCTTGTCCCATTTCTGCCAAAATATCTTGAACTTCTGCACTTCGATTTGGAATACATGGAAGTGGTTCGTGCAAACTATTTGGAAGAATACATTCAATCTCTTGAAAAACATGATCAAGCGAATTTGACATCCGTATATCAAAATAGTTTTGTGTTCTTGGAACAATTCTGTCAGTCTCTGATAAGCAGGTCTCAGTTATTTTCTCTTGTAAGCTTTGTTTGAACAACATATTCTTGTCATTTACTCCCTCAACAGATGACACTGGATAATCATCTCGCTTTTCTGAAAAATTACAGATATTTTCCAGATAATTCCCCTCTGTTACAACCGAAGGGATGCTCCCCCTAGATATAATATTTGAATACAAACTGCTACTGAACATGTTCTGTTCTTGACTCTGTGATAGTAACCCTTCATACCAACCCTTATCCTTGGCTGTGGAAATTGTGTTGGATTGGCATATGCTGTCCATGCTGTGAGCCATTTCAGGGCCATGACCACTTAGGCTGCTTTCAGACTGTGCTTGTGAACTGCTTTCTACAGTTACTGTTAAACCAAACAGACAATCAGGTTTTACAGTCTCTGGAGCATTTTTCTGATTGATATGATCAAGATTTCTTTTGTGTTCTGGCACAGGAAATTTAATTAAATCAGCACCATGCTTTACAACGGCACTGGCCATGCAGTCACAGTCTGTATCCTCTGACGCTGACTCACAGGTAACATGTTTGTCAAGTTTCCCATTAGCCGTTGGACAATCTTCTCTATTTATTTCCCAAGATGTGTTAGGAATCTGACACTCAAAGCTGGATGTGTTTCTGATCTGTACATACTTCAGCCTGTTTGACAAATGGTGATTGTGATTCTCTTCTTCTTCCTCCTGGTGAGGCGACAAATGGTGATTATGATTCTCTTCTTCCTTCTGGTGAGGCTGTAAGACACAATCATTTAGTGGTGCAGTGTACTCCTCATATGACTTTTCGTTCTTTTGCACATTTTGTGGATCCCAGGTATCAGACTGAAAGTAAGATGAATCATGATGGTGAAAGGCACCATTAATTAAGTCCCTCCTAACATAGTTAGATTCATTACCATCACCTAATTTAATACAGATGTGCTCCTCTGAATCAGGTTGAACATCTGAGGTTATACCAGGATTTGTTAAAAGAGCATATGATGTCGCTTCTTGCTCATTGTTATCTTCTACCATTGGAAGATTTGTATGTCTTGCTCTCCCAGGGGAAACTGTTTTTGACTCCCATTCTTGGCTTTGAATATTGAGTGCAGGTAATACAGTCTGGTCTTGTACTCTGTCTATGTCACAAACTTTCATCTGATGATCACTCTTTCCATTCTTACTATCTCCAGTTTCCAGAAATGTACTGAGGTCAATTTGCTCATTGGACATTTCACCATCACGCATATTAGGCATTGAACATCTGCTATTTTCACCTGTATCCAGAGATTCTGGAAAATGGCTGCCACTAGTCTCTTTGCAATACACTGAGTTTCTCTGAAAACCTTCCAACTCACACTCTGTATGCAAATTTTCCCTGTCACCACTGACCCTGGTAAGCTCTTCCAGACCTTGTCTCAAAGCAGCAACTTGACTTGGATGGAGTAATTCATTTACATCACTACTACCTTCTTGGTTTGATAAAGAGTTCAAGGTCTTCTGATTATCATTTTGCATACTGTCATTACAGTCTAAAACAACACAATACACTGTTTCACTGTTGTGCTTTCTGCCAATTTCATCAAAAAGTTGAGTACGATCCAATTCCGGTTGATGTTCCACAGTAGTATTGACATCAGTATTTATTATGTGATGAAGACTTAACTCTGAATCATTAAATGTTACATTCTGTAATTCCAGTTCCTGTTCAGTAATGCCCTCAGTGTTAGATGTGATCAAATTTAACTTTGGTATAAACAGTTCTTGACAGTTTGCAGAGGGCTGTTCTGTGATCAAGCTTTCTTTCTGAAGTACACAATTGTTGTCTCTTTGTTTAACCACTTCAGCTTCACTCTTACCCTTCCAAAACCTCTCAGTACCAGAATTCTCATTAAGCTCCAGCTCACCAGTCTCCCGTTTACTGATGGATTCACCTGGCTCCTCATCAATTGCACTACTGTGTGTGAGTGAGCAACCTATGACACTCTGTTCACCAAATGCGTTACTTCTGGAGGAGTCTGCTTTCTGAATAATACATATGTCATTGCATTCAAGTTTGTTCATTTGTTTGGAATATGTGTCATTAGGATTATCATTAGACTGTTCTTCTGTTTTTGTACCACTACCGCTTTTGAAGATAGCTGAATCTGCAAATGTAATACATTTATGGTCAACCGCACCTACTCCCTGTTTTAGAGTTTCATGGATATCATGACTGCTCCAACTTTCCTCTTGCAATTTAACATTGCATTCAAAACTTGAGATTTTAATCTGTGGCTTCATGAAGGACACATTCTTTTCTTTGTTCTTGTCCATCATACCAGACAGATCAGCTGAGGCAACAACTCCATAACCGTCATAATTCTCACCAAGAGAAGTGACCAGGACAGTAATCATTTTTTGGTTTTCAAGATCTGGTGCCATATGATCAGTTGATGGCCTTTTCACTGATGTCTCCATCACATTCAAAGTCTCAGGTTCTCCTTCATGACCTGCTAATTCAGCATCCCCAATTAATGCTGTCTTTTCTGCATAAATGAAACTTGGGACAGTACTGTTGCTCAAATTTATCACTGTGCCATTTAGATCCTCTGTTCCTCTTGAGTCAAGGTTTAAGTTTGCATCATAATGTTGGGACAAATCCTCATCTACTTCATTATTAAGAGCATCAAAATTAGAATGACAGATGGCTATAGCTGCTACAACATTTGGGGCTTCCACAGAAGGGGGCTGGGGTTCTGTGGTGTATCCACTCTCTAACAGCTGACTTGCAGTTTGGATTTGTAGATTTGGATCTGTATGGAGTCTATTGGAAATAGGGTGGCTGCTATCGGATATATAGCACTGCGTAATGCTGCTATTGTCTGGTGAGGTAGGCTGACTTAAATCCATGCTGGCTGTTTCCTTCATGGTAAGGTCCTTAGATTCTCCAGCTGGAGAAATTGGTTCCTGAATGGTGAGCAATCGATCACTGGAAGCCATATATTCTTGAACTGAGCACACACTGGAGTCATTGTTAGAGGCTTCCTGGTCTGCACAGTCCTCTTGTATCTTTACTCTTACATGTGGCAGATGCATGTCCTCAATTGCTGCTTCATTTTGAGATTCTAAAATCCCATCCTCCATCACTCCAACGACTGATGTGTGCTGATGCAAGACATCTGCTGCAAGGAAGGCATTTTCTTTGGGGCAGCATGAGATATTCTCACCTTCGTTAGAGTGACAGGCATCTAAACCTGGTTCAGTTTCAGGTTTACAAGATTTATTAAAAATTTCAGGTGAGCATACTTTTGAATGGAGAGAAGTAGTGGACTGAGGCATTTCTGCAGCTGGCTTTCTATCACCAGATGCAAACACATTTGCCAACACAACTTCAGCTAATTCTGAACTGAATCTTACCAGAGCTTCATTACATTTTGATTTGTTCTCGGGAAGGCACATCTGAACAAGACTGGTTGAGTCTTCACTTATAAAAGTTGTGCCACTTATAAAAGTAGGCTGGATTGGTGTAGCAGTGCTTTGCAAAACTGACTCTGTGATGAAAGAGTCTAGAACCAGCACTGAAAATGAATCTTTTTGTGGCTCACTGGTAGACTGGCCATTTACAGAAATTTGATCAGAAAACAAGGTTGTTCTATGACCTGTCAAACTCTGTATAACAGGGTCGTCCATATTGTGGTTTCTGGGTATCTGCATTAAACTCTCCACAGAAAGTTCCTGATTTGTGCATATATCTTGTAGTTTGTTTAAGAAGCTTTTGGATTCAATAGGTAGACTGCTTCCTTTTTGCTCAAGACGTAAATCGTTACACAAAATGGGCTCATTAGTCCAAGAAATGTGCTCCTGATGTTTTTCATCCAGAAAAGGGAATGTTTTTGTCAGTCTCAGTGTTTCACAGCTGTCTGAGTGGAGCTGTACTAATGTGTCAATGCTTTCGGGCACTGGGCTATGATGCTGCCAGAACACCTCGGTGGGCATTTCATCGGTAGCTGTGTTAATGTTAAATGGCCCCAAATCCATTATCTTCTTGGTTCTCCAAGTATCTAACCTGCCCATCAGATTGCTTCGTCCCGCTTTAATCAAGCAGCCTTCGGGCGAGTCACTATTCCCATATTGTATCAGTCTTTGCACATCGGCTTTGGATCGCCTTGTATGTTTTCTATTCTTTGCTTTATAATCATTACAGTGATTTTCGGCTAGGGAATCCTGAGAAATCTGGCTGTCATCGCTCTGAGAAGCACTGTGCTCCTGCTCAGATCTCTCGTCGTCTTCTAATTTTTTTGTCAGTGCTTTAGTGTAGGCAGAAGATAAAGAATCCAAGGAGTACTGGCTATCCGTATCTGAGCACGTCTGATTATCATCTATCTGATCTTCCTTATAGTCCTTCAGATGTTGCTTTACTTCAACCAGCTTAACGTTGTTCCCCAAAACCTCTGCACTGTGCCATTTCCTAACATCTGTAGGCTTCTCAATCTGGTCTAAGGTTTCAAATGAGGAAGTTATTTTGGAGAGTTCAGCCTTGTCGGGTTTTCTTTTCAGGCTGTGGAAGACTTGAGAGATTTCTGTCCCTGAGCTCTTTATTGGTCCACGTGGAATCCCCGTTTTTTTGAATATCCCAGAAAGGGTTTTTTTAATCTGCACAGAACGGGCAAGCAGCTTTTTGACCCGATCAAAACCTTTTGAGTGTTTTTTAGAATCTTTTTCTTTTTCTAAACTGGGTGATTTCTTGGATTTTGTCTTTTCTTTGTTTGTACCAAGTTGTGACTGTAAAGCTGCTGATGAGTGGATTTTTGGTCTGATATTTGATCTGGCTGTGGAGCCGGGAGACCTCCTTTGGAAATCTTTAAGCACACAAGTGGCAAAATTGGGCACAGACAGACTGTGATTTATCCCTGTAGTGCATGTTAGCTTACATCCAGACACACAGTGAACGCAGCTGCAGCCATGGCCTGTTTTACTTGAAGTCCTGTCCAGAAGGCATTCCTCAGATAGACTTTTCTGTCGAAACTGGGATCTCCAGTGGCCTTGTGAGGTAGATGGTTCAAATGACTTCTTCTGTTTCAACAAGTGGCTGTTAAAAAAAATTAAAGCAAAGCTTCAGAAAGATGTTTAATTACATTCAAACTAAAATCATTGCATATATGAGATTTCCCAAGGCCCCTGAAATGCCAAGAAAATCCTTCCCCAGGATGAAGACTTACAATTCTGAGGTGGCCTTTATTACCTGTAAACAGGTGCATGGTGGGAATAAAGCCGGCGCAGCAGGTCTGATGAGAATGAATGCCTCCTCTGGAGAGCAGGAACAGAGCCTTTAGGCATCATGGTCTCCATGGAGCCAGATGTATCCTTGGCAAGCATGCAGGCAGCCTCCAGCTGCTGTAACTCCGTCTTGGCCTCCAGCAGATGCTGTTTCTTTGCGATCCTCTCCAGTTGAAAACAGAGCCTCTTTCTCCTGATCCTCTTCTCTGCCCTTTTTAGAGCATGCTGCCGGAGTAACTCCTGCTGGACCAGTCTCTTCCTGCCCTCCATCAGGCTGCTCTTCTCTTCTGAATTCTGTACCTCAGCTCCTGATGGGAGGTCCTGGTCTGTCTGCACAGCAAGGTCTCTTTTTTGCTTTTCTAAAAATTTCAGACGCTGTTGCTCTTGAAGCAGCCACTGCTCAACTGCAAAGGAAAAAAAGTTATCAAGCTTGGTCTTAGGAATAACTTGTTTCCAGCAAGAATAAATCCAAGATGCAACAAGTCAGTCAGAGCTAAATGGATACTTCATTTTCAAAAGACTAAAGGTCAACATTGTGGGCCTGACATACTGTATCCTGTAGCAGTTCCCCTAACGTAGTCCCTTAGACAATATTCAGTGATGAAGATGAAAAATTCTAACAATGCCACTATATGGGTGCTTCTGCCATTATGCAGATAACAGAAACAAAAGAACTTTAGGTGAAAATCAATTGGTGGAAGACACCTCAGTAAAATCATAAATAAATAATGGCTCCATCACACTTTCAAGGCAAACAGCCCCAGGAATGGAGTAAATGAGTTCCCCTGGATGGCCTGGACATTCTGCCCCCCTTAATCATCCCCTGTCTCTAATAGGCTAACTTTCTCTCACCCCATCACCACCTCACAGCTAATGTGTGGATACTGGCACAATAATGGCTGCTGTCACATCATCCAGGTGGGTGCTGCACATTAGTGGTGGTTGAAGTGGTTCCTCACTCACTATGAAATGTGTTTGAGTTGTGAGAATAGCACTACATAAATGTTATTATTATATTATTATTACTCACACATGTGCAGAGACAGTAAAATAATAAAATACAACAATCAGGGATGTACTCTTTCCATTATATTTTTTTTAACAGGCCTTCTAGTTGGCCATATCTGCTTTGCTGCTAACCTGTCTCCTGAGAGAAATATACACATACAACATATTGACTCCACTTTTAAGACAGTGAATGAAAATGAAGATGATCAGGATGATACAACATTGCTATAAAAATCATTGTGTGTAGGCAAGTGCTCTTCAGGCCCTATGGTTTATAACTTTATATCACCTACAGTATTTTCAATAAAATTTTCTCTACTAGCAAGCCAATTTATTGTTTGAGGAACTCAGTTGCCCACAATTACCACTGAACCAGAATTTCACATCTGCATAACTTGGTGGCATACATGGATCCTGAACAGGCTTGTCAGGCCCAGGGGGTCCTTGTAAAAATTAAACTCAGAAGATGAACAGAAGTGTGATTGTAAGGATTTTGGCCCCATGATTGTGTTAAGCCCTGATGATTTAGATGCTGGCCTGTAATGGTTGCTTGAGTTAGGATATTAGTCAGACGTAATGTTGATGGCTATAACGTCATTTTTTGTGGCTTTACAGAATTGCTCACATATAAAATCTGGCATTGCAATGTTTGTTTGGCTTTAGCAAGAACTTTTTACTGTGATTTGTTTGGAGAAGGATGGCAGACAAACGACGACTGTGTTACTTCCCAATTTGTGTTACTATTGGACATATCACTGCTGGAGTTTAAAGTATTTGTGTTGTATTATCTACATACATAAAACACTAAGGGATTGTGTCTGTCTGTTACGTGATCACTCGCAAACCACTGGGACTAGACCCTTAATCTTTGACATAATTGAAAGGTTATGATGTAATACACTTTGTCTAGCGGCAAACTCTGAAGTTATCAGGGTTTGCCACTTTCATATGGCAAACTTCATAGGGAAACTGATTGAGAAGATGACATAGCAGAAAGAAAAACAGCAGCAACATCTTTTGAGTGTGAAGAAAATTACAGAAGCTGGTTACATGATAAGAAGAAGAAGAATGACAGCTCTGGTATCAATTAGAACCTTGACCTTGCCAGGACTGGAGGTCCACATGTTTCTAGCTGAATATAAAAAGTATATAGGTGCTTATGTTTTTCCCCAATTGCCAGCTCTTTATATAAAACACTCTAATCTCAATGTACTATAATGAACTTACTAAATTGTGTTTGATGTTCTATAAATATAAATAAACAACTGCATTTGCTTGAATAATGCATATGTCTGTAGGTTAGGGAGGAAAATTAACCACGAGATGAAATGATAGACTGAAGACAATCATGAAGCAATCATGTGCCTATTGTCCAGTTCAGTCTTGTTCTCCACTTTTTCTGAAAAGCAATGCTGCCTGACAGAGCTAGCACTATATGAAAGGTTAATAGCTGCAGCAAGTTCAGCAACAATTTTCGGGCCTTTCTTTTTTTTTTTCCATTCTGTTATGGTATATAAAACATGAAACATCAGCCAGACGAGCTTGTGTTCTGTTTATAAGGTCCAAAGCCTCCTGTGCTGCTTAATGGTACTGGTGCTGCACAATGGGTTAACAGGTGCGGTGAGTTCAGCTGCATTTTCAGATTTTTTTATTTCTTCCATTCTAATATATTACATAAAATGTGTGACATCAGACAGATGAGCTTCTCTTTTGGTTGTGAGGTTCAAAGAGGTTCATTAGTCTGAGTCGTGGATTAATTTGTCTCAGTCATTGGGCATGTTGCATAAGGCAGTCAGCCTAACGAGAGTACGTCAACTGCCTCTGACTTGTTAACATTATGAAATGAAGGCTACAGCTAAAAATCACATTTAAAGTCATTTAATGTGACACAAGCTTAAGAATTAAGATTTTATCAAACAGAATATCCTCTGAAGGATACCAATCACACTATAAGCCGACATATTTATACTGGAAGACACCACATGAGGCCTTGAGACCTGATAGGGATAGGTGAACAAAATGGTATCTTGTCAAAAAACAAGATGTAAAAAAGCAAATGTGGAAAAGAATAAACATTAAAAGAAAATTTCCTACATGTAAAAAACTCCAGTATGAAACAGGAAAGTAATAAAAGAAACTTACTGAGCATGAGCATAAATCCAACAAAGTGTACAATCGGTATGCTTTATACATGTCTGCTTACTTTACACAGGAGAAATTTTAACAGATTAAATACAAATTTCCATACCGGATCGGTCAAGGCCAGGTTAACAATGACCGCCACCAGCACTGTTAGCCAACAGGGTGCTGGCAGAAATTTGGCCAAAGAAGGAGGAGGAGAAGAAGAGGGGGGAGACATGCCTGGAGGCAGGAAGAGAGGAGGAAAGTAAAGAGAGTGGAACTGAGGGTAGGAACTTTGAATGTTGGCAGTATGATTGATAAGGGTGGAGAGTTAGCAGATATGATGGAGAGAAGGAAGGTTGATATATTGTGCATGCAAGAGACTAAATGGAAGGGGAGTAAGGCCAGGTGGATTGCAGGTGGATTCAAATTGTTCTATCATGGTGTGGATGGGAGGAGAAATGGGGTAGGAGTTATTCTGAAGGAACAGTATGTCAAGAGTGTTTTGGAGGTGAAAAGAGTGTCAGGCAGAGTAATGATTATGAACCTGTAAATTGGAGGTGTGATGATGAATGTTGTTAGTGCATATGCACCACAAGTTGGATGTGCAATGGGTGAGAAAGAAGATTTTTGGAGTGAGTTGGATGAAGTGATGAACAGTGTACCCAAGGGACAGAAAGTGGTGATTGGAGCAGATTTAAATGGACATGTTGGTGAAGGGAACAGAGGAGATGAGGAGGTGATGGGTAGGTATGGTGTCAAGGAGAGGAATGAAGAAGGTCAGAGGATAGTGGATTTTGCCAAAAGGATGGACATGGCTGTGGTGAATACGTATTTTAAGAAGAGGGAGGAACATTGGGTGACGTACAAGAGTGAAGGAAGATGCACACAGGTAGATTACATCCTATGCAGAAGAGTTGATCTGAAGGAGATTGAAGACTGCAAAGTGGTGGTAGGGGAAAGTGTAGTTAAGCAGCATAGCATGGTGCTCTGTAGGATGACGTTGGAGATCAAGAAGAGGAAGAGAGTGAGGGCAGAGCCAAGGATCAAATGGTAGAAGTTGAAAAAGGAAGACTGCAAGGTTGAGTTTAGGGAGGAAGTGAGACAGGCACTGGGTGGCAGTGAAGAGTTACCACACATCTGGGAAACTACAGCAGATGTAGTAAGGGTGACAGCAAGAAGGGTGCTTGGCATGACATCTGGAAAGAGGAAGGAGGAAAAGGAAACCTGGTGGTGGAATGGGGAAATACAAGAGAGTATACAGAGGAAGAGGATGGCAAAGAAGAAGTGGGATAGTCAGAGAGATGCAGAAAGTAGACAAGAGTAAAAGGAGATAAAGCGCAAGGTGAAGAGAGAGGTGGCGAAGGCTAAAGAAAAAGCGTATGATGAGTTATATGAGAGGTTGGACACTAAGGAGGGAGAAAAGGACTTGTACCAATTGGCTAGACAGAGGGAGCGAGCTGGGAAAGATGTGCAGCAGGTTAGGTTGATAAAGGATAAAGATGGAAAAGTACTCACAAGCGAGGAGAGTGTGTTGAGCAGATGAAAAGAGTACTTTGAGAGGCTGATGAATGAAGAGAACGAGAGAAAGTAGAGGTTGGATGATGTGGAGATAGTGAATCAGGAAGTGCAACGGATTAGCAAGGAGGAAGTAAGGACAGCTATGAAGAGGATGAACAATGGAAAGGCCGTTGGTCCAGATGACATACCTATGGAAGCATGGAGGTGTTTAGGAGAGATGGCAATGGAGTTTTTAACTAGATTGTTTAATGGAATCTTGGAAAGTGAGAGGATGCCCGAGGAGTGGAGAAGAAGTGTACTGGTGCCGATATTTAAGAATAAGGGGGATGTGCAGGACTGTAGTAACTATAGGGGAATAAAATTGATGAGCCACAGCATGAAGTTATGGGAAAGAGTAGTAGAAGCTAGGTTGTAGCGGGGCTACATAGTAGTAATAGTGTTGTCAGTGTTAGTACCATGTGCGTCTTGTTTCCATCGTCCCGTTTGCTGTTTGTGTGTCAGTGAATGTCGTCCCCGTAAAGGGGGACGGATAATGGGAGGAGACCGCAACCCCAATCCTGGAAAACCACCTGTTTGCTATTATTCAATTACATCCATCTCAGGACTATTTAAGTAATCAGAGAGAGAAGGAAAGAAAAAAAGAGAGAAGAGGAAGGAGAGGAGAGAAGGAGATTTTTCACATTCACGACCATGAGCCATCTGTACCTGTTATATTCCACATCGCGCATTTCCATCCAGTTTGTTTTTCTATCCGCCGGACTTGCTTCAATAACCTCATCACGAGAGACCCTGGGGTCGGAATTCATCATCCACCACGCGCCGAGGATTCACGGTGAGGCTGCTCCATTTTGTCCGGGAAAATCAAACGACTCATTTTTCGCTAGTTCAGTCAACCGCATTCAGGACAGTTTTTTATAACCGGACTCAAGTTCACATTCATTTCCGTA
Organism: Erpetoichthys calabaricus; assembly: GCF_900747795.2. Classification (NCBI taxonomy): domain Eukaryota; kingdom Metazoa; phylum Chordata; class Cladistia; order Polypteriformes; family Polypteridae; genus Erpetoichthys; species Erpetoichthys calabaricus. The sequence goes on from NC_041409.2 coordinate 50,098,513, forward strand.
TCTCATTCAGTTTTTGGTATTTGTGTTGTTTGTTATATGTTATAGGGGCAAGGGAGAGTTTATTGTGTGTGTATATATATATGGTGTTGTTGCTTTGGTGGAGCGATATATATATATATATATATTTATTGTGCATTTTGTTTTTTGTTGTTGCTCGTTTAATATAATTATGCACCTATTTTACATATCATCTGTTTTTGTGAGCTTAATTAAACCGTCGATTGTGGGGAAAATTTTTATTTGTTAGAGGTATGGCTTGATATTTAGATTCAGCTCAGTAAATTATCCAGGCCACAGGTCTTGGAGGTGTAGCTGCCGGCCGGGTAAGAGGTCGGCCGTTACAAGGTTAAGAAGTGAGGTGATGATTAGTGAGCAGCAGTATGGTTTCATGCCAAGAAAGAGCACCACAGATGCAATGTTTGCTCTGAAGATGTTGATGGAGAAGTTTAGAGAAGGCCAGAAGGAGTTGCATTGCATCTTTGTGGACCTGGAGAAAGCATTTGACAGGGTGCTTCAAGAAGAGCTGTGGTATTGTATGAGGAAGTCAGGAGTTGCAGAGAAGTATGTAAGAGTTGTACAGGATATGTACGAGGGAAGTGTGACTGTGGTGAGGTCTGCAGTAGGAGTGATGGATGCATTCAACGTGGAGGTGGGATTACATCAGGGATCGGCTCTGAGTCCTTTCTTATTTGCAATGGTGATGGACAGGTTGACAGACGAGATTAGACAGGAGTCCCCATGGACTATGATGTTTGCTGATAACATTGTGATCTGTAGCAATAGTAGGGAGCAGGTTGAGGAGACCCTGGAGAGGTGGAGATATGCTCTAGAGAGGAGAGGAATGAAGGTCAGTAGGAACAAGACAGAATACATGTGTGTAAATGAGCTGGAGTTCAGTGGAATGGTGAGAAAAAGAGAGTGCAGGTAGGGTGGAATGGCTGGAGAAGAGTGTCAGGAGTAATTTGTGAAAGACGGGTATCAGCAAGAGTGAAAGGGCAGGTCTACAGGACGGTAGTGAGACCAGCTATGTTATATGGGCTGGAGACGGTGGCACTGACCACAAAGCAAGAGACAGAGCTGGAGGTGGCAGAGTTAAAGATGCTAAGATTTACACTGGGTGTGACGAGGATGGATAGGATTAGAAATGAGTACATCAGAGGGTCAGCTCAAGTTGGACAGTTGGGAGACAAAGTCAGAGAGGCGAAATTGCGTTGGTCTGGACATGTGCAGAGAAGAGACACTGAGTATATTGGGAGAAGGATGCTAAGTATAGAGTTGCCCAGGATTATGAAAAGAGGAAGGCCTAAGCGAAGGTTTATGGATGTGGTGAGAGAGGACATGCAGGTGATGAGTGTAACAGAACAAGATGCAGAGGACAGAAAGATATGGAAGAAGACAATCCGCTGTGGCAACGCCTAAAGGGAGCAGCCAAAAGAAGAAGAAGAAGAAGAGCAGACAATTCCAACTTTTGAGATGATCTTACCTACACCAACTTGGTGGTACAGTATAGACTAGAAACCACTTCACTTGAATAATACTACAACTATAGAGATATAAAGTACTTTATAGTTATATAATTTTATGGTATATTAACCATAAAAAGCATAAAATAAACATGGTCTTTGCCAATCTCGGTGTGCACAGTTCTATAATACAGTATGTGAGCTAAATTTAGTTTATAACCATACTGCTTATGTTAATTTAAAACATGCTGCTCCACCCTGAACCTAAAAGCCCTTTCACTTTAATGTCAGAGAGCTACATTATTTGAACTGAGGCACACATTTTACTGGGCACGACTTACTTTCACGGTGCTGCTGAAGAATGCGCGCTTGCTCCCGCTCCAGCTCTTGCTCCTCCCTGTGCTGTGAGGCCAGCAGCTCCTCCCTGAGGCCCTCTACATAGTGCTGCTGGTCAACCAGTCTCTGGCTGGCAGGGCTCAAAGACAAAGCAACATGGGGCTGCTCCTTTTCATGATCCCAGCATTCCACACTCAACTCGCTGCTAATTCAGGCAGGAAAAAAGAAAAAGAGAAGTCAATAAATTACCCACAATGTAAATCATTTACAACTTAGTATGAATTCATTTAAGATACATGAAGTCTAGGGTTGCGACTTACTTAGTTAAGGCCACAGAAAACTACCAAGAGAGCTGCTCAGATTGCTGTACTACTTAACATCAAAAGCCCTTCTGATGAATGGAGAATGCTGGCTGCTTTGTCAACGACAGACACACAAAGGCCTCCAAACACTCTTTTACTTCTCGTGGCAGGCTTCTCCTTGGCCACCAACAAAGTATTGTTTGTTTAAACTGAGCTGAAAACTCCAGCACTGGGTAGCCTAGCAACACATGGCCTTGCAGGGATGATCTCAAGAGGAATTCTGCAAACAGCTGATAGTGACAGAGTGCGGCCTATCATCAGCACTTCACCTGCCTACTTCTTCTCTACTTCAAGGATCTATATTACTAAATGACAGTTTAATTTATGCACGGATGGCAGACGCACCGAAGTGCATGCGCACTGCGCCTCAGCGCCCCAGAGTCAAACCCAGCGGCTTCCCAGAGTCAGTAGGTGGCGCCCAAACAACACAACCTGTAAACTAAACATGCTCTAATCCACTGTGCCAGCAGTCTGTGTGGCATATTTGAATCACATGATGGTAATTCAGTATTAAAAGTAAGTTGAATTATGATTCCTAACAGTAAACGATGTCTACCTAACGACACAGGCACAGAAAAACAAAAATGAGACCACGCCAACAACGCGCTTCTGACACAGCAGAGGCAAAGGAGTCACGGCTCCAAATGGAAAGAGCTCACCGATTAGTAATACAAAACCGAGCCCGTACTTCCCAGAGTCAGTACGTGGCGCCCAAACAACACAACCTGTAAACTACACTTGCTCTAATCCACTGTGCCAGCAGTCAGTGTGGCATATTCAAACCCAGCGGCTTCCCAGAGTCAGTAGGTCAGGCCCGCACCTAGGGGGGGACAACCATGACACTTGTCAGGGGCCCGAGCAAGATAGGGGCCCGCCCTTTTTTGAGTTTTTTTTTTCTCGAAAGATCCTTTATTATCAAGAAGGGGCACGTCGACGTCATTAGCGGTCGCCGGTGGGTACGATCTCGGATCTAGCTGCTTTGAGTTTGAACTCCATTTCCGTCATCCGTCGAACCGTGGGAAAATGCAAGACCGAGAGCTTCAGCGGCATTCTCATAAAGGCTGTCCCGTGTCCGTCATCAAGATAACATACGCAAGTCGGAATGAGTGCCGGTGGAGGTGCAGCAATGTTTATGTTTAGTCTCCACCTTTTGCCTTCGCGAATCGCGGAAGTTATTCATTCAATGCTGGACAGTCGCACTAGCAGTCGTGTGAGTATTAAGAGTTAGGGCCTACTGTTCCGTGCACGCTTAGAGCTAGACTTTACAAAAGCTTATAATTTGGCATTATTTCATTATTATGTGAACAGTGAAGAGAAGCGCCTATCTGCGTTAATTTTGTATTTGGACTTTTGGTCTTAACAGCGGCTGTCATTAGACTCACTCAGCAGTCAGAGACAGGTATGCGCACTATTGTACAATACATGCATTGTAATTTAATTTTGTTTAGTTCACCAGTCCAGTAACACGGACATGATATAGATTGAACTAGCATGTTTTATTTACAATATATTTCTAATACCACCATCGCTTATCGTTATTTTACATATCCGAGTCCTACGGAATTTTGATTGCCAAATACCCAAGTGATCTGACTACTGACTTGAAAGGAGAGTTGCTTCACATCAAAAATGTGTATGATGCGACTTTCAAAGATTGTGGTAACAGTTGTCTTGATTTACTAAACTCGATATTTGAGCTTGGACTTGGAGGCATATATCCAGAACTATGCGTAGCGTTGAGGATATTTTGTTGTCTCCCTTTCTCTGTGGCACAAGGGGAAAGATCATTCAGCAAACTTGCAATTATAAATAACTAGCAAAATACCCGCGCTTCGCAGCGGAGAAGTAGTGTGTTAAAGAGGTTATGTAAACATATATATACATATACATATTGTGATGGACGACCGGCTACAGACTCCGGTCGCCACCCCCAGGCCGCTAGGAGGAGCCCTCCGGACAGCATGATGGTGCCCCGAGTTCCAGCAGGGCCTCATGGACTTTGTAGTTTGTATACACAGCCCTGCTGGATACCTTGGGGGCCACCGGGAGTCGCTGTAGGGGGGCTAGTGGGCTCTTCACGTGACAGGAAGGAACGACGTTCTCCCGGGCTGAAGAAAGGACTGTTTACCCTGACCCGGAGGGAATAAAGACTTGTGGGTTTGGCCAGGAACCACTTCCGGGTCAGGGGATATAAAAGGACTGTTGGAAAGCCCAGACACTGAGCTGAGCTGGGAGGTAGGGTGGCGAAGTGTCTGGGCGAGGAGGATTGGTTTGTGAGAGAGAATTATTGTTTATATGAGTGTGGAGTGGAGGGTGCTTTGTGCACAGTATAATTATAAAATAAATAGCATTTATACTTTTACCTCGTCTTCAGAGTGGTACCTGAGGGTGTTAGAGGTGGCTCCACGCCTCTACTGCGACAATATATACATATATATACATATCTACATATACATACAGTATATATACATATATATATATACATATACACATCCACATATATATATATATATATATATATATATATATATATACACACATATCAACATATATATACACATACATATACACACATACATACACACACACATACACATATATACATATACACATACATACATAGTGCGTTGTAACATGGGCTGTGATTGTTACATGGGAGGGAGATGACAAATCACAGCTTCCCGCTTTCTACTCGGGCCTGTGATTGGTGCTTTGACAGATGCCCAGATCCCACAGTATCTCCCCTTAGGAGAGGCGTTAGGCAAGTGTAATTGAATAGTGGTGCTGCAAGTTTAGCTTTACACCTGTTTTTAAGGCTTATTGACTGAAAGGGGCTATCATTAAAAAAGGTAGGGCTTTGCTACAGGATACACCCTCCACAAGTTAAGGAAGTAAAAATAAAGGTATATATTTCTGTTTTATTTAAACCTTTTAAGTTTGTATGCGGGCGGTATGGTGGCGCAGTGAAAGGTGCCAGTTAGGAGACCCGGGTTCACTTTCCTGCGTGGAGTTTGAATGTTCTCCCTGTGTCTGTCTGGGTTTCCTCCGGGTACTCCGGTTTCCTCCCACAGTCCAAAGACATGCAGGTTAGGTGCATTGGCGATTCTAAATTGTCCCTGGTGTGTGGGTGTGTGCGCCCTGCGGTGGGCTGGCACCTTGCCCGGGGTTTGTTTCCTGCCTTGTGCCCTGTGTTGGCAGGGATTGGCTCCTGTATTTGGGATATAGCGGGTTGGATAATGGATGGATGGACAGTTGTATGCATAGCCCCATTTGCCCGTTTTCGTTTTTTTTCTATCTTCAGTAATATTTCAGCAAACCCGGAGCTTGTCAGTTCAAATCCTGGTACTGACACCACTGTGTGACCCTGAGGAAGTCACTTCACCTGCCTGTGCTGCAAAAAACAAAAGTAATGTAACAAATTGTACCTCAGATGTTGCAAGTTGCTGGAATAAAGGCATAAGTCAAATAGATAAATATGTATTATACACATAGGAACTATTCATTTATTTTCAGTTAAGTCATCTGCAGCAAACCTTTATAAATGAGGGTTTCTCCTTTTTCATTGAGGTTTTCTTTTGGAGAGCTTTTTTCATTTCATTGAAAATTAAAGCAGCAGCTGCCAAAATATGTAGCTTTCTTATTAATTTTTCAACATTGTGTAAAATAACTTTATAAAGTAACATAAAAGGTTTAAATACTGGTTATCCTTTTACACTAAAATATTACTAAAGAGATACAAAAAAAGTAAAATGCATATGTTGTTTTTCTTTAAGGAGATTAAATATTACTGAAGAAAGAAAAAAAAAACTAAAACAGCCAAATGGGGCTATGCATACGAACTTAAAAGGTTTAAATAAAACAGAAATATATACCTTTATTTTTACTTCCTTAACTTGTGGAGGGTGTATCCTGTAGCAAAGCCCTAAGTTTTTTCGTGAAAGCCTGTTTCAGTCAATAAGTCTTAAAAACAGGTGTAAAGATATTGACAATAAGCTACGCAAACCCACCAAGACATGGAATCGTTTAAATCAAGGCGCGAGTCGAAAAACACCATCCCATACTATTAGTTAACGATTAACACATTTCTATATGTATTGTAAGCATACAATACAACTGATAATATGTTGCGCTTATTTATCTGGTGTACCGACATTTTTGCGCGTTTAACGTCTGAAATCTAACGTGGTTTGTGCCCTTCAGAATGAAAACAGTTTGCATTTGCCTTTTTAATAAAAGGCGAGCTTTTAAGCCTGAGAAATCACCCTGTAAATGCACACGTTTAATTGCACATGTGTTAATATGTATGCTTACACAGTATTAAAAGACACTCAACATTTACCTTCGTTCCCGCGTTAGATAAAAGGCGAGCTTTTAAGCCAGCAGTCAGTGTGGCATATTTGAATCACATAACGGTAATTCAGTATTAAAAGTAAGTTGAATTATGATTCCTAACACTAAATGACTTCTACCTAACGACACAACCACAGAACAATAAAGACGAGACCGCATGGATAAAGACTATACACGGAGGCTCCTACAACACGCTTCAGAAACACCAGAAGCAAAGATGTCACAGCTCCACAATGAAAGAGCTCAACTAATGGAAATACAAAAACGAGCCCGTATGGATAAAAACAATGAACGAAGGCGCCCACAACGCGCTTCTGAAACAGCACAGGCAAAGGAGTCACGGCTCCAAAAAGAAACAGCTCAACGATCAGAAATACAAAAACGAGCCTGTATGGCTACGACCTGTGAACTAAACCTGAGGTAAAGCGTGCACGCCAGGTTGTACAGCCGCCTGAACGCGACCGCCCACACCACCGCATATACCACCTTCGTTTAGTAATGTAGCCCTCAATGCCCGGATCCGCCGCCGTGGTCACTTCAGCACGCAAATCCACCGCCATCAGCAAACGACTTCTAGCTGACGACACACCCATACAAAAACAAAAAAGACACTGCATGGATAAAAACAATAAACGAAGGCGCCTACAACGCGCTTCTGAAACACCAAAACCAGATGAGTCACAGCTCCAAAAGAAACCGCTTTAGTACAAATATGTTTATTTAATTAAATGAAAAATGTCCCAGGACGCACCCACCCTCCATGATATTGCATCCCTCCAAATATCAGAGGGAACAGAAAGTGATTGCCATTCTTGGATTTGCGATTCTTTCGAGAATCGCAGGCTTACTGGTTGAACATAGCAGTGAGTAGCTAGTGGGCTGCCTTTAGTGTGTAAAATATTACATCCGACTCTAGGGGCTAGAAAAGTTTTATGTCGTTGGGCAACACAGGCTACTGTTAGCAGTTACTTGAGGAAAAAAGAAAATAGAGTGTTGGCTTTAAACTGAAAACATTCTAATGTAACTTTTAAGCATTGGACCCCAAGAGCCCTCTGCCCTCAAGCAAACACACCACATTGTGTTTGAATTGTTTGTTCTTTATCATCACAATAAAACTACTGTTAAATGTCAAGTGTTTTACTTCCACCTATCTATTGTAAATGGGACTCTGGTAATGACAATAGTGGTGGATCAATGGGAGTTACTACTAGACAGAAGCATGGTCTTACCAGACCCTGAACTAAGTAAGCGAAAGCAATGGGGAGCTCCCATGAGTACTGCGGAAGTCCCCAAAGTCACTAGTGTGCACTATGGGACTCGTCTGCAGTGTGTATTGAGGGTCCTCTCCTCTTATTTCTATACCTGTCCTCACCAGGCCGTATCATCAACTCCTACGATTTTTCTTGTCAGTGTATTTTTCTTATAATTTCATCCAGAGGACCATACAGCTTCAGCTAGAATCTCTGCACGTCTGTTATATCGCAGCCTGAATGAAGAAACACCACCTTCAGCTCAACCTGGCACCATCCCCAGCTCGTCCATCGGTTCATCATCCAATCTGAGTTCAGCTTGGCTCATTATTGCTAACATCCACCAAGTTGGTACACAATCTTGGGCTTGTGATTGATGACCAGTTGTTCTTCTGAGAACATGTAGCAATGGCCTGCATGTGTTGCAGAGTCATTCTTGACAATATCTGCAAAAATCAAACCATATCTAACAGAATAAACTTCACAGCTCCTGGTCCAGTCTTTCGTCTTTTCATGTCTGGATTACTGCACCACTCTGCTGGCAGAAGTACCGACATGTGCCACTAAGCCGTTGCAGATGATTCAAAATGCAGCAGCATGTCTGTTGTTCAACCAGCTGAGATAGGCACATGTCACTTCTCTCTTCTGATCACTACATTGTTACCCTGTAGAGGTACATATTAGGTTCTAGTCCTTGATGCCTGCCGATAAATTAGTTATTGAGTCAGCACGTGTGTATATGGAGACACTTGTGAGGTCCTTTGCCCTTTCTCACCCACTCAGATCTGCTGATGAATGGCATCTAAGAATGCTGCTTCTGCATGCTTTAAAATCTCAGTCCAAACTCATTTGACGTGTAGCTCCTAGCTGGTGAAACTAGCTGCTCACCTTCATTTGAAATGCTGACACCCTCGATGTGTTTAAAAAACGTCTGAAGACTCTCTTTGTTGGGTGGATTTCTGATATCAGCTGTTATGTTTTTGTTATCTTTGAATTGTAACTCACTTGTATTTTGTTCTGAGTTCCTCACTTGTGATGATCGATTTTGTAAGCTTGTACTATAACACTTGTTTCCCTAACAGTCCATAGACTGATGTTTACTTGATTACGTTAGCCTGTTTTATAAGAAATCTATAATTAAAGTGTCTGCTAAGCAAATAAATGTAAATATAATGTAAATGTGTGTGGGCTCCACAAGTATGCTGGGAGGACAGCCTGCCTTAGGCTCACCTGCTTACATCTATAGTAGTAGTACTGAAGTGCAGGCACATCTGGGGCTGCTAGAGGGAGCTCTAGGTGGAAGGTCCAAAGGTTTCTAAATAGCATCCATGATCAATGTGGCCAATTAGATTAGGGGTCAAGGTGAGCGTTTCACAAAAACTCTACTGGAAAATGTCATAGACACTAAGAGGAGTGTGAGTACCTAAAGAAAAAGACTGAGCCAAGATGAACTAAGAGATGAATGGCCAAGAAACTGCAATTTTAAAAGCTGCTAGGGTCACTAGGTCCAGAATGAACACAGAATGGACCGTCAAGCTAAAAAAAACACAAACAAAGGAAAAAGTTGCACACAAATCCTTATTGTAGTTGAAATCCTTAGGGCTAACTACAACAAATCACGGGGGAAATCAAGCTGAGGTTTTACCTGAAGGTAAGATATTGAGAACTGCATGCTGTCATCCTACACAGACTGGAGACAATGCTGAAGCACTCCACATGGCTTACTGCAATTAACAAAGTCATGGTCATGCAAAACTGCCACGAAATGCATCACCAGAATTCTAACAAAATTAAATATCAAGAAAAAAAAATCAAGCAGTGAATAAGTAATCCTGACTTATGACAATATTAAGAAAGTAGATCAATAACTGGGAAAAAAAATTGCTTGTACTTGAAAAGAAGAAAAAGGGTTCCAGAGGTTCAAAAAAACAGTTTCAGGACAGTGAGTAGGTGAGAGTCTGGGCCACTACAATTCTTCTGTATGTATAGGCTTCCCATGTGGGGCATTTGGTTTTATTTATTTAAACCCTTTATGTTATACTTGGTGTTCCCCTTGATGCGGTTAAACGTTCATTCTGAATTTACTTAATTTGTTAGAGAGTTGACTATCCTGGAAACACAGAGTCACCCTGGATGGGATATTAACCCAATGTTCAGCTCACACACTCCTTTATATATGTCACCTATCAGCTTAAAATTCATATCTACTGGCAGAGTATGTCCTGCTGATGGGGGCATTGCATTTCCTAGGGGAGCTCATTCCTGAGTGAAGGTAGTGGTGGGGTTGACACATCTTCAGGCAGTATTGAACATGCTATATCAAGCTGTCTAGTTTCTAGTTTTATAATGGCCATAATAACAATAGTTCTTTACATTTATATAGTGCTTTTCTCACCACTCAAAGCGCTTTTACACAGAGAGTGAGGAGCCACTTCAACCACCACTAATGTACAGCACCCACCTGGATGATGTGACGGCAGCCACTATGCACCAGTACATTCTCCACACATTAGCTGTGAGGTGGTGAAGGGGTGAGAGATAGTTAGCTGATTATAGACAGGGGATGATTAGGAAGTCAGAATAACCAGGCCATGTTGGACACTTTAGCCAGGACATCATGATACACCTTACTCTTTATGAAGGATGCCCAGGGATCTTTAATGACCACAGAGAGTCAGGACTTCGGTTTTACATCTCATCCAAAGTACAACCCCATTTTTACAGCAGTGTCCCCTTCACTGCTCTGGGGCACCGAGATCTACATTCAGACCACAGGTTAAGTGCTCTCTGCTGGCCTTACCAACACCTCTTCCAGCAGGAACCCAAGCTTTTCCTGGCTGGTCTCCCATCCAAGTAGTGGCTGGGCCTGAACAAGCTTAGCTTCAGGTAAATGACCTCTTCTGAAGTGCATGTGGTATGGTTTTGTCATTGACTTGGAGGAGGAAATGGGATCCCAATTAGACACACTCATGAGGTTTTATGTGACTCATATGGGATCACCATGTGAGGAAAGTCTTGAGCTGCTGAGAGGATTCAACTGAAATGGATGCAGAATCTTAAGATGAGTTAAACCTTTGTGAAAGGTAGCAGGCCTCCCCTATGGTAAAGAGCCTGAAAGCATTGGCAGGCTAAGGAATCACAAAGAAGCTGATCCAACTGAATTAGGAATTACTGGGTTTTCTACTGGACCTCCCATTGGTTGCACTGCAAAGCTAAGTAATCCTCAAGGTGGTGAATGATGGTTAGGTCTGTCACTGTAAGGTGAAGCTGGTGCAAAGTGCAGATTTAGTCACTAGGATGACCATTTTGGTGCTTCACAGGTGTCAAATTTGTTGGTCTTATGTCAAATGAGCCCAGGTCACAGCTCTTCCATTCTCTCTTCCCCCTGCCAAGCTCGACTTTTCATTTTCATATTTTTATGTTGTGAAGGACAAACTGGTGTTCTAGCCATTGTGGACCCGACTCCCTTACCTTGCCAGGAGGCTGTGATAACAGAAGGTCAGGGAGGGAATGACAATACGACTTTGTGCCAGGAACCGGTTGTGGAAGGATGTTGCAGTGGCTACAGCGGGCTGGTGTCCTACCAGCCACTGAGCGACACCTGGGATGGACTTGGAAACCAGGAAGGATAGCACAGAGGGAGACTGCCTGCTATGGGCAGTTTGTCCCTCTGTACATTGGGTGGAAGCTTGCCATCTGGCAAGTCTCATTATGGATGCCTGCAGGGCTGCATGGAAGTTGTGGTCCCATGGGCCTGCTCTGTCAGGTTGTGTGGGGGCAGCCAAGGGGAGCTGTCAGATAGTGACAATTCAAAGGCCACTGTAGTCCTGCCTGACCTGGAAGTGCTTCTTGGAAGCAACTAATTAAGCACCATAACTACTACCGGGTCCAGAGTTAAAAGAGAGCCCTCCACTCAGCTTGGGGAGTCAAAGTCGGTGTCAGATAGGAGCTGGACAACCCTCTCCTGGGAGAAGTTAAAGAAAACAGAAGGAGCAAAGGGAGTGACTGACAGTATTGCTGGGCTGTACTGTGTTGTGTCAGAGCCACTACGACACTGAAGGAAGAAAGCCTATAAAAGGTATCTGTTATTGTAAATAAAAGTGCTGGACTCTATGTGCTGCTAGTGGCAGCAATATTTTAATTAAAAGCCAAAATATCTCTGCATGTAAGAAGCATTCTAGGATGGTCTTAAAAATAAAAAGCAGTTGTTTCCTTTCTTTTTCAAATAACAATCTTCTAGTGTGCCACTTCCAACACCCTGCTGTACCTACAAAAACCTTCAGCTTATCTAATCTATACAATCCACTCTACAAAACCACAACATTACTCCCCAACATTTCCCATTTCCTGCCCACTGACACCATTCTTTGTGGTTCAATTTTTAAGGGCAGCATGCCCACCTGCGATCCATTCACAGCATAGCAAGTGAGCCTTGTGTTAAAGGGTATGTCAAATTGTGCCCCCCTCCATCTCCCACTGAATTAGTCAGATTCACTTACCTACACCTACGCCTCTCACAACAACATGTAAAACCAGAACAGGTAACCTCAAAGAATAATTTTCAGCTGCCAACAGTCCTCCTGTTCTTACAGCATAAGAACAATTACATTGTGGTGCCGAACAGTCAGTCCAACATCCATATTTGTTTAGCTTGGAGCTATTTTAAATATGTTATAAATAGTGATCTGAGGCATAACCCGCCAGATTTGTAATGACTATCACCACTCACTTACAATGAAAGTTGCCTTTATTTCAGAAAGGTAGTTGAAACAACGCAAGGAAACTGAAGAAGGGCATATTGAATAGCAGCAAAACCACTGAAATTTACAGACAAGACCTGAGGCAACAGACATGCTGAAGACATTAATGAAGAGGCCAGATTTGTGCCATATGTTCACCCCAGCAGAAAGCTGATCTCCTGGTCAGTGACTGGGGCTTTTGTTTTTTTCTTCCTTCCCCTTCCTTCCATTCTTATGTTGGATGGATGGATCCGCACAATAACGGGTGGGTCTCTTACGGCCTCCAATCACCAAAATTCTTTATGTTTCCATTTTCATCTTTAAAGTCACTTCTTTGTCCCACTCTTTGTACTTTGCTGAATTTTTCCTTTGCTAAGATATTGTTAAATAAACCGTTGGGAGTGGGGAGGATTTGCTAGCCTCGGCACATGTGGTGAATAACAGACACTCCCTGATGGCAGTGTGCCCTGTCAGCTTAGATCATCATCTGTGAGATTCACTGTGGTGTATAATTAAATTTACATGCACGGCACACTGGATGCATTTGTACAAATCCGGACCAGAGGTCACCATGAACTGAACTGAAAACACATCTTTGAGAATTGGTGAGGAACATAAAAGTGGAGGTCTCAAAAAATAATGGGTTTATACTAAATTAACTATTTCCCTGCTTGTCCAGTGCTGTAATTTCTGGCTATTTGATGATGAATTAGCCTAGATGAAATTCAAAGCACACATCTCAACTGAGGAATTCCGTGACATTGTGTCAGAAAGGGACGAGATTCCATGGAGAAGGAGAAGCAACAACCTGCTCTTCATTAACTGTTAGTCTGTGATATAGAATTAGGATTTCACCATGCTGCCATTCCAAATGTGAAGGCCAAATAAATGGACAAAAGGAATATAAGAAAAAAATAGCTGATAAATAAAAGCACACTTTTCAAATCTCTAAAACAACTGAATAAAATCTACTTAATAATAAGAAAAGAAAGACCCTGGGAATGATTAAGCTGTCTGCTTAAGCCATTGTCACATTAGATGACTTTTCTAGCTATTTTCAATTGTAGCCGTTGTTTACATAATCTTAGCCATTCAGAAGCAGTCGACGGCCACTCCCATGAAACCAGTTGCTTAATGTGACATTACCTAACAACTGAGACCAACTAGTGTGCAACTGGCTAGGATGAAATCAATCAGGTATGCAGGAGAGCTGACAACCAAATGAACCAATTGATACTAATCCAGAAGTATCCATAAAATGTAGTGATGAGGAATAAGAAATGTGCATGTTTCGAACCTCACAAACAGAAGAGAAGTTTGTCTGTCTGATGTCTCAAACTTTTTGTGCCATAACTTAAAGGAAAAAGGAATTAAAGGGCAGAGATTGGTGCTGAATTTGCTGCAGCTATTACTTTGTAAAGCCGTTAATCAACCGGCTATCAGAAATAGGAGCCTGCACGACTGTACCAGGAAGATCAGCATTTGGTAGGAAAATGTGAAATTGGTTGCAATTTTCATTTGTGTAATTTAACATTGTGCAGCAACAAGATCACCAACTCCGAACAGTAAATGCGCCATGACAAAAAGTCAAGAAATGTGACATCGATTTTACTAACAAGAGTAAAGATTGTGGGGTGTGCACATTAGAAGGTCTCTTATATTCAAATCTATGTCTTTTTTTAGACTCCTGAAAACTGGCCACATGATACACTGGATAGTTAGAGGAAATACTGTAGGTTACATAGTCATGTAAACTGATGGGGTCATTCCAATCTAAAAAACTATGATTAAAATTTAACAAGGCAAGTATTCTTCTGGTAACATCCACCCAACTCCACATCTGCAATGTAAGTGTCAGACAAACTCAACACCGTTCTCAAAACACCACTGGGCACCTAATGTACCAGCATGTGTTTGCCTTCTTTATTCCACTGTACTCTTGCCATTAGGTTGAGGTCACTGCACTGTAAATGTGGCAATGCTTACTAAATCTCGTCAAAACAGTGTTCTCTAGTCAAAAATACAGGCTCATTCCATTCTCTTATGGCGTGAACTGTACCTGGCCTGTGGAGACGGACACGCATCATAAGAAGGTGAGGAGCTCAGTTCTTCATCGATATCAAGCCACTCACAAGATCCACTTCGCAAAAGGAAGCCTTCGCTGACCTGCTAAAAAGGTTAAAAGTAAATGTTTTATTAATGTATAGCAATATCTTTCTATAGCACCTATCGCACATACAATAAATGCCTCACAAGACGCTGCAAAAGCAGTAAAAGCAATATAAAATCAAAACACAAAATTCGAACTAGCATATATATATAATGTTCATTAAAATCATGAAAAAGCAAAACAATAACAGATTAATGGATGGATTAATACTACTAAGAACAGGAGAGCTTTTTAACAACTGCAGTAAATCCGGCCATAATCAGAGTACATACAAAACGACTGCAGTATCTGCTCTCCATTTAACATTTATTGAAGGAAAGGACAATAATGAAGTGCAACTAAAAGAAAGACAGGGATAAACAGTCAAACATGTTCAGGAGTTAAACCCTGGAGAGCCATATAAACTAATAAATTACTTTAAAATAATTTCTAATATTCACATGTAACAAAATAATGAAGAAGAGATAGACATTTTACAAATATTTTCTTTCTTTATTTTTCATTTCTATTATTTTCAAACCTGCTTAATCCAGACCTATGTTCTGGAGGGACTGGAGCCTATCCCAGCTAGCATAGAGTGCAAGGTAGAAACAATCCCTGGACAGGGTGGCAGTCCACACACACACACGCACCAAACACACAGAATTTAGCATTGCCAATTCACCTAACCTGCATGTTTTTGGACAGTGAGAGGAAACTGGAGAACCCTGGGGAAACCCATGTGGACATAGGGAGAACACGAATGCTCCACAGGGAGGACTCTGGGCAGGAACCCTGGTGTCCTTACTGCAAGACAGCCATGCTACCACTACACTACTGCACGGCACTTTCTTAATTTTTGAAATTACTTATTTTAACCTTTAGAAATAAGACTAGGTCCATACTATTATGTTTTTATTTTACTCCATACACACTAGCGTTTTCACATCATTTACGAAAGTATCTATGCCCGCACTAAAATATCTAAAAACGCATATGACGTGACTGTTCACCTACACTGGCATGTGCACATCAGCAGAAATAGCAAGAGGAAATGTCTTCCTTGAAGGGATGGTTAATCTGATGGTCAGGGGATTTATCGAGTACTATAGCGACCAGTAAATTTTTTGCCTTTTGCATATGAATGCAGCATTCAGACTACATAGAGCGCAATTTAGATGCATATAGGTAAGCAACACAGCAGGCACTCCTCTGTGTCTGCTATATTGTAAAATGGTTTTCTGCTGTGAAGGGTGACCAATCAAGGGATGAGATATTGCAATGAGCAGGACCCAATCAGGGAAGAAGCACGTAAAAAGCACAAACTAGAGTTGTCATTTTCAAAAATATGTTTTCACATATGCACACTCTTGAGATGGACTGGCACCCTGTCTAGGGTTTGTTCCTGCCTTGAACACTATGGAATGGCACATTTATGAACAGCTATTACCATAACCACTGGTTCATCTATCAGAAAACCTTTTTCTCCTATTCTCCTTTACAAACTGTTTCATGTGTTCCAGATTTCTTGAGTGTCCTGTGTCTGGTCTTTCTTTAACTTTCCTACTGCACTGAGATGTGGACTTTGCCACTGCTATTACAAAATGTACAATTTCTTCACCCTTGAACTAAACTTCAGCTTCTGATATCACTGGGGGACATTTACACCATATGTGTCCACATCGTGTCCATCCATGCAAAACTTAAATCAGCTTCTGCTCATGTGTTGGACGTGTGTGCATAAAAACACGCTTGCATTTATATTTATATGAATTGCGGTCAACACCTGTTTCTGATCTACTCTGAATGTGACCTGAGTGATTCAAATGGTATCTATTAGACAGACAGACAGACAGACAGACAGACAGACAGAGAGAGAGAGAGAGAGAGAGAGAGAGAGAGAGAGAGAGAGAGAGAGAGAGAGAGAGAGAGAGAGAGAGAGAGAGAGAGAGAGAGATAGATAGATAGATAGATAGATAGATAGATAGATAGATAGATAGATAGATAGATACTTTATTAATCCCCAAGGGGAAATTCACATACTCCTGTAGCAGCATACTGATAAAAACAATATTAATTAAAGAGTGATAAAAACACAGAGCAACTTAAAAAGTGCAAGGTGGAGAGTGCGAGGCAGGTATAATAGTCAATAACATTGTATAATGTTACCGTTCCCCCAAAGTGGAATTGAAGAGTCGCATAGTGTGGGGGAGGAACAATCTCCTCAGTCTATCAGTGGAGCAGGACATTGTCAGCAGTCTGTGGCTAAAGCTGCTCCTCTGTCTGGAGAAGACACTGTTTAGTGGATGCAGTGGATTCTCCATGACAATCAGGAGCCTGCTCAGCGCCCGTCGCTCCGCCACAGATGTCAAACTATCCAGGTCCGTGCCTACAGTAGAGCCTGCCTTCCTCACCAGTTTGTCCAGGTGTGAGGCGTCCCTCTTTTTTATGCTGCCTCCCCAGCACACCACTGCGTAGAAGAGGGCACTCGCCACAACCGTTTGATAGAACATCTGCAGCATCTTATTGCAGATGTTGAAAGACGCCAGCCTTCTAAGGAAGTATAGTCGGCTCTGTCATCTCTTGCACAGAGCATCAGTATTAGCAGTCCAGTCCAGTTTATCATCCAGCTGCACTCCCAGGTATTTATAGGTCTGCACCCTCTGCACAAAGTCACCTCTGATAATCACGGAGTCCGGGAGGGGCCTGGTCCTCCTAAAATCCACCACCAGCTCTTTGGTTAATGCTGGTGTTCAGTTGTAGGTGGTTTGAGTCGCACCATTTAACAAAGTCCTTGATTAGGTTCCTATACTCCTCCTCCTGCCCACTCCTGATGCAGCCCATGATAGCAGTGTCGTCAGCGAACTTTTGCACGTGGCAGGTGTCCCAGATGGATGGGGGACCCTACCCAGTCGGGACGCCTGGATGGTCCCCGTGATGGACAATACCTCCCCTGGGCCACAAGGGGGCAGCCGCCCAGGTCTGCTTATGGGTCACTGGACCGGAGCTGGGACACTCATCCCTACCGGAGGACGTGGCCACCGCCAGGAGGCGCCCAGACAGCTGTGAGGTCCTGGATGGCAGCACTTCTGCCACACCAGGAAGTGCTGCCGGAAGAATTCCCAGGGGCACCCGGAGTGCTTCCGGGGGCTCTCTTGACAGTTCCGCCACACCAGGAAGTCTCATCAGGGGGAGCACCTGGAGCTCATCCGGGTCGGTATATAAGGGACCGCCTCCCTCCAGAAGCGGAGCCAGAGTTGGGAGGAAGGAGACGAGGCTTGTGAGGAGGGGAGAGGAGGTCATTGAGAAAGAGAAAGAGAAAGGAAGAGAGTTGGTAGATGAAGGCATTGTGGTGCTGAAAGGAAAAATAAAGAAGTGCTTTGGACATTCTGATGTCTGTCTGTCTGTGTCCGGGGGTATGCTTTCCACACAGGACTCCAAGTTGTATTGGAAGTCCGATGTATATAGGGTGAACAGGACCGGAGAAAGTACAGTCCCCTGCGGCGCTCCTGTGCTGCTGACCACAATGTCACACGATCCATGCCACCAGGTATGAATCTACTCCCATCTCTGTCAGCTTGTCCCTAAGGAGTAGAGGTTGGATGGTGTTGAACCCGTTAGAGAAGTCCAGAAACATAAATCTTACTGCAGCACTGCCTCTGTCCAAGTGGTAGAGGGATCGGTGTAGCATGTAGATGATGGCATCCTCCGCTCCCACCTCCTCCTGGTATGCGAACTGCAGAGGGTCGAGGGAGTGGCGGACCTGTGGCCTCAGATGGTGAGGCAGCAGTCGCTCTATGGTCTTCATCACATGTGACGTCAGAGCGACAGGCCTGAAGTCATTCAGCTCACTAGGACGTGATACCTTTGGGACTGGGGTGATGCAAGAAGTTTTCCAAAGCCTCGGGACTCTCCCCTGTTCCAGGCTCAGGTTGAAGATGCGCTGTAGAGGACTCCCCAGCTCCAACGCACAGGACTTCAAGTCATGGCGATACTCCATCTGGACCCACTGCTTTGCTGGCACAGAGTCTCCTAAGCTTTCTGCTTACCTGGGCTACTGTAATTGTGCATGGGGGAAAAACTCTCTCCTATGCTGGTATTATAACCTAATATTAAAACTACACATTTTAAAACACACATCACATGATACTCACAACATAAAATATTAGGTCCAAATCTCAGCAACCCAAGGCATTCTCAAACTTCATGAACATTTTAAAGCACTAAGCCTTATCCAAATCAAAAAACAATTCTTGTTTGTTAAACAAGCATGATAAAGATGGGTCACAGACTGCTCACATGGGAATTTCACTTACCCTTCTCCGTTGACGTAAAATGGCTGCTTCGGCAGGGTGATTAAACCTGAACTTGTGCTTTTGCCCCAAAGCAATCACCGCTCCTAAGATGAAATGACATAAGATTAAAGAATTTCTTATCAAACATATTTTTTCTGAGTAGTCCAGGTCTGTCTGCAAAGGTCTGTTTTCATAGTTCAAGTCCAAACTGAAAACACCCATTTCAAACTGGACTTCAGCATTGTTCATCACTGACACCTGACCACTCTGTCTTCATTATGCCCACATACTCCAAGTTAGCTTTGGTACTTTAATTGACCATTCTATGTATAGTCTTAATATACACACTTTTTTCTCCTTACGTATTTTATAAGATTAGGACTTTATTACTTTTTCCTTGTAATAAGCTAACGTCCTTCATACAGCCTTTATTACTCACCAAAGGCACTATGGAAAATAATTACAGAATAAAACAATTAAATCAGTACTATCAGTGAAGTCTAGCTGCTAAAAATAGGCCCATTTCGCAAAGGTCAAAAATTCTAATTAACTGTTGTGGTACTATAATGAATTTCTAGAGAAAAAGGTCCATTACCTTGAGCAAGCCGGCATGGTTCTGTCACTTCACGGCCATTTACAGTGCAGTGTCCTCTCTGGCAAGGCTTCAGGCTCACAACTCCACACTCATTTACAATTTCACAATAATCTTCGTCACTATGGGAACCCTGCAGAACTTGACAATGACAAAGACATGATTAAATTTTGCCCAGTCATACATCGGTTGGTATAGAGCTACAGATCTATACTAACTGTTCAGGGTTTTGTTTCAGTGATAAAGGAGATTGGGTGCAGTTTAAAGGTAAATGCTTTTATTTCCACTAATGTGATAGTAAGAGTATCTGGTCGAGAACATTGGTTAGGCCATGGAGCAAAGAAATACAAGAAAGGCAACATATACATCTGGTTTTGTTTTAAACAAACATGACAATAAAACAATTACTGAGTAATGCCGGTCAAACTTGTGAATAATACTAAAGAGAAATCAATGCCATGTGTGGCTGCTCCTACAAGTTGAAAAGGCCACGTTTCAACTGAGCCATTGATATATTGGTGAGGAAATTTGTTGCAGTTGACTGAGGTTGTTCATTATTCTTCACTAAAGTAAATAAAAGAAATGGATTAAAAAATTAACACTACACATGACGTTTTGCATTATGTCTCGATGCATGCTCAATAATCCAGGTAACGAAATTCTAGAAAGTTGATTCTGTTCATCTGGACAGTTTTTTTCCGAGGGGGCCTAAGGGTACATCTTTCATCATCTTACAATGCTGTGATTGCAGCCATTCCCCAACTCTCTGTGAATGGTACTCATGGCCATTGATCAATGGACAATTTGAATATCATTGATCACACAGCCCATTGTTAGTCAATGGTGCTAGTTTCGGTCATTATGCAAAGGTACTGTTTATAAGGTTGGAGAAACCTGCAGTCACCTGAGACTGAGGAAGTCACTTGGATGAGTGATGAAATGTATCTCCCATGGAAAAAAACTATGTCCAAATGAACAGAATCCACTTTCTGGAATTTTGCATTATACACTGTTTCTCTAGTCCCAGTGATTCAGAACGGACAGGTTGTAGAATTTAGGTGCGGCTAAATGTTTGGGACGGGGCTGATTGTTAGCGTGTGGTTGAATATCGATGATGTGCAATCCCAATTTCAATCATTCTCAAATGTGATGCTGTCTCTGTTCATGTGCTATAGTTCAGTCAACTTGTCACATGCATTAGTCGTGCCAAAAGAGAGATGGAAAAGCCCAAGAAAGATTAAAAGAGGACTATTTGGAACATGAACGTTGAAGTGAAAAACTGCAAGAAAACAGTCTTATTAATACATTCTTTAATAAAATTGTCTTGTTAGGTTTTGATGTAATAATAACTAATGTTACCAGTAATTTTCATGTATTTTAGTGTAGTTTGAGCAAAACTGTAGTGTCATTTTTTGAGCCTATGGATGCTTAAAAATTCTCCATTTAAATTAAAGGTAAGTAAGTGTTCCAATGAAGCAGATTAGCTTCTTGAAGTTGGGGAAGCCTGTACACTCTTTTTTGATACAATTTTGCACTGAATAACACAGAATGTAGTTGTAATAGAAATATTGTCACCTGTATAGAGTACAGTGAAAGTCTTTCTCGCATGTTTCAGCAGCATGAAATACCGTATTTACTCGTGTACCATGCACCCTCGTGTAAGACACGCACCCTAATTTTTACAAAGAAAATCATGAAAAAAAATTTTCCCCGTGTACGACGCACTTTGTGATTGTATAGGAAGAGTTTAGGGCACGTTTTCCGGCGAGCGAGCAAGCGAGGGGGAGAAAAAGAGAGAGAGAGAGAGCGCGCGAGTGAACGAGCAAGAGAGAGAGAGAGCCCAAGCAGAAGAAGTAAACATTACAGAAAAAAATTTCCTCGTGTATGACGCGCACCTGATTTTCTAATGTGCGCATGGTACACGGGTAAATACGGTATGTCACCAAACTCCAGCACCATGATATAGGTTTGGATCACCAACAAATGCAAGGCTGTAGAAGTCAAGGAAAAAAAATGGTTTTGAACAAAATATGAGATGGCTTACCAATATTTGTTTCCCCATGGTCACTACTGGATCCAATCCTGGTTGTTCCTTCCTGCAATGAGATCATAGGTTTGACTCTTTTTTTAATCTTTCTTTTGGTCTTAAAAGGATTCTTAAGAAATAAACCCATCATTACTCTCCAAAAAATGAAAAAAATCTATTTTTAATTTGGAAAATGAGAGGTACACTGGAAAAAGGTAGGGTAGCACATTGGCTTAGTGAAGTGCAAGTTTACAGTGAAATGCAAGTTCGGTTCCAGTTGTGGTTACATGTTTGAGCTGGCATGATCCCCCTGTGTTCTGCTCTAATTTTTTTGCATTCTAGAAATGCCGAGGTCAGTTTAAGAGGCAACCCTCCACTGCCCTACTGTAAGTGATATAGATGAGTATGCCCTGAAATCAACTGCCACATTGTCCAGACTTGGTTTATTTCTAGGACTAGTGGGATACGCACTTGCTGTGGATGGATAAATAGCTAATCATACTGCATTGCTAGGAACATATTTTTGTTGAACACCAAATCTGAATATTTGACAAGGAAGGATGTGTACATTTTAAGAACATCAGTTATTTTGTGTTTTTAAAATTCCGTTTCTGAACATTCACTTTTCTGTTTATTGTGTGTGTTCATTCTGCAAGTGTGCAAGTGCAGGGAAATTCAAAGGGAACACAGGGGAAGGTTTTTGGGTTGTACTGTAACAAACACAGAGTTCAAAGGAAGAGGACCAAAAAATGAATTCCAGTAAAGGCAAAAGGCATCTTGAGGAAAGCATGGGTCACAATATCAAAAAGAAGACTTTTTATCAAAAGAAATGGGTTGCATCAGAAATCAAGTCGAATTATTAACAAAATGAGCAAAGATTCCCACATATTATTTTGAATTTGAAGAAGGCTTTAAGGCATTTCTTTAATCCACTGATAGGATTTCTGATACATGCCACCATCTTTTATAGTTGCAGTTTATTGATGTCTCTAGCAGCACTGTGATGGCAACAACAACATGAGTGTGACCATAAGACATCACATTCTGGCATAAATAACACATTTCCATCCATCCATCCATTTTCCAACCCGCTGAATCCGAACACAGGGTCACGGGGGTCTGCTGGAGCCAATCCCAGGCACAAGGCAGGAACCAATCCCGGGCAGGGTGCCAACCCACCGCAGGACACACACAAACACACCAGGGCCAATTTAGAATCACCAATCCACCTAACCTGCATGTCTGTGGACGGAAACCAGAGCGCCCGGAGGAAACCCACACAGACACGGGGAGAACATGCAAACTCCACGCAGGGAGGACCCGGGAAGCGAACCCAGGTCCCCAGGTCTCCCAACTGTGAGGCAGCAGCGCTACCCACTGCGCCACCATGCCGCCCTAAATAACACACATTTCTCTTTATTAAAATATTTAACCAGGCATGCAGTTGTATTTTAGTGTGCAAAGAGGGACTGTGAAACACACAGAAGCTAGGATTAGGGAGAAAGCTGAGGTTTCCTTACACTGGAAGCTTGAGCCAGTTCTATCAACACCGACATCATGTGCATTTTCTTAGTTTTGTTTTTCAACAGCTCTCTTCTTCAGAATATTGTGACAATATGTGCAGTCATGCGGATTATCAAAGCTATAACCATTCAGCATACACGCCATTGATATCTCCCAAGAAAAGTGACACTTGAGCTTTGACACTTATAGAGGTAGATAGATAATACGTGAACAGTTTCAGGCTCAAAATTACTGATTTGTGTCTGTTGCTCACGACTGTCATCAGGCAAGAAATCATTTAGGCTGTGAACTTGTTGCCTCTGAGTTGGTAAATAAGAGCTCATCCATTTAAACTAAGGAGAACGTCCCCAAGAGGGATAAGAGAACACTAGGGAATTTTCATGTGTTAAGACATTGGGAAATCAGGAGCTCCCTCACACCTAATGAGGCATTTGTACTGATAGCTGATTGTAAGTAATGCCATTTTAAGGTGTAGTGGCAATGTTGTGCAGAAAAGGAGGGGGTTGACACAGAGATTGATCAGCTGATGGCATCATAAAGTGGTCTCCTCAAAGCATTCAGAAACAATCTTTGCATGGCTGACAAAAGGAGATCTCCTTTTAGCTAACACTTCTAAAACAGATTTTGTGGGTTTGCAAATGACCACTGGCAGTTCGCCACAGTGTAAATCTTTGAACTGAGATGCTTCAAGGTGTGAGTGCATGGCAATTCACCTGGTGATAAGGTTGTGATTTGCACTGTGGATGGGTGGAGTGTAGTGACAATGCTGTGTGGAAAAAGTGGCGGCTGACACTGAGCGGGATCAGCTGTCCTCAGGAAACAGTCTCTGCTAGGCTGACTAATGGAGTCACTCCTGGCCTCACAGTCAGATTGCTACATTTTTGCAGCTGACCACTGGCACTTCACCATGGTACAAACTTTTGAACTGAAATACTTTGTGGTGCGAGTCCACATCAGTTCATAAGGACTCATATATGGTTGGCATTTTGCATAATCTTGCATCTTTGTCATTGGGCAAAAATATATATTACCTGCACAAAAGAATAATGGAATATATAACTGTATGTCTGTTTTTATAGTAGACTAAACTTTACTTAAGCATCCAGCATTCACTGGATTAGCCCTTTCTTACTATCAGCAGACTATGCTAAAGCACATACATACATTGAATTGTTTTATAACACATGATTCTTTTTCCATAACTCAACTAAAATGGTCTCTTTCCTTTGCATCCACAAATGTTTCGCAGCCATGCTTTCAAAAGTATGAACAGAGTTGCTCCCTGATTGATCAATATTCACTGAAACACAAAACTGATTTGTGTGATGTTTCACACCTGACAAATGCAAGCTGACGGTGCCTGAATGTTTTGGACATGTCAAAAAATCATCGGGGGACTGTAAGCCACTTGGATCACATTGGAACATATTTAATACCTTGTGAATATTGAACTTATGAGCTGCAATGACTTTTTCGTGATTTTGTACCAATTTGAAAGAACAAATTCAGGAGCTCCCAATCCAGGCTCAAAATTGCATAGTGTGCGGCCTCCCTAAGCAAGCAAGTAAACCTGTGAGTATTATACAGTGACAGGCCCTCTCTTTCAGCCTTACTGCCCTTTGCTACACTAACTTTTTAATTTATGAAAACCTGTGATGTCTTTCAAGATTTTCCATTTATTTTAACATGGTGCACAAATTCTTATATGATATTGA
The DNA here is from genome assembly GCF_900747795.2 of Erpetoichthys calabaricus. Lineage (NCBI taxonomy): Eukaryota > Metazoa > Chordata > Cladistia > Polypteriformes > Polypteridae > Erpetoichthys > Erpetoichthys calabaricus. Next base: position 50,123,314 of record NC_041409.2, read on the forward strand.
AGAAAAATGTCTACTTAATCTATTTCAAAATCAACCTTTATAGAACCAAATAAAAAAAATAGTGAATACTTTATCCTGGCACTGTAGGTTTTTATTTTCTAACATATTATTTGGTATACCATGGCTACATGATGTACTTACAGAAATAAAAGTGGTCAATATGACATTGTGTAGTTCTTAAATGAAATTACAGTGTAAATACAAACGATCATGATGTAACACGTGTCAGTGCTTCATATAATGTTGCCCGAATGAGATAATTATAGCTCACAAAATATGGATGTGATTATGAATTAAGATCCAATAAAGTGAACTTCCCACAAATCATAACTTATGGCTTCTGAAACCCAATCTGAAGTTTAATAAGCAAAGTGGCTTCATTTTATTCTAACAATCTATTATATTTCTAAGTAACCAAAACACCACACAACACAATTCATTCTGACAGATGTACCCATAGATTTAATGAGGGTTAAAAGCCCCAAGTTACAGACATTGAATTGTTAGTTTACTTTACCTGCGGTCAGCTGAGAGCATTTAGGCAATGAGCAGAGTAAGAGGAAGAAAAAGAGAAGGAAGCCTAGGTGCATGAAAAAGAGAGGCAAGAAAAGGAAGATTAAAGAAACAGAAAAGCAGGTCTACCACATTTAAAAGCTTCCATCGTTGCAGGCCAAATCTGTGCATTACATCAGTGCTGCTTGTGTACCAAGTTTAAGTGATCCTTGACACAGCAACAGGGCTTCAGGCAAATTATCCAATTCCAACCACAAATGTTCCACAGCTGTGGTGTGCATATCAGATACCAACCAGCAACAGTACAGTCTTTTAAAACTGAGAAGTAGTGGTCAGATTGTTATTACTTTGGAAAATGTTATGCATAAAAATACTGCTCTGTTTATCAAAAATACATATATTTATACTGTATATTAGAAATATGATGTTGGCAAAAAGGAGCATCCGGGTCATTTCTGCCTTACTGTGCATCTACCAGTTAAAGTTAAGACCACAGTCTGAGAGTAACAAGTGGTTAGCAGGGGGTTCACAAATGAAAAACTAGGATGATTACAATTAATTATTGACAATGAGAACATGCGTAACAAGTGTCCTATGACACTATTAACAAAAAGAAAGAAGAAGAAAGAAAGTAAGGAAGCATATCTCATGTATAGTGTTATACAGCAGCAACTTTCCTAGTGCTCGCCAACCATCCTACATGTACAGTAGTCAATGGTAATAAAGATATATGGCTGAATGCTAAGTGCTGTTTTACATCCAAGTCTGTTTTAAGTAGCTGCACTTGTACTTTCCTGGTCTCAAAAGAGAGAACATAAAAATAATAACAAAATACAGCACATACATCACTAGGCCACATTTCCATAACTGATTGATAATGTAATTATAACTACAATAATAATAACTTCACAAGTTTCACTTATTCCATTAGGAATTCTGGAAACAGTTTAACTGAACATGGGATGAAGATATCACTCAGACAGGGGATCAAAGCGTATTTCTCTTAACAGACTTTATGAAATCATATTAGAATAACCCTGGCGTATACAGAAAGGCATTGAAAGTCTCCATGTTCTCCACACAGTTTCTATTAGTGTTAAGATTCCTCGACCTAGTGCTTTATTTCTGACTAATCATATACAATTACTACACAACATAGAGCATTTCTTAAAAAAATGCTCATTTATATTTTGATAATGCAAGGAAATTTTAAAGTCGTTTAGTTAGCCAGAATCAAGGTTTGAAGGTCTAATCTTTATCTTTCCAGTCCAGAGTCTTGCCGATGAGGCCCCCTTTCAACTCACATGATCAGCTTGTATAGAATTAAACCTAAGCTGTTAATTATTATCAAAGGCTACCTAAAAATCAAACTAATATTACAGTTGCGGTTTATTGCATTCTTATGAGCTTTGTATTGCATCGTACAAGTGTGAAAAGTGGTATACAAAATACAGAGTGAGTGCTAAAGGTATTTGGTTCAGATTAAAAGGCCAAAAGTTTGTCTTCAAATTTACGAAACAAATACACATAACGGCGTTATAAACCTTTTCAATTACCATAAAACCTTGTGTGTAATGTGTGTAATTTTCACTCAATTTAGTTTGCTAAAAATTAGGGTGTGCATTATACACAAGACATAATTTTAAAGCAATAGATTCTCACATACATTAAAATAAAATGTCTGTCTCTGCGTGCAGTGTGCTGTCGCTGCATGTTAACTGTCTGTGGCTGCAACGGCACCAGCAGCAGTAGCAAGGTTGGGACTGTTTTTCTGAAAAGCACACAAACATAAATCAACATAAAATGTCTGTTGCTGGTTCTGTAGCCACTCTCACTGCGTGTTCCCTATCTCTGGCTACAGCGGCTGAGCCGGGTCGTCATCGGCGATGCAAGCTGGTTTATACCTCTTGTCACTGTAAGTGGCGATCCTCCCAGGCAAATGTTCAGAACCACGATTAGCAGGGGACTGATCAGCTGATGCCAGTTTTTCACTTTCATTTTTGATCTCGATCCCCAGATCACTTGAACCAAAATCGGAGTCTAACAAGTCAGAGTCCAATTTAAAATAATGAAACATACGCAAAATGTCGTCCACTGGGTATTTTGCTTTGTCCATTCACTTTGTTTTCTCGCCAGATGTCAATGCCATTTTTGCCATTTTTTGCTTGTCGCTACTCACACACACACGCAGGAATTAGACATCAAGTCCACAAGTCTAACATTCCTCCAACCAAAGGCAGTCTACCTTTACCATAATGGCAAGCATTTTTTCTGACATTTACAGCTGATTATCTCCCTCACTTTTCCTGTTCACATCCATTCTAAAAGAGTTAATAAAATCTTGGGTGCGCATAATATATGAATTTCTTTTTTTAACTGAACATTTTGGCCTAAATCAGCATGGTCATTATACACGAGTGCGCATTATATGAGAGATTTAACGGTAAACTTTGATATAAAGTTACTATTCAGGGTGGCTGAACTACAGTTTCCTAAAATCAGAAATATGAAGCAGCTTTGCCTGACTAGTGTGGCCAGGGTAGGCAGTGACACTTTGTCACTCTTTAGGTCTCAGAATGTTATGTTATGGTATCATTAAAAAGAAAACAGAAATGAAATTGAACAACAATGTGGACCCTTTCAGGTATAAAACACAAAGATCAAAATATACCCTAAGGTGATAGAAAACTATCCCAGTGCTCAGCACATCTCCATCCACAGCTATCAAGTGAGGCAAGCGAGAATCGATGAGAACTCCTTCCCGCTCCCTGTTGATGTCCACTCGATACTCCTCCATAAGCTCCTGTTTATCCTTCCATTTGTCCGTCCAGTCTTTGGTCAGCTGTTCAATCTGAAAAAAAAAAAAAAGTTTACCATTCCACCATCTGTGTCCACCAGTCTTGCACCAACCTTTTTAAAAAGCACCAGTTCCGTAATAATAATAAGAATATTACTTTTTATATAAATAAAATGTATATTTTATTTACTTAATACCTTTCCCAAGCTTAAAGTGTTCACTGATATTTAGAAAAGGTACAACAGAAATAGAAGACCTGAAAAAGATAAAGTAAATTAAACTATATATAAACTAATATCAAAAGCTATAACAGTTAAAACACAAAAGTTCTGAATTAGAGTAATAAACGACAAACAGGATTTAAAACACAAGAATACCAGTTTGTGAAACTATGTATCATCCTGAGCAGCCAGATTGAGAGAGTGAACAGAGTGAAAGGATAAGAATATCTGTGTCTGTTAGGTGGGGTTCAAGTTGTCTTTTAAAGCAATAAATTGACACCGCCCATTGACTTACTTCAAGCAGGTCATTCCAAAGCTTGCTATCAGAAAAACAGAGCAGACTGAGGACTATTGTGGAGGTGTAGTAAGAAGCTTTCCTAATGTGATTTACATGGGCTGAATAACAAAGTGAAAAATCAAAAACAATGCCAAGAGTTCTAGCAGAAGACAATGGTATGATGATATCATCACAGACAGTGATGATATACTATGGAGCTGAAAGCTTAAAGGAGAATTATCTATGTGTTAAAGGTGCTATTTCATCTAAAACTGAGTGGAGAGATGAATTAACATAGTCAACAAATATTTGTTATGTGTGTGTTAAGTGAGAAGACGTCAAAGATCAGAAATAGAAACAGCAAGGCTAAAAGAATAAGTATTTTTGAGATTTCAGAGAAAAAAATTGACATGGTATGTTTGAGACAGAAAAGGGGTAATGTTTTATGGTAAGAGGGGCTCAGTCCAATGCTGTGAGTGCTGTCAATGAATAAGACCTGGTCAAATATGTGACCATGAGAATGAGTTTCTCTTTTAGATGGCTGGCTTTTTGAAATCTGATTTGATGACATTAATACATGAAGTTACAACTCAACTGTTTAATATCGTATTCCTGGTCAATGATTATAGTTTGTGAGAAGTGCTCATAGTGCTGCAGGATCTGTCAGAGCTACAGCTTATCTATTAATTGTTTTGCTGCTTTCCTCATTTGACATGATAGAGAATAAGTAGCCTCACAGTTAAGAAAACAATGATCATCTCACTCAAGTCCAGTAATAATCTCTAGACTTCCCATAGAAGTGGTCCATAAGTGGTAAACCAATCTGGAATGGGGGAGGAAATCTGCTCTGTAAGATTGTCAGTACACTTATCATTCTACAATGATTTTGAAGTATTGTTCTTAAAAATGCCAGTTGTGACTGGCAATTAAGGGTTTTTAGATGACACCACAGTGGTCGGACTCATCTCAAAGGAAGACGAGGCAGCTTACAGAGAGGAGGTCCTGAAGTTGGCAGCCTGGTGTTCAAAGAACAATATGGCTCTGAACACCAGGAAAAGCAAGGAGATCACTGTCGACTTCAGGAGGCACAGCACCGACCTAGCCCCCCTTTACATCAACGGCGAGTATGTGGAGAGGGTCCATACCTTCCGGTTTCTTGGCATCCTTATCTCTGCTGACATCTCCTGGACAGACAACATCACAGCAGTCATCAAGAAGGCTCAGCAGCGGTTACACTTCCTGAGGATCCTCAGAAAGCACAACCTGGACTCCAACCTGCTACTGACCTTCTACCACTCGTCCATCGAGAGCCTGCTGACGTACTGTATCACAGTATGGTATGGCAGCTGCACCACGGCAGACAGGGAGAGGCTTCAGCGAGTAGTAAAGGCAGCACAGAAGATCATCGGCTGCCCTCTCCCCTCCTTGATGGACATTTACCCCTCCCGCTGCCTCAGCAGAGCAAAAATCATCATCAAGGACAGCTCCCACCCTGGCTCCGATCTGTTTGACCTGCTGCCCTCAGGGAGGCGCGACAGATGCATCACAACAAGGACAAACAGACTCAAAAACAGTTTTTTCCCAAAAGCCATAACCACTCTAAACTCACACATGCACTGACTACACCGTCTAACTCCCCAACCCCTGGACTTCCTTCTATCCATCAACTGTGCAATATCCAATATTTAAATGGTACTGATAATAAATGTGTAATATCTGTATACTGTACAATATCATTACTCTCAGGGTCCAACATCCACTACTCACTGCACATGATCATCATTATTGTGCAATATTTAAATTATGTGCAATAACCCAATAGTGCAATAGTTATTTATTCTTTCCAGTATTTAAATAATGTGCAATAACTCGATTTAGTTATTATTCTTTGCATTTGTATAAAGCGTCACAGAACTTTTTTTTTTTTTTGCAACTTTTTGCACCATTTGTTTATTTGTTTATTTACTTGTTGTGTTTTACATATATGTCTGCACTGAAGGAGCTGCTTTTAATCTCATTGTATATGTGTATAGTGACAATAAAAGGCATTCTAAGTTCTATTCTATTCTAGATGATTCAGTCAGCATTAGTAAATACTGTAAAGCCATGTTCTTTAGGAGGACTACCAGCAGCATTCATGTAAAATATGGAGCCAACTGTGCCACTTTTAATTGGCCCTTCAGAACTGTGAAAAGGTATAACATGGGATGACATTTCAGCTCCAAATTAGTTTATTTGATGGAAGAGGGTGCACATTTGCCCCTTAGGTGAAGCTTAAGCCCCTATAAGTTGGTGTTGTTACCATGAAATGCTTACTGCTATTAAAGCACAGAACATGAAGCATGCTATGTGCCTTCCATTGTGAAACTGATGCAACATACATAATATGAGGCCATGAATTTGAGATTGATTGCTACTAAACGAAACGTAACCCTCTTGTTACAAAATAAATGTTATGTGCTCTGTGTGTAAAGGAAGGCCATTAAAAAGTATGCAAAGGTATTTCCCTCTCAACCAATAGAAATGCAGTTGCTCAGCATCTGGTTTGAGGGTTCAAGCTGCCACATTTTGCCCACTGAGCAAAGGGCAAGACTACCAGTCTACTTTTTATTTCCAGCGCTGGTAAAAACTTTGCCATCCACCCTGACATACCTTCAGCTCATTTTGCATAACAATGTCTGAAAAGTGGCCATCTCTGTCTTCACTGAGAGAGGGACTGGAGTTGCGCTGTTGTCAAAAGGAAAAAGAAAAATGAAGGTTAGTTAAGTGAACAATGTGGGGAAGTGGAAAACCTGTACTATAAATAACATGCAGAGTTTACAAATTCAAGTGTGGGTGGAAATGAGGTCTTATGATGTACTTTGGGAATTCTACACAGTACATAGAAAAATAGTGGGAACTTTAATATCCTGTTTTTAAAAGAAACACAAAAATAGTCTTAGAGGAAATGCCCATGACCCATCCTTCACAGCATGTATATAGATGACATAGGCTTCAAATGGAGATGAAACTGGGGTGCACTTTGAAACCTTTGCACACCTGAGCATCGACAGGTGCATCTTTTTTGGTTGACCACTACACCTCAACACTTAGGACTTTTTAATGACATTTCCTGAATGTGATGCAAGTTACATGTTTTACCGTAGATATCTTGCTATGTGCTTAGAATTAAGGGAACAAGTTAACGATCCTTATGTGTAACTAACAACTGATTTCTGGTTCCAAAAACTCATACCCAAGTTGCTGTTGTTTGTCTCTATGCTGCCATACTTTGTCTACCTGACTATATACAGTACAGTTCTCTCAACTTCTTTCAAAAGTCACAGTAACTGAATAACTAATTTATTACACCCACCTACCTAAAGAGCGTACTGTAACCACAACTATGCACATATTTGTATGGTGGCGACAATTAGGTTCTGCTATTAGAGTGTACATTGTAGGTTATGATTGGTTGAAGATGAGGTCTCCTTTCTTCAGGCAAACTGTTAGAGAAGGTGCTTAAAACAGTAATTAACAGTCATATTATTAATAAAGTGTGACGAGATGATGGTCTTTAAACAGTAACTTGTTGATTCCTAGAAGTGGTGAGTGAGGGTGTGGAAATCAATGTGTTCAGTGGCCACAGTTAGTAGGAGTAAGCTCCGTTCTTTCCTGTACTGTTAGAAATGAAAACTATTTAATTTTATTTTCTCTGCTGTAGTAACAGTATTAATGACTTTTGTTATTAACATTTTTCATATTAGCTTGGTGATATCTTTGTGTAATCGTTTTGTGTGTTTGTTCTTTCATGGGCACCATTATTTCATTTTTCTGATCCTTATAAAGCTACATGATGCCTGGGCAATTAGGGTGCATTAGGACAACCTGAATTACTGTCCGCCATTATTTTAAGATTTCTTTGTTATTGTTAGCGTGGTGATGTCACCATATCTCCATTTTATTATTACTTTTCCTTGCCGTTGCTGTCATTTTCCTTGTTCATTTGCTGGTTACATGTCGTCATCATTACATGGAATGTTATAGCATCATCATTATAAAAGGCCATGACTAGCTTTCAGTTTTCTAGAGAAAAACAAAATGAATTAGTGGTCACAGAGGAAAGACCAACAGATTAGCATCAGGAACATTTGCTTGCTTTTTGATTACACTTTGGTTGTTGCTTTGAACTCTAGTGCTTAGTTTTGGTAATAATCATGTTTTGACCTTTGGCCTGTTTACTGATGACTGTGCTGTCTTGCCCCCTGAAGAAAGTCTTTCACCTCTTGGGCAAGAAAGAAAGAGAAAGTCCTACAGATGCAGCATTTAATACCTTGGTCATAATTAGTACTTCTTCTTCTTTTTTCAGCTGCTCACCTGCATGTCCTCTCTCACCACATCCATAAACCTCCTTCCTCTTTTCCTCTTCCCTAGCAGCTCTATCCTTAACATCCTTCTCCCAATATACTCATCATCTCTCCTCTGCACAAACTCCTCTGTCCAAACCAACACAATCTTGCCTCTCTGACTTTTGTCTCTAAACCATCCAACCTGAGCTGAACCTCTAATGTACTCATTTCTAATCTATCCATCCTTGTCACACCCAATGCAAATCTTAGCATCTTTATCTCTGCCACCTCCAGCTCTGTCTCCTGCTTTCTGGTCAGTGCCACTGTCTCCAACCCATATAACATAGCTGGTCTCACTACCGTCCTGTAGACCTTCCCTTTCACTCTTGCTGATAACCATTTGTCACAAATTACTCCTGTCACTCTTCTCCACCCATTCCACCCTGCCTGCATTCTCTTTTCTACCTCTCTTTCACAATCCCCATCACTCTGTACTGTTGATCCCAAGTATTTAAACTCATCTACCTTCGCCAACTCTGCTCCCTGCATCCTCAACATTCCACTGACCTCTCACTCATTTACACACATATATTCTGTGTTGTTTCTACTGATCTTCATTCCTCTCCTCTCCAGAGCATATCTCCACCTCTCCTGGGTCTCCTCAACCTGCTCCCTACACTCGTTACAGATCATAATATCATTATCAAACATCTTAGTCCACGGGGACTCCAGTTTAATCTTGTCTGTCAACCTGTCCATCACCATTGCAAATAAGAAAGGGCTCAGAGCCGATCCCTGATGTAATCCCACCTCCACCTTGAATGCATCTGTCACTCCTACCACAGACCTCACCACTGTCACACTTTCCTTGTATATACCCTGTACAACTCTTACGTACTTCTCTGCCAGTCCCGACTTCCTAATACAATACCACAACTCCTTTCGAGGCACCCTGTCACATGCTTAATATAATTATTGTAATTATAATATGTGGACAACAATAACTAGTACTATTTGGTGAAATTTGCCAAAGCATTTTTTGCAAAAATTTTCTGGGTATGCCGGTGATCTTGTTCAATTAATATATTCCTTAAAATTTAGACAAAACTTTAGACACATTTTTTTTTCTCACAGTACCCTATGATGAAATGGGCGACACCATGATGCAGCAGTAGCAATGTTGCTTCGCAATAAGGAGACAAAGTTTTTCGTCTCGGGTCATCCCTGCATGGAATTTGCATGTTCTCCCATTGTCTGCATGGGTTTCCTCCCACTGTCCAAAGACATGCAAGTTAGGTGAATTGGCCGTAGTGTGTGTTTGGTATGGGGTTCTATGTGTGTGGTCGTCCTTCAATGGACTGGCGCCCTGTCCAGGGTTTGTTCCTGACTTGTGCCCTATGCTAGCTGGGATGGGCTCCAGCAACCCTGGTCTAGATTAAGTTAGAAAATGACATGACATGACCCCATGATGCCTTGCAAGGCTAGGGTGACATCAAAAAGCTGGAGCATACAATGTTGATCCTAGTAGTTGGCTAAAAGTAAATGTAAACTCAAAATGCACACACAGAAGGGAACTGGAAATGTGTATTTGCATCTTAACCGTCTGTATTTGCATCTTAACAGAGATTTTTTTTGTAACAACCTGCATGTGACCTGTGTGTAATATGTGAGCCAACCACTTTAAAGTGTTACCCAGAATGCTGTGCAGTTGATGGCAAACAGGAAGGGCTGAAGAATCCACATGCTTTAGTGTTGTGGCTATTTGGCAGCATGGCATTGACTGAGGAAAAGAATCAGAGAAAAAAAACAAACAAACTTCTTTTCGGTTTGAGAGAGGTGAGTACCTACTATTGAATATGTGGGTGCAAAACCTCAACTCATGCTTCCTGCTCCTGCTGCCACTCCTACTAGAGATTTTACCATTGTGATATTTAATTCTACTAATTTAATCAGTCAGTAGTACTGCTGCCTCACAGTTCAACTCACATTCTTGGCAACATAGTTGGAAGACACTTGCCTAGTTGTCTGGGACACTTAAAAGATAACTGCACCATTAGAATTCACTCAAAACTGGTTCAGTTTCTCCTTCCCTGTTGACTTCAACTTGAGTTGAAGTAAATTCAGTGACATTCAATTATAACCAGAGTTAGACGTAATCAGTGGCGTAGCTAGGGGCGGCCGGTCCGCCCCGGGCGGTACATTTTTGAGGGCGGCATTCAGTGGCGTAGCTCGAGTTCGCGCCATAATAATCAGAATACGGGTTATCAGTGCGTCTATACTATATTCTTGTCTAGTTGATGCTTATAAATAATTATATGTGAAAAAAATATTGCTGTTTCTCTGTATATAAATAAATCTATGCAAAATGTATCTTAATTTTTCTCTATACGTCATTTTAATTTTCTATTTAAATAGGTTAACATATTCAGAAACGTTGGAGGGCGGCAAATTGAAACCCCGGCCGCCCCGAGGTAATGTGGTAGATAGCAACACATTACTTTAATTAAATGGCATTTCCCAGTCTTCTAATCAGAAACTAGAATTTTGTGTTTCTAAGCAGATATGTATTGTAAGTGTAATATAAGTGTATTGTAATTTTTATTTGTATTTAGTGAGTATTATAATCTATGCTTGCATTTTCCTTTGGGATTTGTTGCAATGCTCTGTGCCTGCAAATTACATTCTTGTACTGTATTTCTGAGGTAACAGAAATGGTAGATTGACCATGTAGTTCTGTGAAGAGGATTACTGGTGTTCTGTTTTGTTTTAACCCCATTTTTTCACACCCACTGCATATCCAACCTACCTGGAAAGGGTGGTCAAGCTTTGAATTACCCTTCCCAGATTTCTTCTTCTATTCCTGCAAGATTTTTAGGGATTTTTTTCCTTGTCATCTTCGTGAGTCAAGGCTGGGGTCAATTAAACAGGGCCTGTTAAAGCCCATTGAGGCATACTTTGAGTGATTTTGGGCAATATAAAAATAAATTGTTGGTGTTTTGTGATTTAATTTTGGAAACAATCTCATGATGCTTTGCATTCCAGGTCTCTTGCTTGACACATCTCATGTTTAATCCCTAAACAAGAGCATTCTACATCTCCACAGCTCTTGAAATAACATCTAGTTCAGCTGGACTTTCCATTCTGTACAATGTGAACATAAAACTCTTCACTTAAAAAAATATTTTTCAGGTTCAAGGAGGGACAATGAAAGTCACATTCATAATCTTAGACTATTAAATACTCACTGAGATGGTGTAATGTTGGCTCGGGCATGTTAATGACATTGTATTGGTCTTGCCATTCTGAGAGATTCTTATTGTTTCTCACTAGGAAAGAGTATTCTGCTCCAAGTGAGCTGCATGAAACTGTAATCCCACTCCTTCCCACACTACTGTTTTGAACCCGCTCCCACACACAGCACTGAAATTACGACTGGCACAACAAAATACCAGGTTAGAGATTTCCAGAATAGGTGCCAATCAAGTGCTGTATAAACCTCATAAAGTGACAGACGGTGTCATATTAATGAATATTCTGACAAGTCCATGCTTTTTTATTTTAGGTCACTTGTTCATTTGTTGTTAACTGTTATTTAATTTGTCCTTTGTTATCTGTTCATGACTGATATATCAGACCCTCCTTACTCATAACTACAGTCCTAAAGTTATCTCCCATACCAAAAACAATAAATCTGATCACGTATTAACAGTTGCATAAACTTGGGAAATAATTTTCCACCTTACCCCATTCCACAGTCACAACTGACTGCTATTAACTTTGGCTAGCAAATACTTAATTAAAATTTGGGGAGTAGCCTGAAGTATGTTAGTGCTATGGTGCTAAACAGAATAATTAGTAAAAAAAGGCCTCAATGTATAGCTAATATTTGTCATTATCCAAAAAACAAACTCCTGCAGTATGCTGACAAAACTTGAGGAGTCTACATGGCAGAATGCTTATAAATTTCTACACTTTGAAGATATAAAAAAAACATTTTATTTTTCAGATGTTGCAACAAAAGAGACTTGGAAACTGGGAAACCTCCTGAGACTCCATGATTCTTAAGATCTCCTTTCTTTAAGTTCACAATCATTTTATCAGAGGAAGCTAAAAGGCACCTTGACAAAAACTTTAGTGATGTGATTTGTTTTATATTTTGTTTACAATTTTTTTTTCTTTGGTTTTTAATGGTTGCTTCAAATGTGTTCTTTTAATATTCTGACTGATTCTATCATGTACCCTAACATGACATGATTCTGCCCAAGGGTATCGGCTTTACAGTCATATGAAAAAGTTTGGGAACCCCTCTTAATTCTTTGGATTTTTGTTTATCATTGGTTGATCTTTCAAAGTAGCAACTTCCTTTTAATATATGACATGCCTTATGGAAACAGTAGTATTTCAACAATGACATTAAATTTATTAGATTAACAGAAAATATGCAATATGCATCATAACAAAATTAGACAGGTGCATAAATTTGGGCACCCCAACACAGATATTACATCAATACTTAGTTGAGCCTCCTTCTGCAAATATAACAGCCCCTAGACGCCTCCTATAGCCTTTGATGAGTGTCTGGATTCTGGATGGAGGTATTTTTGACCATTCTTCCATACAAAATCTCTCCAGTTCAGTCAAATTTTATGGCTACTGAGCATGGACAGCCTGCTTCAAATCATCCCATAGATTAGATGATATTCAAGTCACGGGACTGTGACGGCCATTCCAGAACATTGTACTTCTCCCTCTGCATGAATGCCTTTGTAGATTTTGAACTGTGTTTTGGGTTATTGTCTTGTTGGAATATCCAACCCCAGTGTAACTTCAACTTTGTGACTGATGCTTGAACATTATCCTGAAGAATTTGTTGATAGATAGATAGATAGATAGATAGATAGATAGATAGATAGATAGATAGATAGATAGATAGATAGATAGATAGATAGATAGATAGATAGATAGATAGATTAATCCCAACGGAAAATTCACATACTCCAGCAGCAGCATACTGATAAAGAAACAATATTAAATTAAAGAGTGATAAAAAATGCAGGTAAAACAGACAATAACTTTGCATAATGTTAACGTTTACCCCCCTGGGTGGAATTGAAGAGTCACATAGTGTGGGGGAGGAACGATCTTCTCAGTCTGTCAGTGGAGCAGCACATTGACAGCAGTCTGTCGCTGAAGCTGCTCCTCTGTCTGGAGATGACACTGTTTAGTGGATGCAGTGGATTGTCCATGATTGACAGGAGCCTACTCAGTGCCCGTCGCTCTGCCACAGATGTCAAACTGTTCAGCTCCATGCCTACAATAGAGCCTGCTTTCCTCACCAGTTTGTCCAGGTGTGAGGCGTCCTTCTTCTTTATGCTGCCTCCCCAGCACACCACTGCGTAGAAGAGGGCACTCGCCACAACCGTCTGATAGATTATCTGCAGCATCTTATTGCAGATGTTGAAGGACGCCAGCCTTCTAAGGAAGTATAGTCGGCTCTGTCCTTTCTTACACAGAGCATCAGTATTGGCAGTCCAGTCCAGTCCAGTTTATCATCCAGCTGCACCCCCAGGTATTTATAGGTCTGCACCCTCTGCACACAGTCACCTCTGATGATCACGAGGTCCAGGAGGGGCCTGGGTCTCCTAAAATCCACCACCAGCTCCTTGGTTTTGCTGGTGTTCAGGTGTAGGTGGTTTGAGTCGCACTTTTTAACAAAGTCCTTGATTAGGTTCCTATACTCTTCCTCCTGCCCACTCCTGATGCAGGCCACGATAGCAGTGTTGTCAGCGAACTTTCGCACGTGGCAGAATTCTGAGTTATATTGAAAGTCTGATGTATATAGGCTGAACAGGACCAGAGAAAGTACAGTCCCCTGTGGCGCTCCTGTGTTGCTGACCACAATGTCAGACCTGCAGTTATCGAGACGCACATACTGAGGTCTGTCTGTAAGATAGTCCATGATTCATGCCACCTGGTATGAATCTACTCCCATCTCTGTCAGCTTGTCCCTAAGGAGTAGAGGTTAGATGGTGTTGAAGGCGCTAGAGAAGTCCAGAAACATAATTCTTACAGCACCACTGCCTCTGTCCAACTGGGAAAGGGATCGGTGTAGCATGTAGATATGCTCTGCTCCCACCTTCTCCTGGTATGCGAACTGCAGAGGGTCGAGGGCGTGGCGGACCTGTGGCCTCAGGTGGTGAAGCAGCAGCCACTCCATGGTCTTCATCACATATGACGTCACAGCAACAGGCCGGAAGTCATTCAGCTCACTAGGAAGTGATACCTTTGGGATTGGGGTGATGCAAGATGTTTTCCAAAGCCTCGGGACTCTCCCCTGTTCCAGGCTCAGGTTGAAGATGCGCTGTAGAGGACTCCCCAGCTCCAACGTACAGGCCTTCAGCAGTCATGGCGATACTCCATCTGGACCCACTGCTTTGCTGGCACAAAGTGTCCTCAGCTCTCTGCTTACCTGGGCTGCAGTAATTATGGGTGGGGGGAAACTCTCTCCTATGCTGGTGTCAGCAGAAGGATGGATGGAGGGTGCAGTACTCTGAGGTGAGAGTGGGTTAGGGTGGTCAAAGCTGTTAAAGAAGTTGTTTATCTGGTTTGCTCTCTCCACGTCTCTCTCGATGGTGGCACCCCGCTTCGAGCTGCAGCCAGTGATGATCTTCATCCCATCCCACACTTCCTTCATGCTGTTATTCTGCAACTTCTGCTCCAGCTTTCTCCTGTACTGCTCCTTCACCGCCCTGAGCTGGACCTTCTGAGTTCCTTCTGCACGTGCTGGAGCTCATGCTGATCATCGCCTTTAAAAGCCCTTTTCTTCTGGTTCAAAAGCCCTTGATGTCACTTGCAATTCATGGCTTGTTGTTAGCATAGCAGCGTACTGTTCTTACTGGAACTACAATGTCCATACAGAAGTTGATGTCGTCAGTAGTACAGTCAACAACCTCCTCAATGTTCTCACTATATGATTCCTGCAGGATATCCCAGTCCGTTGTTCCAAAGCAGTCTCTCAGAGCCTGCTCTGCCTCAGGGGACCACTTCCTGAATGAGCGTGTGGTTGTAGGTAGCTCCCTCACCCTTGGTTTGTAGTGAGGCTGAAGCAGAACCAGGTTATGATCTGCTTTCCCAAGCGCAGGCAGAGGGGTGGCGCTGTATGCATCTTTAACGTTTGCATACAGTAGGTCAATAGTCCTATTTCCCCAGGTATTACAATCCACATACTGGGAGAAGGCAGGTAATGTTTTGTCCAGCGTCACATGGTTAAAGTCTCCAGCGATTAGCACAAGCGCCTCGGGGTGCTGCGTTTGCAGTTTAGCAACATCAGAATGGATGATGTCACCCGCTATCTCCACGTCCGCCCGAGGAGGGATGTAAACAATAACAACAATGACGTGTCCAAACTCTCTGGGCAAGTAATAGGGACGCAGACTTACGGCCAACAGTTCGATGTCCCTGCAGCAAGTGGAGATTTGTACATTTACATGTCCAGAGTTGCACCATCTTGTATTCACATACAGAGCGAGTCCTCCTCCTTTCCACTTTCCACAGGTATTTGCGTCTATGTCCGATCTAACTGTGCTAAACCCGGGTAGCTCTACATTAGCATCTGGGATGTTAGTTGTTAGCCACGTTTCACAAAAGCACAACAAATTGCATTCTTTGTAGGTCCTGACATTTTTCACCAGCGCTGAAATGGGTTGAATTCATCCAACCATCAACTTTAACAAGGGCCCCTGTCCCTGAACTAGCCACACAGCCCCACAGCATGATGGAATCTCCACCAAATCTGACAGCAGGTAGCAGGTGTTTTTCTTGGAATGTGGTGTTCTTCTGCCATGCAAAGCGCTTTTTGTTACGACCAAATAACTCAATTTTTGTCTCATCAGTCCAAAGCACTTTGCTCCAAAATTAATCTGGCTTGTGACTCTGTTTGTGGTGTGAGTGCAGAAAGGGCTTCTTTCTCATCACCCTGCCATACAGATGTTCTTTGTGCAAATTGAGCTGAATTGTAGAACGATGTACAGATACACCATCTGCAGTAAGATGTTCTTGCAGGTCTTTGGAGGTGATCTGTGGGTCATCTGTAACCATTCTCACAATCCTGCACATATGCCGCTCCTGTATTTTTCTTGGCCTGCCACACCTGGGTTTAACAGCAACTGTGCCTGTGGCCTTCCATTTCCTGATTACATTCTTTACAGTTGAATATTGACAGTTTAAACCTCTGAGATAGCTTTTTGTAGCCTTCCCCTAAACCATGATATTGAACAATCTTTGTTTTCAGATCTTTTGAGAGTTGCTTTGAGGATCCCATGCTGTCACTCTTCAGAGGAGAGTCAAAGGGAAGCACAACTTGCAATTGACCACCTTAAATACCTTTTCTCATGATTGGACACACCGGTCTATGAAGTTCAAGGCTTAATGAGCTAATCCAACCAATTTGGTGTTGTAAGTAATCAATATTACATGCATTCAAATCAGCAAAATTACAAGGGTGCCCAAATTTTTGCACAGCCAGTTTTTCACATTTGATTTAATTTCATACAACTAAATACTGCTTTACTAAAAAGCTTTGTTCGGAAAACACCCCAGTACTCAGTTGTTCCTAGAAAATGAAAGACATACCACTGTTATCTTTTTTGTTGAAAGTAGAGTAAATTATTATGCAGGCTGAGAAGGGTTCCCAGACTTTTTCATATGACTGTATAATTTCTTGAACACCAAACTTGTGTCAGACATTGCTGTTACGGGTCTTAGTGTTTATTATTTGTTTTGAAACTTATTTTCCTTATTATTTACATAGGTTCTAAGTGTTTAGTTTTTTTCACATGGAGAGCTAATTTCTGGTTTTATTTATACTTTAACATTTGTTATATAAGGGTTAACAGTACTTTGTGCCTTTCCATGTTGCTAATTCTTGTTGCTATGGTGGGACAGCTGCAAGTGTATACTACGTGATATTAAGATTTTCCACTATGTTGAATATTACAGTGAAACCTTTTTGACTTCTTTGTGCTTCTTATTTAAAAGTTTAGACCTTTTTTCCTTGAAACATACATTTTGTTTTGCAATTTTGTCAAACAATGTTTTAGCATCTCAAGGCTTGACCAAATAAAATTTAGAGCATAATCTGGCTTAAAAGTTTGGCTCTGTCAGTACATTAAGTCCTCCTGATATTGACATCTTGTATTTCCTGCAATTTAGTTTAATCTTCAGGCCCCTGTACTTGGACCCAGTGGCCTGCCATTTTATTTCATCTCTAGGAGAACAGCAATGTGTTGCTGTAGATGTGCTTGTCCTAAACAGTTATTTTTTCTTTAATCATTTCTGTATCTCACAATAAGTGAGATTCCTCTATTTACAAATAATTATATCCACTTGCACAGAGAAAAAACATCTCTAGAAAAACTCTCCACAATACCAAACCATTTCATAAATCATCCATCCATCCATCCATTTTCCAACCCGCTGAATCCGAACACAGGGTCACGGGGGTCTGCTGGAGCCAATCCCAGCCAACACAGGGCACAAGGCAGGAACCAATCCTGGGCAGGGTGCCAACCCACCGCAGTTCATAAATCATTAACAGGTCATTGTGTGTTGCAGCCGTCCTTGATGACCGCATTAAATTATAGTTCTCATGTCTTCCCATAAAGACCGATGGAATTCAACAAAAGAGTCAAGTATTGTCTGCACTCTTTGACCACACTGATGCATGTAATAAATAAAATAAGTACCAGTTCAAAGCTCATCAGCATGGTCTTTAGCCGGTCGATTTCTTCTCGCAGTTCTCGGATCAGTTTCACATTTGCATCCTTATGAAAAATAAAGGAAAAAGAAATATTTAAAGAATACTGAAAAATAAACCACTCCATTATGCTAATGGTGTATGCCTTCATTACCTCTTTTCAAAAGTTTCTCCTAAAATATGGGTTGATTTTGACCCAAGTTGTGGATAATACCATAACCCAAACAGGAAATAGAACAAATGTGAGAACGGTTCAATCAGTCAGTTGATCTTAAGTTTCTAAAGCACCTTTTAAGTGAACAGTTGCAGTGTTTACATGGACAGAAAAGTTGCAGAAATGTTTATTTTTTGTTTAAAACAGCATTCATTTTAAGACTTTCCACGTATGCTCACTAGACTAAGTGCTACAGCAATGTCAGAATTATTGGTGTTTTCAACGTGAGAGTAAACTTGAGAGCCTCATGTGTGCAATTTTGCTGTTGCTGATTAAGGAGAAACATAAAACTAAGCTGGACATGAGAGCAGTACAAGTAAAGATTTCAGCAGGTGAATCAGTATACAAGGGCAATAAGTTGTGTGGTGAAAATAAACAAACAGTGGCAATCTGATAATGTGGAGCAAAATGAGATAAATAACTGACTGAAGATGTGCATTATGATGGAGAAGAAGATGTGCATCTAAGTGGTGCCAAACTGAATTAGAAGAATAAAGCACCAGTTTACCAGAAGCATGGTGGAGAGGAGGACTTAGAAAGGTCTAGAATATGGCTTGCACATTAATGTACACCTGCAAAGCACAGGGACATTCATCAGTGATGCATGATGTGCCAACAAGGTTGCATTCACACTGTAGCTCAATTCTGATTTTTGCACTCTTGTGACACAGATCTTGTCTTTTTTAATAAAATACTATGCCAAATCTAAACTCTTCAGATTGGATTTAGACCACTTTGATATGTGGTACGAAATCTGTTACAGACATACTGTATATGACTGTGTTTAAATGCTTGAATCAATATTGTCCTGGAAATTTTCATCCCCAACTTAACATCCTGAAATATAAGGCAACCTTATATAGTCCAAAACATAGCCTTTCATAATTCATAACTGAACAAACAGACTGTGAACTTGTCAACGCTACAGACTTTAGGTAGTTTGCAGTACCCTACAACTAATGTCCACCAATACAGACCAATTGCTACGCATTTTCGGAAGGAGATGGTAATTCTCAAGCACGCCTTGAAGACAGACATTAACATAAGTAATCCAATGCCCCCCTCAACATTCTGGAATTGTAAACCCTCTGTTTCACAACAAAACCCTCCACATCTTGTTTCCACCAGTCTTGGCTTCCCTCTTGAGTCCACAGGTTTCAACATACAGATGTGGCAGTTAAGCAGCATAAACAATTGTCTGTTTTCTTTTTTTTCCTTGCCATCATATGTTGACAAATTCACAGACGTCTTGAGATTGAAAACTAAGTGAACTTGCGCAGTTGCTGCAAGTATTCTTAGCTGTCTATTCGTTTACATTTGTCTGATAAATTTGTTTTTATTACCTGTATGCATGCAGCACACTTTCAGAATGGCTAACCGTATGCACTTGTATCAGATATGGATTACTTGCAAAATTAATTTTAACAGTCATACAATAAAAAATTGCATATGAGCCACAGAATCAGAGTCACTTTTAGCTGTAAAATTCTTCTAACTGACCTACTTCTTCTAACTTTCTTGTTCAACTTTAGAAAATATAGCGGCTTGCATCCTATTCTTCATGTTTATAATTTGTGTTAATGAAAGCTTCAATTAGGTACAACACAAAATGATTTCTCATGGCTTTAGTCTCTGATTCCCTTTACTTTCTCATTTCTCAAGCACCACTTTAATAGCTGTGCATGGCTTAAATTGTCTAGCCATGTCATTTAACCAACAAGAGTAATCACTTACCTCATTGACTCGGGGCTTGTTAACAATATTACGTGCATGGGCTGCATAGCGCAAGGTGTTGACCGTCTCGCTGTAACTGCTACCACTTGGGGAGATAGCTAGAATTCAGACAGAGTAAGAAAGATAGTGAGACATCACTGAATAATCCTGTACTGGAAGGATAATCACACTCTTGCTCAAAAATGTGTAGGGGGAATAGTATACACTTACTGGCTACCATGACTGTCTTAGAATTGCCACCCAGACTGTCCTTCAACAGCCAGGTAAGGATGGAGTCCCGATAGGGCACGTAACAGTGGCGCCGGCTGCCCCCCGACTGTGAGCTTGACTGGCTTCCCGTATTGCTGCTTTCACCTTCACTTGCCATGCTGTTGATGCTTTGACAGCTGCTAAACATCTGGGAATTCTGGGCTGTGGAAAGAACTTCAATTTAGCTTAGCTTCACACACTTGCGTCTTCTGTATTTTAAGACAATGCTTAATTGTTCTGACTGGGTGAGATGTATGGTGCAGATTTAGTTTTATTTTTTTTCTTACTTTATACTGTGTATTCCCATTCTATTACAGAACTGAATAGAAAAGTTTACTTTTACAGTGATAAATATTCCAAACTATCCAAGGGTGTAACTTCCATTGGTAAAGTGTAGAGTCAATTGGATATAATGGATTAATTTACACTCAAACACAATCATTCAAATAAGGGAACATCGCCATTAGAGAAAATCCTTAGACAAAGTAGAATCCAATCCCTTTTTTAAGCAACACCTTAATGCACATGGTAAGATGTTCAGGTATGCACTGCTCAATGTCCATGATACATTCTGCTAAATAGGATATTAGGTAATTTACTGCTGCCTATGAGTAGAAGCATACACTGTTATACTGTCACATTAAAATAACGATAGCATAGTACAGTACTGGAAGTGCAACCACTTTGTGTACAAAAGACATGATATACACGTGTTGCATGCAGGAATCTGTTGCATTCGCTACATTATGATCACTATGTTCTATGATCACTATTTCTGAACTCTATCATAACCTTATGGGACAATGCACGTATATGAAGTCTGACATTGCCCAAATCATCTTTGTTTTTAATTTGGTTATTGATAATAACCATTCAGACTTCTAAAGTAGCCTAACTAGCACTGAAAGGAGAAAAAATTAAAGCTATGTGAGGAGCAGTATACTCTGTGGAGTTAAGACATGGCTATTGAAGATGCATTATAAAAAGTCAGAAATGAGAAGGGTCAGGTGGCTGTATGGAGTATCACGGAGTAAGACAAAGACAAATGGTGAGTTGAGGGATAGGCAAGGTGTGGAGGCAATAGAGACAGATTAATGTAGTTTGGGCATTTGGAGTGAAATGCTGAGGATAAACGGGAGAAGAGATGCACCATGACCAAGGGAGAGGGGACGAGGAGAAAGAAGATGGAATTAGTGATGGTCAGATGATATGAAAAAGAAATAAAAGATTTAGTTTTTTTCACATATAATATCTTAAATATTGACACTGCTTTTCTGTACTTTGATTTCTTTATATCTGTATATAGTCTTTATTTAAGCATGATGGTTTGAATGAAGTGTAGTTTACTTGTACCCTAAATTGGTTGTGTACATGAGAGACCTTATACTGCCCAGTGCTACAAGGATAGGTTCTAAGTCCCTAGACCCTGAATTGCATTGTTTGTTGGTGTCATCTCTGGGACTGAGTTTGGCCAACAGAAATGCATATGCTCATTTGTGTATCAGTTGTTCTAAGTCCTGTCCAGTCTCTTATATTACTCTTATATTATTGTGTGTGCGCCCTGCCCAGGGTTTGTTTCCTGCCTTGCACCCTGTGTTGGCTGGGATTGGTCCCAGCTGACCCCCGTGACCCTGTAGTTAGGATATAGCAGGTTGGACAATGGATGGATGGATGGAGTTATTTCTCCTTCCTCTTGCACAGTTCCCTTCAATCTTTCCTTCTATAATATATTGCAAAGTTTTTCATTCTTCTTCTTTTTATTATATTTTCCACCTCCAGGATCTTATTCAATTTATGATATACACATCTGTCCACAATATATGTACACTACCACTTCCCGAATGTGTAGGGTGTCTGACTGAAGCATCCATGACTCACAACCATAAGGATGTGTTGATCAAATATAACATTTTAAAATCCAAAGCTTCAGTTTTAGATTTAACTTTCTAATACAAAGTATGTTTTTATACTTGCAGAATGTGCTTGTTCTGTTCTAGCTCTTACTTTCACCTTAGCATCAAAGTGGTCTTCAATTCAATTCAAGTATTGTCCTTTCTAGTATGTTAATGATGTCAATCCTCTTTTGAGTTATAACCATGACCTTTGTATTCTGTACATTCAAATTAAGACCCAACAGAGTACTTGCATCTGCCATTGAGATCTTGCAACCCATCTTTTTTTATTCGTTCAGTTCTATCTGATGTGATTTTTGTATAATTTCCTCTGAATAAATGTTAAATAGATAGATAGATAGATAGATAGATAGATAGATAGATAGATAGATAGATAGATAGATAGATAGATAGATAGATAGATAGATAGATAGATAGATAGATAGATAGAAGTGGGGACAATATGCACCCTTGAAGTACTCCTTTGTTTATTTTTACATCAGGTGTTTTTCACTGTCCATTCTGTTTGCTGCCAATGTCAGCTCAAATATGTGTTCTGTCTAAACCTGCTTGGTGCAAGATATTTAAAAGACAATCATTCTTTACCCTGTCAAATACACTTTTGAAATCTATAAATCAGGGGTCTCCAACTCCAGTCCTGGAGAGCTACTGTGGCTGCAAGTTTTCCTTCTAACTCTTTTCTTAATTAGTGACCAGTTTTTACTGCTAATTAACTATTTCCCTTTATTTTAAATGACTTTTCTTGAGACTCTGACCGCTGAAGTGATTTTATTTTTACCTTAAATGGCACCTAAACATAAAATTGATGTGAAGTGAGCCAACAGATGAGCAACTAATTTGGGGCCTCAAACTCCAACCGACTTCACTTCATTCAGTTTCTTAATTTAAAGCCAGTTCTCGTTGCTAATTAAACCTGTTATTTAATTCCATGGTGCTCATTCTGCCATGGCAGACATTTCCAAAACTGCTGATTTTCTTTTTGAAGAGCGCTGTCAAAATGTTTTGTGGACCTGAGCAGATCAACATTATTGAGGCCTTCACCTTTCTTTATTTTCAGTTATTGTGTGATAGACGCAGGTTGTTGTTTATGTGTTGGTACATTTTGTGTCTTAATATTGTCAGTCAGTCAGTTAGACATTCTGCATGTCTTTGGACTGTGGGAGGAAACCGGAGCACCCGGAGGAATCCCACGCAGACACGGGTAGAACATACAAACTGCAGACACAGGGAGAACCCAGGTCTCCTAACTGCGAGGCAGCTGCGCTACCACTACGCCACCGCGCTGCCCATCTTAATATTGTTTGGTTGCTAATTAACGGAAAAAAAAATAATTAAGGGGCCTGACTCTTAAGTTGTGCATCAATTAAAATTAAGGAAAAGAGTTAATTAGCAGCAAAATTAGGTCACTAATTAAGAAAAGGGTTAGAATGAAAACCTGCAGCCACAGTAGTTCTCTAGGACTGGAGTTAGAGATCCCTGCTACAAAGCATATACATAGATCTTGCCTCTTATCAAGTTATTCTTGGGTTCTCAGACTTGCCCTAAATCCAAATTGTGTATTGCGCATGAGTGAGTCACATTTATGCTTTATTCTTTAATATAGAATTGTTAAAAATAATTTCAATACATGACTAATTGAACTTATTGTCCCTGTATTGGTTGCATTTCTTCGAGTTTGATTCCTTGAAAATAGTGACAAATTCTGATTTCAACTTCATAAATTCCCTTGTGGGAGCCTGTAACCCCTAGAGGGCAGATTGAGAAATGCATCCCAGACATGGGTGGTAGGAGGGAAATCAAATACCCTTGCGGATGAACAGGCATAGGAATAGGAAGAAGTGTTATAATGAGTGAGTGAAGGTAGAGTTAATTAGGGACAGTACAGCATCAGCACAGATAGTTACAGGCATTGAAGATAGACTTCAGATCTGGCTCTAACACTAAGATGTTTAAGGCAACGGGAGACCAACACATTATAATTCCAAGAAAACAGTATGGCAAATTCCAGACCAAAGATGGCCCTCAGCCCCCAGCAGGACAGTGCTTATAATTGCTGGAAGGAATATTTCAAATATTAACAAATATAGGCTCATGGAATGTAAGTGGTTTATGTTAGCAGAAAAAATGTCAATAGCATAAAGAGGAAAAATTAGGATTAAACATCCTGGGTACAAGAATGACTCTCTGGAGAGGGAAATAAAAGTGTATTGCTCTGGTAGTAATGAATTGTATTAGGCAGGTTTAAATATGTTAGATTGCATTTAGTATTTATCACATTAACAATTCTGTCTTACATCATGACATAACAATGTAAATATCCTTACAAACACAACCATTTCTTCTTAATTTTCTAAATTAAACTTCAGGATGTCTTAATTTAAAAGGTAAACTATTTTTAAACTTGTTTTGAAATAATAGTTATAAAGAACATGAAAAAAAAATCCAACACAAAGAAGACATGACAATCACTAGTTGAAGATAACGGCTGTTCAGGGTGCTGGTGGATGAAGCCCAATGAAAAGGATACACCTACCTAAGGTAGAAATAACAATGCCGAGGGTGACTAAAGACTTGTTGATGTTAGAGCCTTCCGTTAGGCGGTCTCTACAGTAATTGGGATCTGCTCGCTCGCTGCACAAAAAAAAAGTCAAGCTTAACACACCTTCACAACACATTCAGTTTAATGCAACACTGTCAGCAAGTAACACTTCCATGACAGAAAGGCTGCATACAGCTTAGCAACGTATTCTAATTGGAACAAATTTAAGTGTCTCAACAATGTAGTATTGAAAATGGGCATTTATGTGGGCAAACCCTTGCTGGGATGAGCAAAAGGATTACTTTTCCAAGCTGATTAGATACAGATGTCATAATCCGTCTTCCGAAAGTAGACTCTGGTGGAACCCTACTACCCTCACAAACTTTAGAAAAGAGATCTGATTTAAAAGTTAGGTATTGCCCAAAATTACTTACAGGTACAATTTCATGGGACACCCATTAAACAGCCCTGTAGTTCAACATCTCTCGTGTTTTGTCAGTGAGGTGTTGTGTAAGAAATGTTTCATTACGTTCATATCTCTTCACTTTCCGCATCCCCTTAGAATTCTTCACCAAAATAATTTTCATTTTAGTCATGTATACCCAGTATTTTTAACATTATGCTTCATTTACACATTCTTACACATTCCATACTCAGCCTTGGATTGTTTTTCTAGCAACCTTCAGGAAATTTCAGAAATTGTCATTTTTTGGCACAATGTTAAATTCACAAAACTATCAGCACCTGAGCAAACAGACCAGGTCATTGCCGCACTGGCAAAAAAATGACATTTCCATATATTGTAAGTCCATTTTCATTTCTTATAATAGGACTGGTAAATTATAATTTATGAACTCTATACCTCCATTAAGTGTGTTTTACTAATGAAAGTACTGCTTTAGACTTAAATCCCAGACACCAATAAAGTGACACTGCAAAGGTACATAAAGGAGATTGGAGTCGTGTTGCACGGAAACATACCTCCCTGCCAAGTCCACCAAGTTGATTTTGCTGACAATTTCAGAAGGAAGGTTGTTCTCCAGAATGGCCTAAAACAGAGACAAAGTCCGCTTATTATCTAACACTTCTTCAGCACAACCCCCCATTTTCTTGGATCAGCAGCCCCATCACTTGGCCCTTTGAATGATGTGCTGTCAGCAACAGCGAACAACATCTTGTCTACCAAAGACTCAAATCAGCATCTGCTTGGAGCTTTGGGCAGCCTGGGACTTGAGAACTCAACCTTTACAAATAAGTCACACTGCCACACTTTTTAAGAGGGTATGCTGCAGATGCCTAAACCAGAGTTCTAATGTAGATTGTAAATATTAGCATGTAGAAAGGACATTGCTGCCTACCAAGATGCTATACTCATAGACCAAGAACTTGATTATAATCTTAGGATTTACATTATTTTAACACTCTGAAGCAGGCACCACAGTGGCTGGTATACTCATTTTGAACGTTAGGACCACACAGCCTCCTAACCTTATTTTAAAGAATTGGGCCTATTTGTCTCCATTTTCATCCTGAACACCTGGACCAAAACTGTGTCCATATCTTAAATTAAAAAAAGAGCCCTAAATACTCAGGCAGTAATGACTCCATTTTGAATCCTAAGCTTTAAAGAGTGTAATGAATCTCCTAAAGAGCCCAAACACTCACATCATCCACAGATCGTGCAGGAAATATATATGACCACCAAGCCTCCTCATACTACATTCTCATTACTTTGACAGCACTGATTTTAACTGCCACTCATCTACTGTAAACGCCACCTACAGCCTTCAGTATAAGGGAAACTTTATTGAGCTTAGGGGCTGTTGAATAGGCAGGCTGATTGAAGATAATGATGTAGCTTTATAGACAGACAGCATAGAAGAACAGACATCACAAATTAGTTTTTGAATGCATTATGATGTGGAAAAAAAGAATCTATGATAATCATTAGAAATGGATCATACATTGAAAGCTAGATAAATATTGGTGAAGACAGAACCAGGCTCATACATGTCTCCTTGGCAGGAGATCAGGACATTGAACATCACTATTATTTTGATTACTAGGATTCTTCTTATTACAGCAGATTTAGCAGGTACCAGTACCTAAGGTAACTTTAGGATGGGTTATACACACATACACAAACACACATTTTCTATAATTTGAGACAAAGACATTTTCACTTGATTTACCCCTCTGCTCTGCAGTTTACAATCACAAATGATACAATTCAGAAGTGATTAAAGTTCACATTGCAAACTTTAATATTTTAGGTCACACCATTTAGAAATGACAACACTTTTTCTACATGGTTCCCAAAATTCAGGGCACCATAATGTTTGGGACACAGCAATGGCATGTCTATTACAGCCATTGTCGCACTTAGGACTCTAATGCAGCCATCTTCAGCTTCAGCTTGTTTCAGGGTCTTTGACTCATTACCTTTTCTCTTCAGCTTAGGGAAGGCCTGCTCAGTTGAATTTAAATTGGAGGACTAGCTTGGACATTCAAGAATTTTCCATTTTTTATCTTTGAAAAACTCCTATGTTGCCTTTGCAGTATGTTTGGATCATCACCTTGTAGGATGAAGTGTCGTCCACTGAGTTTGGAGGCCTTTAGTGGAACTTGAGCCGACCAGATGTTTCTCTACACCTCAGAATTAATTGTGCCACAGCTGTCAACAGTCACATCATCTATGAAGATAAGTGTGCAAGGACCTGTGGCAGCCACACATACCTAAGCCATAACAACTCCACTGCCATGTTTTACAGATGAGGTGGTCTGCTTTGGACCTTAGGCAGTTCCTTTTGGTCTCCACACTTTGCTCTCGCCATCACTCTGATGAGGTACATCTTTGTCTGATCTGTCCACAAGACCTCTTCCAGAATTCTGCAGGCTCTTTTAAGTAATTTTTCCCAAACTGTAATATGGCCATCCTGTTATTACGGCTAACTAGTGGTTTATATCTTGCTGTGTGGCCTCTGTATTTCTGTTCATGAAGTCTTCTGCAGATAGTCGTCTCTGACACATCCTCTTCTACCTCCTGTTTCAGATCTGTCAGGCAGGTATTTGGGGTTTTTTCTTGACCAAAGTGAGGGTTCTGGGTTCTTCTGTCATCAGCAGTGGAGGTCTTCCTTGGCCTACCAGTCCCTTTGAAATTATTGTGTTCACTGATGTGTTCTTTCTTCTTCATGATATTCCAGGCAGTTGATTTAAGTAATCCTAAGGTTCTACTGTTGTCTCTGATGGGTTTATTCTTGCTTGTCAGCCACATTATGGTTTCTTTGACTTTTACTGACACAGATCTTGTCCTCTTGTTGAACAATGGCAACTACAGACTCCAAAGGGTGGAAGAAGGCTGAAGTATTTTATGAAGCAATGAAACAGACCAGAGGAATCACCAACACCTGTGACGCCAATAATCTCAAGTATTATGGCGTCCTGAAATAGGAGGACTGTGTAGAAAAAGTGTTGTCATTTCTACATGGTGTGACAGAAATGTATGCAAATCCCCCTAAAAGAAAGTCTGCAATGTGCACTTTAATCTTGTCTGAGGTGTTTAATTTGTAACTGTCCCATACCATCCCCCACCGAGGCAGCTGAAGTCAGATACAAAATTTTGACAGCTGAAGTCTCTTTTTCTGGAAGTGAGGTGTCTGGAATTGTATAGGAAAATAATATTGTTTTCATGTATGTTCCTTGTCTACAACAATCCAAGTAAACGTAAGATGACATTTCTTGCGAGGCAAGAAATGTTGAACATATACTGTAACTAAAACAGAATTTTTTTCATATGGTATAGTAATAATGACAAAATGTTGATGTCAAGTGTATAATGTGTGAAGACTGAAGTCCAATTATCAAGTAAACACTTTCACAAAAGGTATACAAAACAAGTGTGCTTTTATTCAAGAGTAAAACCGAAGAAAAAGAAATTGTTCAATTTACATGTTGCTGTCAATGTGTAAAAACTGAAACACAAATATCAAGCATATCAAAAATGTTTCTGTTTCAGTTATGTGTTCAGCATTGTTTGCCTCACATTTCCTGCCATTCTACATTTACAGAGACTGTTGTAGACACAGAACACAAATGAAATGTATGTATTCCAAATAACAATATATTATTTACCCTATACAATTCCAGACATCTCATTCCCAAAAAGATAGACTTCAACTGTGACAATTTTCTGTCCAACTTCAGCTCCCTCGGTAGGGGATGGGATAGCAGGCTGGCTGTTGCTAGTGCTATTTGACATGTTTGCAAAACAAAGACGCTGATGAGGAGGTGTGAAGGAATTTAAGGCAGCCCGGCATTATGAATATTTTTGCAGGGTTCAGGGATTCTAGTGTTAAAAATTACATAGCTTCTAGCTCACACACCTACACTTTCATAAACACACAAACCAAAACACCTAAAAATCTTTCTCCAGGTTGTATACGCATATCATAACCGCATCCAAGTAGAAAAAGATATTGACCCCTGCCCCACTGTGAGCCCAGTGAAGCTGACCTGAGTGTACTGGATGGTGAATATGGCATGAGAGCGGCTACTGGCATCATGGACGTGGGTGGCAGCCGTCATTCTATAACAGAGACACATGACCATGGTAAACGAAACAAAAAATATTACATGTCAAACACAATGAAACAGGCAGAGACAAAAAAAGCTAATCAATGTAAAGAACATTTTAAACTTTCTACTATACAATGTACAGGTTAGCATTAACAATCCGGGAATGGCCATTCTTATCATAGAGAGGAAATATTTTATTGCAGGTTTAAAAACTGCCATGTTTACTATGAATAAGCATATTTTCATTCTCACTTTTATCCTCTTATTTTTGACTTTTGTTCACTTTGATTTTACAGCAATCTTCATTAGCCTTTAACTTTTTCAGTTTCTGAAAGGGCAGATTAGTTGGGGTGGTGGGAGCAGAAAAAGAAGTTTAGTACTTAATTGATTTAAATACCCTTTTCAACGCATGTTAGCTTACGTGTATCTGTCAAAAGAACACTTTTTAAAATACTGTCTTGATGTTAAATTCTCTTGCTTTTGCAGAATTTGCCACTAAACCTGCCAATGTCAGTTGCCAATAAAAAGAATAAACACTCATCTCTTACAAACTGGACCACAGGACAAAGGGGAAGATTATTCATTATTTCATCTGTGCCCCATGTTAAAAAAAAACAAAACTAGAACTTTATGAGGATGTTTACAAAGAGGATTATAATTACAGGCTTTATCTTACTGTAAATGTTTACAAACAATTTAATTTTGTTTCTTGTATCAAATACGAGTTTCAGTTTCCAACACTGGCTTTTTGGGTCTGGCTCACACATGCATTTCACCAGATTGTGAATGGTGACCATCCATGGCAATGCCAGGCACCTTCTCCAGGCTGGTTACTTGTGTCACCTGACCCTTGCTGCCAACAATCATCTTTAGGCCTGGAAGAGGGACTCCTAAAATCTTTGTTGAGGGCAAGCATGTCATCGTCTTTGGATGTACTACCAGGTTATTCCGTGTTTGTAGTGTTCATTGCCAAGTGGTAACTCTTTACAGTAAAAACACCTTCAAGAAGATAGCTGTAAAAATCTGTGCGGCATTTAATCTACTCCAACATTACATAATGGTAAAAATCCACAAGAACCAAACAAGTAACAAGGGCCTCTTAGGACCTGCAAATAGATGTCAGCATTTGGGAAGAGATTAGTCTCACTTTGGAGATAATTATCCCAAATTTTCTTGAACTTGGGCTGTGAATGGACCATACTTAGGACTGCACTAGTGGAGCAGAATGATCTTCAAATCAGATATCAACTGGCAAAAAAAGACAGCAGCAGACAAAAGAAGAAAAAAAAATTGGGCAGAGAGTAGTCTCAACGGCCATCAAGAATGACATTCTGGAGGTCTCAAAATTTCTGGCAATATTATCAATGATTTACTAAGTAGTAGGGTAAAAACTTCGCTCTGCTTTTCACAGCAAGGAAATGTATAAATTAACTGGGGATATCACTGGGAAGTAGAAGGTGCATATGGAGAAAACTATGATCTTGGCAAATAATCATCAGAATCAGCAAAGATTGCTCCTTGTCCAAGACTGTGATCATCTCATTTGTTGTGAAGTGGCAATACTATGGGGGTTGATAGGATTCTGACAAAATGCAAAAATTGCACAATACTGTTTGCATTTTTTTGATGAATTTCTGTCTTTATCTTTGCATAGAAGTCCCAGTTCTATTGATGGGCAGATTGGTTTGGGTTTCTCCATTTTCAAATGCAGAGGGATTGTACTCTGCATCTGATTCTGGAAATCTTGTACCAGTGCTAAGCAGAAATTCCATCTTGACCAAAAAACAGTAAATTAGACAGCTTTGTGAGAGTGGAGTAAGAACAGGATTTTTCTGCATGCTAGTCCACTCTGAGTGTGGGGTTATTATCAATTACATGTGAGTAGGAAATAATAAATGTCTAATGGGCCAGATTTTGTTGTGACAGAGAAAAAAAACAAGAGCATTCATTGTCTAAAATAAGGGTTGCTTCTAACTGAGTCATTAATTCATGTACCAAAATTTTGGTGGGCAAAGTCAAAGCCGTAATAATACACCAGTCATCTATGTTGGTTTGTATTTTTCTATTACTCTCTGAGCATTCAGTCATTTGCAAATGTCTTTCCTTTTTTGTACCAAAGTTGAACACAAGCGGCCATCTTATATCTTATGGGTGTCATGATGTCATGGCTTTGATGGCACATATGTTATATGCCTAGCAACTACCCCTGATCATTCTGCCCATACACACAAAATGGCAGCACCAATGAAAAAATAAAACACAGAATGGTGTTGGGATTACATCACTGAAATAACGATAACAAATATTAAAAAAAAAACTTAACACATAGTATTGGTCAAAAATAAACAAAAGAGAAGTGCAGAATTATTTGAAATAATTCCTGACCATTATCACTCACCTGTTTGCTATCCCTTCCTCCAGGAGATTTACTGTTTGCTTGTAATCTGACACTAAATGCTGAGACAGACCTGAGGAAAGAGAACACAGATAAAGAGAGGATAAACAATAAAGTGAAAGCAATAATAATAATAATAATAATTCATTCATTACTGTGCCACAACAACAGGATTCCTAAATGTCACAGGACACAAGATCATGTGCTAAAAAGCACCTCTGGGGGTCGCTTTTGCCCAATGCTATCAGGCAATTCTATGCTTCCTCCTGGAGTTCTAAAATATAAATAAATACATATATTTGTTTATATTTACTTACTTACAGATTGATTGATTGATTGATTTATTGGCTGTGTTATTTTTCTTGTAAGTCTGAATCCTTTTTTTATGTTTCTGATGCTAAATTCATCTTAATTTCCCCATGGAATTAATAAAGTTTAATCTAATCTAATTACTGTTGTATTCACTACTTCATGGCTACAGTACAATACTGACGTAAAAATGTACAGAATATACAAATACAGTATATAAAATGAACAGTACGAGATTGCAACATTGCAATCAAAAGATAGACAATGAAAAGATAGAAGGACAGGACCAGAACACCAAATCAAAGTTTAAGTGCACATAAGAACAGGTACCTAGAAGACAGATTGTGTGACAAAAAAAATACACAACAGGAAAGCTGAAGTCATTTAAAGGTTAGTTAGCTCAAATTCAAAAAGAAATCACACTAACACCATGAGTCAATGTCAGAGGAAATAGAAAATCTTAAACAACTGTCTCTATTGCAGCGCCCAGTTGTATACTGTACTTTCGCAGAGGTGACATCACCCGGCATGAGTTTGAGTAACTGCCTCCAAGCAACTCACCATCACAATTTGGCATCCAGCAACACCAAATGGAAACAGCCATGCCATAACCAAATAGCGCTGCTGGACAAACACTACACAATAAACAATCAAATATAGCTTATAAATCTACAAGAATTCTAAAATTATAGCAACATGAAAGTGAAACTAGGAAGTCTGTAATAACATGAGTGCAGAAATAATTACAATAACAAAAAAATGATCAAAGATAGAAATTATACAACATCAGTTTCCAATTCCCTTAAACAATAAAAGCAATTTGCAATCAAGTTTTTTAACTTTGAGTTCTCCAGTTCCAAATTACATTAAAAGTCTTCAAGAAACCCTGAAATAAACTCATTGATCAGCTACTTCTGAACTTGCCGTCTTATGTCTGGACTCAACAGTGAGATGCTATGGAAGAACTTTCTGTCTGCAAGATAAAACAACCCAATGCTTGCAATAAACAAGGTTTTATATATATATATATATATATATATATATATATATATATATATATATATATATATATATATATATATATATATATACACATACAGTAAAACCTTGATCCTTGATTAACTATCAATCTGTTAACCGTCAGAGGTCAGGACCAAAAAAAAAAAAGAAAAAAGATGCACGCCAGCTCCATACAGTACACAGAGTTATGAACATTGGAACAACTCTCCCTTCTGCTAGTGCGTAGTATTTTACCCAAGCACCAAACATTACGTACATCTGAATCTGTTCCTCGGAGAGTCGCAGTCAGGGCAGCTGAGCTGGCTACTCTAAGCAGTTGTTCAAAGCTGATCCTCCAGCTAGGACGTTGGATATCTCTGAGTCCACGGTTCTTGAGGCTGATCCTCCAATTAGCTGTGAACCACCCAATCTCACTGAGATTGCACAGGTGGTGAACCAGCTGAGGGAGGGAAAGGCTGCAGGGATCTGTGGTATCCAGGGTAAACTTCTCCAGGCTAGTGGTAAGGCTGTCCTCTTGGCATTGCAAGCAATCTTTGCTTCCATTTGGGAGACTGGCATCATCTCAACTGACTGGAAAATGGGACTTGTCATCCCTATCTGGAAAGAGAAGGGTGATCGCCTGGATTGCAGCAACTACAGGGAGATAACACTGCTCTCAGTGCCGGGTAAGGTCCTTGCTAGGGTCGTCCTCAATAGGATCCATGATCACTTGCTCACCTACCAGTGACTGGAACAGTCTGGTTTTACACCTAAGAAGTCTACCATCAACTGCATCCTGGCACTGAGGGTTCCCATGGAGCGCAAACGTGAATATAGGCAGAATTTCTTTGTAGCCTTTGTCAATTTTCGCAAAGCGTTCGACTCAGTTGATCAAGCTGCCCTGTGGGACATCCTGAGGATTCGCGGGATCCCCTCGAGGTTGCTGGATATCATGGCCAGCCTGTACACTGGTACTGTGAGTGCTGTGCAGAGTGGAGGAAGGACCTCTGCGTCTTTCCCAGTTGATTCTGGGTTCGTCAGGGGTGTGTTCTTGCTCCTACTCTGTTCAATGCTTGTATGGACTGGATGTTGGGCAAGGTCGTGGGGTCCAGCGGCTGTGGGGCATCTGTTGGTGAAGAAAGGTTCACGGATCTTGACTTTGCTGACGATGCTGTGATCTTCGCGAAGTCAATGGAGGCTCTGATCGGGGCGGCGCTCAAGAGACTGACTGAGGAGTCTGAAAGTCTAGGCTTGAGAGTGTCCTGGATAAAAACCAAGATCCAGGCCTTTAATGACCTCTTGGGCACAGCCATCAGCAGTGTGTCTGTCTGCGGAGAAAGTGTCGACATTGTCAAGAGGTTTACTTACCTTGGCAGTGACATTCATGTCTCTGGTGACTCTTCCTATGAAGTCAGTAGACGGATTGGGAAAACATGGGGGGGTCATGAGGTCGCTGGAAAGGGGTGTGTGGCGCTCCCGATATCTATGCAAAAGGATGAAGGTCCAAGTCTTTAGAGTCCTGGTGCTTCCTGTCTTGCTATATGGTTGCGAGACATGGACTCTATCCAGTGACCTAAGATGAAGACTGGGCTCATTTGGTACTGTGTCTCTCCGGAAAATCCTTGGGTACCATTGATTTGACTTTGTGTCGAATGAGCGGTTGCTCATGGAGTCCCAAATGAGGCACATTACCTGCATTGTGAGGGAGCGTCAGTTACGGCACTACGGCCATGTGGCGCGTTTCCCCAAGGGTGATCCGGCTCGTAAGAACCTCATTGCCAACGTAACACCTGGCTGCGGAAGATAGAGGGTCATTTCCGGAGGGTGGGACTGGACCGCGTGTCTGCCTGGGGGGGTTGCAAACCGGGATCCCGAGTTGTTTCGTTGTGTAGTGAGTGCGGCAACACACTGTACCAATGCATGCTCCCCAATTTGACTTGACTTGACCACGTGTCAGGCCGCATTTTGAAATCACAGTGTTAGTTATGTACCTTCTGTTTTAATAACATTTCATAGCTTTTCCCTTTTATTATAATGTATCTACTATACATTGTTATGGCTAATAAACATAATAAGTATCTATCTATCTATCTAATAAGCATGTGGTGTTGGAACTGTCACAAAAAATGAAATCATTAAACGTTTACAAAATGGCGAAAGAGCTTCAAATATTGCTTCAATTTACAGATTAGGAAGAACAACAGTGAATGATATAAAGCGTAATGCCAACAAAATTGAAAAACATGTTGAAAATAGAATCCACTGACAGTAATGCTAATGTATTAATGTTAGTGTTCTCCTGTATTGTAATTTTCTTTTTAAATTCTGTTATATTCTGTTAATATACTGTGACGTGCAGGCAGCTTGTGATGTGTTGTGCGGGAGCAGAAAGGGTGGAATGAATGGTGGGCAAGTGATGGGAATGGCTGAAGGGCTAAAGGACATTCCTCTTAGGAGATGAGTGACAGGAGAAGTGAGGAGAAAAAGGAAGGTGTGGTGGAAGGAAATTCTGAGTAGGGAGTCAGGAGACAATAAGCAGGACAGAACGTCAGTGGCAGGAGATAAACAGTTTGGTAGGAAAAGCTTTCTTTTATTGTTTTGGAGGTGTGCTCTGTAACCCAGATAATGGAGTATAACACAGTGCACCATTTATTATGGAAGTAGACTCCAACAAAAACGTAGAAAACTCCAGTACCTCTGAGTTGTGTTTCCTTATTATACTGATCAGTACAATATTATATTTTGTAAATAAATATGACTATTCGCTAAACTACAGTATATCATTTTTAAAGTAGCTGTTCTATTATCTGTCTTTTCTCTTATCCGTCTTGGCCTCGGTCCCGCCCCCTGATGGATAATTGAGGTTTTACTGTATATACAAGGGTAATCCCAAAAGTAAGGTCTCCTATTTTTTTAGAAATACAAACAAACATTTATTTTCTATAATATTTACAGCATTTTAAAGGTTAAAGAATTATTTATTTTTCTACATAATCGCCATTTCGGTCGATGCATTTTTGTAGACGCTGTGGTAGTTTTAGAATGCCCATATCATGCCCCATGTCATACCAGCTCGCAGCCATGTCCTTCAGGAAGCATTGAACCTCATCTTTCACCTCTTCATCGGAGCAGAATCGCCTTCTGGACAAATGTTCTTTCAACTTAGGGAACAGGTGATAGTCACTGGGTGCAGAGAGCATCCAGCGTGATCCGCCGATCTTTACACATGTTTTCCTCAACCTTCGCGACTGTCTCGTCGGAAATTGATGGTCTCCCGCTCCTTTGTTCGTCATGAATTTCAGTACAACCGGCTGTAAACTCTCTACACCACTTGCGAATGTTTTTGACATCCATGCACGACTGTCCATACACTTCCGTCAATTGGCGATGAATTTCAACCAGTTTAACGCCTTTTGCGTTCAAAAATCAAATAACTGCACAAACTTCACACTTGTCGGTAGCGTTCAACGGGAGCTCCATTTTCAAGGGCTGCCAAGCCAAGATTGAGCATCCCAGCGAAGCCGCGCATGCTTGTTTGGGAGTGGAGGAAGCACCAATCACAACAGTGTGGCCAACAGCCGTACAAACAGTTTCTCTACATCCCCACCGCTTTGGAGACCTTACTTTTGGGATTTCCCTCGTGTATATATATATGTGTATGTGTATAAGTGTATATATATATATATATATATATATATATATATATATATATATATATATATATATATATATATATATACTGTGTATATATATATATATACATATATAAGTGTATATATACATATACACTTATACACTGTATATATAGGTATCATGGAGGAAGGACAGGCACCCTGGCTGAGATAAAGAATGGTTTCTTGCCTGGAGAGGAGGCCAAAATGGATGGACTGGGCAAATGAGTATACCGGAAGCAATTCACTCTTCTACGTGACAGGTGCCAGTGTTCCTCAGGGCTAAACCTGATTAGCACACCCACCGAGTGTCCTAGGAGCTGGAGTCCTGAAACACAGTCCATTTGGGATCTTTGGGTACTGCCAGAGGGAGCTGCTGAGGGAGGACTGTCCTGATTTCCTCAGAAGTGCCCCAGATGAAAGCAGATCCCAGGTCAGATTTAAAAGAAAGCCTGCAGCCTCACTTATTTGAGTCAGAGTTGGGAGGCAGAGGGTAACACTCTATGGTGGATGGAAGGAGAGGATTTATATATGTGTAGTGTGGCTTTTGATTCTGTAAGAAGGGTTTTGGAGGTGAATAAAAATCTTTTATCTGAACCCAGAATTGAGCTTGGGCATTATTGTGTCTGTGGTTTAGGGTTCAGTGGCACCACCTTGTTGTTACTGCAAAATAAATGCAGTGTCCAGATGTACAAAGCTGACAGAGACGTGTCCCTATAGACTCAAGGCCATAATTGCTGCCAAAATGTTCCATCTACTAAATACTGACTTCACGGGGATGAATAATTTTGTGAATAATTATTGTGTTTTTATTTGTAATTAATGTATATTCTTTGGTAGCCTGTTTTTAACTTTAATATTAAAGAGTCTTTCTGTTTATCAATGTCAAAAAAGGGAATCTTAATCCACCATGATTCAATGTTGTATGATAATAAAATCTGAAAATTTTAAAAGGCATATAAACTAAATAACTGGACTAAGTTACATTGGGAATGAGTAATCAGTGTTTGAGCATTAGTGTCTATAGATACAAACCTGTGTTGGAAGATACCTAAATCATGCAAACTAATTGAAAAAAAAATATGTATGTTTGGGTATTTGTGTCTCCATCCAGTTTGCATTGTCGCTGTCATTCCAACAGATTAAAGAAATGCTTTTTATTTCTACAAATGTTTGGAATGCACCATCTGTTGGAAAGACAAATGCAATGTATTTTATCTCTACAAGCATTAAAATACATTCCAACAGATGACGCACTGCAAACATTAATGCTGAGGTCTACACTGATTTCTTAGATTTCAACCTGTCTCTTACTAATAGCACAACTAGTATGGTATAAATTATTTTGAAAAAGTAACACTAAGGCACCACAATTTGTGTCAGCCATTACTATTTAAGGTGGAGATGCTATACTTGCAACTGTCCAAGTTTGTGTATAACAAAAAGCAAAACAATATGTAAATGTAAGCTTTGATAAAAGACTTTCACTAGGGATTACTGACTTTAGGTTGGTTTTACACATTGGGCTCTGTGGCATAATTGCTTGCTTATTTAGTTTTAACCCCTGCCATTTATGCATTACAATTTCACCTCCTGGTTCTTTTCTTTGCCTGTCCCCATTGCCTGCCTGTTACTTCAACTCTAACCTTATATAGGTGGGGAGCAATTACAGAACACACATGACAGACACAGAGACCGGTATCAACATGGCCAGGGCCATACAAAACCACACAAAACAGTGTTGCTCATATGAATAACCTAAAATAAAAAATTATGGCTCAAAAGCATAACAGTTTAACCATAATAATTAATAACTAAACAAAATTCATGCTAAACTAACATTTGCATGTATAAAAATCCCCCAAAATCATAACATACTGTATATACTGAAAGGGCAGTAAAAATAATGTATAGGGTTTTTGTTCAATATTCTAAACCAAAAGACTGTGGTTGCTGGTGCCCACAAGAGCAGTACTTTAAAATGTTATGGTCAAAATGAGTGCGGCTGGCCCACGTCCACAGACAAAGTCTGTGCTACACCAGCAAACACACACACAGACACAAGTGGCCAGATTGTAAGAGCAGCACAGTCAGTTTGAGTGTGAATGGCTGTAGCGTCATCTTGACTTTGACTCCTTTTGATATTTCTCTACCATCAAAGCCTGACGACTAGAATAATGGACATTTACCAAATTTACTTAGGTTTACTAGGCAGGGTGGAGTGGGTGGAGAATAGTGTGAGGAGTGATTTGTGACAGACAGGTACCAGCAAGAGAGAAAAGGAAGGTTTGCAGGATGGTAGTGAGACCAGCTATGTTATATGGGTTAGAGATGGTGGGACTGGCCAAAAAACAGGAGACAGAACAGTAGATGAAAGAGTTAACGATGTTAAGATTTGCATTGGGTGTGACGAGGATGGACAGGATTAGAAATGTGGACATTAGAGGGTCAGCTCAGGTTGGACAGTTTGGAGACAAAGTCAGAGAGGCAAGATTGCGTTGGTTTGCACATGTGCAGAGAAGAGATGCTGAGTATATTGGGAGAAGGATACTAAGGATAGAGCTGCCAGGCAAGAGGAAAAGAGGAAGGCATAAGAGAAGGTTTATGGATGTGGTGAGAGAGGACATGAAGGTGATGGGTGTAACAGAAAGAAATCATGAAATTATGAAAAAAGATGATCCACTATGGTGACCCTAATAGGAGCTGCTGAAAGAAGAAGAAGACTCTCTCATATTTAATTAATTCATTTATTGCTTATAACCACAAGTAAATCTGTAAAGCAAAGGTAATTATATTAAAAAAACTGTAGCTGCACCAGGACGTTTGAGGCTCATTTAAGATCATTTACTCTCTCATATTTATTAATTTATTGTTTATAACCACAAGCAAATCTGCAAAGCAAAGAGGTAATGATATTAAAAAAAAAAAAAAATCTATAGCTTTGGCATCGTCTTTCCTATTCAGACCCGAGCCGACAGTTCTTCGTTTTCTTTTACATCTTAAAGGATTTCGTATTTATCAAACAGATGGGATGCTTGTTTCAAGAATCTTTCCGTGGAAATCTGTTTTGCATTACTTTCATTTCCCCAATAGTAATTAATAATTGCATTTTTGCTTTACGTGGCCAGTTTGGACCGAGTATAATAGCAGGATGAGTATTTTCTCGTTTTAGAGGGGTTATGATGTGGCTTTTTCAAATCTTGGAATTCTCTTGACATTTATAATTAAATACTCTTTAATTATACATCAGTTTTTCTGTTTAACAATTTTATGATTAACAAGAGATGCACATGATGGACTCCATAATGACTTATTCAAGTCTTCTGGCTTTGCTGAATCTCTCCAAGTTTTGAAATAAACTCCAGGAATTGCAGCAAACTAAAATAATTATTTAATGCTTAGAAAATTACACTTAAAAAAATCCCAGAGCGTAATACATGAAAAACTCAATAACCATAAAAAATGTAAAAGCCATGTTTGTCTGAATATCCAGGAACATTTATATTTGTGGTTTACGACACACTTATTTAATGTACTGTATTTGGCAGCTACACTGCTGTTTGCTTAGAGCATTTGGGTCATCCTGAATTGTTTTCTGGACTTATCAGAATTTACAGACCTTATATTTTTATGTGACTTCTACTTTCTGTCACTGAATAATTCTCAAACCTGCTATATCCAATTCAAGTTTGTAGGGGTCAAGACCCTAACCTAGCAACACTGGGTGCAAGAAGAGAAACAGTCTGGACTGAGGGCCTTCGACATGAAATTTGGCAGACGGTTAATTCTCACCATAAGTTGGAGTTTGAACGTCTGTCTTTGGACCTTGTCAACCCAGGTAGGCAGCTTGGGGTCAGAGTGAGTGGTCATAATCCTACAGCTGATTCAAATCTCAGAACAAAATGGGATCACTGATCATATTTGATGCAAATAAAATATTTTTTCCTAACTTTTTTTTAGACTAATGCTTGGAAATAAGCCCTGGACAAAGCCAAGAAAGAGAACTATAGTTTGAAAATGGCAAGTAGACTTTCTTATTTTTAATCATACAGTGGACTACAAGGTGTAAATGTGGCATGATGTCTGGAATATTATATCACCTTTATAAACATACTGTTTAAATAAAGACCAAATCTTGTTATGTCCACATATGTTTAAAATAAATAAATAAATACATTTTATTACATTCATGGTGGTTAAATTCCATTTAACATTTTGTTTAATCAAGCATTTCCTCGCTATTTGTGTCAGGGTCCCAGGACACCCTTGGTGGGGTCATATTTTCTCCAGAGTTACAGTATTTGGGGTTGTTTACACCAGACGGAAAGATCTCATTGAAAGATCTGCAGTAGTAATAACAGTTATGTACAAAATACACCAAGCTTAAAATACAGTTTGGCAACATTTCACTTATAACTACTTTTTACCTTTCCACATTTCCATGTTATCATCTAGGCAACACCAGGTAACTCATCTTTTTACAGTTAGATCCATCAATATTTGGACAGAAACAACTTTTTTTCTAATTTTGGTTCTGTACATTACCACAATGAATTTTAAATGAAAAAACTCAGATGCAGTTGAAGTGCTGACTTTCAGCTTTAATTCAGTGGGATGAACAAAATGATTTCATAAAATTGTGAGGCAACTAAAGCATTTTTTTAACACAATTCCTTCATTTCAGGGGCTGAAAAGTAATTGGACAAATTAAATAACTGGAAATAAAATGTTCATTTCTAATACTTGGTTGAAAACCTTTTGCTGGCAATGACAGCCTGAAGTTCAACGATTAGTAATACAAACACAAGCCTGTATGGCTACGACCTATAAACGAGCCCGTATGGATAAAAACAATGAACGAAGGCGCCCACACAAAGAAACCGCTTTAGTACAAATATGTTTATTTAATTAAATGAAAACTTTACCATGGCTACAACCTGTGAACTAAATCTGAGGTAAAGCGTGCATGCCAGGTTGTACAGCCGCCCGAACGTGACCACCCACACCATCGCACCGGATCCGCCGCCATGGTCACTTCAGCACGCGAATCCGCCGCCGTCAGCAAATGACTTTTCGCTGACGACACAGCCACAGAAAAACAAAAAAGTGACTGCATGGATAAAAACAATAAACGAAGGAGCCTACAACGTGCTTCTGAAACACCAGAACCAGATGAATTGCAGCTCCAAAAAGAAACCGCTTTAGTACAAATATGTTTATTTAATTAAATGAACTTTCCCAGGACGCACCCACCCTCCATGATATTTTATCCCTCCAAGTATCGGAGGGAACAGAAAGTGATTGCCATTCTTGGATTTGCGATTCTTTAGAGAATCACGGGCTTGCTGGTTGAAGACTAAACTTCAGACAGAAAGGCCCACAAACAAACAGCAACTGAAAGCCGCTGCAGTAAAGGCCTGACAGAGCATTAAAAAGGAGGAAACCCAGCATCTGGTGATGTCCATGAGTTCAAGACTTCAGGCTGTCATTGCCAGCAAAAGGTTTTCAACCAAGTATTAGAAATGAACATTTTATTTCCAGTTATTTAATTTGTCCAATTGCTTTTCAGCCCCTGAAATGAAGGAATTGTGTTAAAAAAATGCTTTAGTTGCCTCACAATTTTATAAAATCGTTTTGTTCACCCCACTGAATTAAAGCTGAAAGTCTGCACTTCAACTGCATCTGAGTTGTTTCATTTAAAATTCATTGTGGTAATGTACAGAACCAAAATTGGAAAAAGTTGTCTCTGTCCAAATATTTATGGACCTAACTGTAAACAATAATAATTAAGAAGACTCCTTTATATCTATTTTCCCTCTATTAGGTGAGTTCACATATAATGTATTGTGGTAGCCCTGTCTGTCCGTCTGCACAAAACAACTTGAAGTGTTTAAAATTATGAAGGGAATTAGTCCAGTGGTTCGAGACGGTGACTTTAAAATGAGTTCATCATGAACACTGGGACAGAATTGGAAACTTGTTAAGGGCAAATTTCATGCAAACATTAGAAAGTTTTTCTTCACATAGAGAATAACAGACACATGGAAAAGACGACTAACTAGTATGGTAAACAGTAGGACTTTAGTGACCTTCAAAATTCAATGTTATTTTAGAAGAATTAAGTGGATAGGACTGGTGTGCTTTGTTGAGATGAATGGCCTGTTCTCGTCTGGATTGTTCTAATGTCCTAACAGACTTAGCCAGGGTTACCGTTTTTTCGTACCTAAAGAGCCACTTTTACTTCTGTGTATGTTCACACTAGAATTCAAATCTTTAACTGTCACCTTTCACATTCTTGTTATACAAAAAAATCAACTCTTTTCCAAGTTATTAATAATAATATGTTATATATTTTAACTAACATTAATGGCTAGTTAAGGAACTTATTTTAGTTGCTTTTCTCCATTCATATTGATATTGATTTTTAGTCACAGACTATCCACCACTAACATGTATCAATCAATGCTATTTTTGCATTACTTGAATTGGAAGCTGCTGTGCATGACATCTATTGAGTCACCATACTAACTCTTTTAAATACAAGTCAAGCTCAAGTCAAGTCAAACTTTATTTATAAAGCAAATTTACAATAGCCGAAACTGAACCAAAATGCTGTACAAAAAAGGGTAAAAGCATCAGATTAAAATATATATACACACACAACAATGAACTGGAAACCTAACCAATCATTACATAAAAGATAAACTCAAAACACCCACACCCATGCACACATATTTATAATCACGAACGTACATGAGCCAACATATACAAACATACTGTCAACTTTTGCAGAGTCAAATGCCAGCAAGGAAAGATAAGACTTTAATGATGACTTAAAAATGGTCAGTGTTGAGGCAGACCTAATATGAAAAGGAAAGCCATTCCAAAGAAAAGGAGCCGCCACCACAACAAAGCCAGATTATTAAAAAGTGCTGTTAAAAAGGAGGTCATTTAAAATAGTCTACCAACACATGCAATTGCATTATATTAAAGCTATTATTTTTTTAATATGAATGTTTACAAAAATACTTAACAACAACGTGATAATTTATTCTTAGATGAAGTTAACTAAAAAATGTGAAATGTTCCAGTTCTTATGTCAGTTAACTTAGTCCGCAAATGCACCTGAGTATTGAGCCATGCATATATTTTTTAACTTGTTTATTTAGTTGTTTATGGATGAATATCTTAGACAAAATAAAATAACATAGATAAATGAATACAGTACTGTGAAATGAAGTGCATTTCAATGTTTCTAGTCTGAGTTAGGATTTTGGAGTAAGACCTGTGGCCACTAGAGGGCCCTGGTGGCTATGTGTTTATTAAGGGGCCACATCATTCACATGGA
The DNA here is from genome assembly GCF_900747795.2 of Erpetoichthys calabaricus. NCBI lineage: Eukaryota > Metazoa > Chordata > Cladistia > Polypteriformes > Polypteridae > Erpetoichthys > Erpetoichthys calabaricus. The sequence goes on from NC_041409.2 coordinate 50,167,150, forward strand.
CTGAATTGACCTTTACAATCTGTCTTTGCTCCTTAGGAGCAAATCATTTCAAACTATCCAATTCAAATTTGTTCCATATGTTTGGTTTATTAAAAAATATATTTAAATTATTTACATACTATTATAGGGCTGCATTAGCATGTACACATAAAGGAGAGAAAGTTAAAGGTTATTTCCATGCTGAAAAGGAAACAAGGTAAAAGATGCAGCATTTCGGCAGCAAAGTCTTCATCAGGCTATACAGCCAAAACATTTATACAGTATGGGTTGTTGACATTTATATTTAAATGGGTTATATGTTTGTTTTATCGTTTTATAAATTTCTATTTATTGTACATTTAGTTTATTCATATTTTAAAAACTGTAGTGATGTGGTGAAATGTTGTCCACCTTGGGTAATCTGTATTGCTACTAATATCTCAAGTTAGTAAAACTGATTTCAGGAAGCACTGGTGGCGGCACGGTGGCACAAAGGTAGCGCTGCTGCCTCGCAGTTACGAGACCCGGGTTCGCTTCCCTGGTCCTCCCTGTGTGGAGTTTGCATGTTCTCCCCGTGTCTGTGTGGGTTTCCTCCGGGCGCTCCGGTTTCCTCCCACAGTCCAAAGACATGCTGGTTAGGTGGATTGGCGATTCTAAATTGGCCCTAGTGTGTGCTTGGTGTGTGTTTGTGTGTGTCCTGCGGTAGGTTGGCATCCTGCCCGGGATTGGTTCCTGCCTTGTGCCCAGTGTTGACTGGGATTGGCTCCAGCAGACCCCCATGACCCTGTGTTCGGATTCAGCGGGTTGTAAAATGGATGGATGGATGGAAGCACTGGTATTGGTGGTCTCCTTGGAAAACGACAAGGACTGCCCCCGCCCCCCAAAAACTATCACATTGGTTTACACTGTAATTAGATGATTGGTGGGAACTCCTTTTGAAGGATAAAAATATGCAGATAATTAAATAATGTGTCTAATTTTGTTATCAAGACAATGGGAGTGTAAATTGCAGAAAAGGTGGAATATTCTAGGCGATGCAGGATTATTTGCAGGCATCAGGAAGGGGATGTTGATTTCCTATAGACTTATTATTACTATGTAATAAAACATCAAAACAATACCAGCAATGAGCTGTTTTTAATACATTTACTGATTTTAGAATAATTTACTGACATATGCTCAATGCCTGGTATAAACTTTGCCTGGCTGAATGTTTATAGGAAGAGAGTTGATTAATTAACTGTTCTGCCCCTCGTGACCACTTGCGTGGCTGGGAGGATGTAGCAATGGTGTATCAAAATAATATCCAGGTGCAAATATTCCATATATCACTCTATCAAGAGGTCTGCTGACAGACAGAAAACATGTTTATCAAAATATTATGCAAGTAGAACTCATTCAAAATCAAAATACAACATCTGTGCTTAAGGTAGGATAATATATAAAATAAAAATGAAAATATATCAAGTGGCAATACCTTTGTCACTTGGCTGAAGAGTCGGAGATTAAATCATAAACCAATATATGAATGTTACTTCTCTGTTTATACATTCTATTCTACACCTGTTGCATTCAGGTTTATTTACATTTTTGTTACTTTTATTTCATTACGATTTGTAGTAACGGAGAAATAACTTTTTATTTTTTGATCGTCAGCTTGACAACTTTATCTTCCAGGTTGTGACTGCCAGTTGCTATCGACGCTTCTGCCGTTGCTGGGTTTTGTACGCATGCGGGCGAGGGCGTAACGTCAGTACTAAATTTTTTTTTTAAAGTCGAGAGCTGCGCATCTTCAGTCCTAGGAATTTGAACTCCGCGAAAAGTTAAAAAGCAGGTGCTGCAAGGTTATAATTGATGTACGGTTAATAAAAGGATCAAAAGCATAGGAGTTTTTTATGCCTTCGATCAAAAGCGTAGGAGTTTCTTATGCCTTCCTTTCGATTTTGCGTAGTTAAAACATTTTAAAGGAGCAGTCATTCTTACTGGAAGGTTCGCCTGGACACGATTTACGCCTTACACGCGAGTGTAAATCAGTATTATAATCGTAACGCGTTCGTTGTTTAAAAAGTTTCACAGCTCCTATTTAAAGCTGCGTGGAACGTTCAGATGATTTTTTAGCGTGTTATTTTTTCACTGTATTAATTTAAAGATATTGCGGTTACTAAATAAAACAAATTTTAACGTTTGATGTTTTTGACTTTGCACATATTGCAATCTGCAGGATTAGTGCTGGTTGAGTAGGAGATTAAACATTTTCAATCTTAAAACATTTTTATTTTTTTCCCAATTGCAATCTACAGGATTAGTGCTGGTTGAGTAGGAGATTAAACATTTTCAATCTTAAAACATTTTTATTTTTTCCCAAACAGACACTATCAGTGGCAGGCCCTAAAAAGATAGGTGAAAAAACTCTCCTTAGTCTTAAGCATCTGTGATCATTTACTTCAAACACAAGATATGCTGAAGGGGTCTTACACCAATAGACTCTTGGAGGAAAACAACAGTTTTCCTCTAAATAGTGCTCTTTATTTTACTGCATGGTAATGTAATAGTAAAGTAATGCAAAGATCAAACACAAAGTATTTAAAACATAAATTCAATTATATGCAAAAATACAAATATACTGTACTCACTGAGCAACATACTCAGAACACCTGTACACCTGCTTATGCATGCAATTACCTAATCTGCCAATCATGTGGCATTTAAAACATAAATTCAATTATATGCAAAAATACAAATATACTGTACTCACTGAGCAACATACTCAGAACACCTGTACACCTGCTTATGCATGCAATTACCTAATCTGCCAATCATGTGGCAGCAGCTCAATGCCTAAAATAACACCAACATAGGTCAGGTCTTTTAGTTAGTGTTCACATCAAACACCAGAATGGAGGAAAAAATGTGATGTCAGTGATTTTGGCCATGGTAGAACAGGAGTTTTGCTTCCTGATATTACTTAAACTGTGTGATGCAGTCATGTCAACAAGGACCAGAATCTCAAAGGAATGTTTCCAACATCTTGTGGAATCCTTGCCACAAACAACTTAGGCTGTTTTGAGAGCAAAAGGACACTCTACTCATTGTGGCATCATACCTAGCCAGGATGCCTGGAAGGGCCGAGAGAGGGACTATACCTCCCCCGGACCACTAGAGAGCAGCTGCCCTGGTTAGTATGGGGGCCATGGGAACCGAGCTTGGAAGCTCAACTCTATTGGGGCCTGCCTGCACCCACTACTCAGGGCGCCAGAGTCGGGAGGAGGAGGACAAAGCCGCCCTGGGAGGAGTGGAGGAAAAGAAGTGTGTGTTTTGGGTTTTTTCTTTGGTGGTGTTTTTGGGGACTGTGTAGGGCCAGTGGGGCACGGGGAAGACGTGTCCCACAGCTGAAGAAAATAAATTCTTTTGTGTATTTTGCTTGTGCCTCTGGTGTCAGTCTGTGTTGGGTCGGCACCAATAAAGCGCCTCTTATCACACCATTTATTAGGAAAGTGGTCCTAAGAATCCACTCAGCTAGTATACTGCACAGGTCAAAGGCTTAATGGCAAGAGGAGAAAAAAAAATCATCAAAATATGAATCAGAAGGAGAAACAGCACTTGAGTTTTGTGTGGTCAGACAACGTCAATATGATTAGGCCACAAGAACAAAATAGAACTCTTACATCAAAGCAAGCAGTACCATACAGTTTCTGATGTGAGAAATGAATAGGAAAAAAATGATAGCTTTATACCAGTGCCGTTAAACAGCTAAAAATATAGGTGAAAGTTTCCTCCATTCTGAAAATTATAAAATTAGAAACAGTATTCCATCAGTTTATCTTTGCATACACATCCTGCTAGCATTTGCATATCAGCCCAACACTTTGTCCACTCATACACACACCCAGACTAAACCAAATTTGGGTCGCCAATCAACAAACACCCATTATTATTTATAAAGCACTTTTTCAATCTTAATAACTTTTCCAAGTCTAGGTCTACAAACTAACATTTTTTTGAACACAGGTGTAAGGCAACTTTCTGAAGTTCATACAGTTTATCAAAGGAAGGAATTAAACTTGCTAACTAGGGGTTTAGAGATTTTTTCTTTTGCTGCTACACCACATAGGATTACAAGGAGAAAGATCTGCTCAGACAAAGGAAGAACATGAAAAATTCACATATTTGTGCCAGGATGCAAACCCCTGATACTGCATCACTCATCACTTCACCACCCTTTAAAATATGTAAAACATGAAATAAATGGTATATACCTATAGAAAAATCAGAACCGAGCTGATTTAGAAAGACTGACAAAAAACATCATGCAGTCACGGAGACACGTAAATATAATGTGAATGCTTTCATGTGAAAGGCTCTATAGGAAATAACAATAAACTCAGAGATTTCAGTTCTTCACCAGTGTAGCAGGACTGATCCGAATTTCAAGTGCTTTCCCAAATGTTGCATAAACCAACCTATGGTGTAAAAAACAGCTAAAATAATCAAAATCATCCCATAGGGAACCACAGGGTTAGGAATCATAAGCAGGAAAAGACCTGACATTCATCAGGACAAAATGTGGAGGGCAGCAAGCTATCCTCTACCACCAAGTCTCTGCCCAATAGTGTGAGGGTTCAGTAAGATTGACCTCATGGCTCTAAATGAAAACAAAGTTCTGGGGCTACCACTAACCCTTGTGCCAATTCGGACAGCAACCTTTAAATTCATTCACATTCAGACACAACGCAGTTCTCCTTAAATACAGGAGTGTTTGAAGAGTGCAGCTACAGCTTGAGTCACAAGGAAGCAGCAGCTGAATGTTTGTTCTGTTGCCTGTGTGTGTGTGTGCATGTGAGCCAAGCATAACGGTCTGACCTGCTTTATGTCAGGCGCTCAAGCAGGCAGGGGTCCTCTGCAACATAAACAAGTCTGTGAAAGTATACGGTACATCCGCCCAGCAGTGGTGACAACTTGGGAGGCTTGAGCTTTCTTGAAAAACACAACATAAGTTAATCACTCCATCCATCCTGTTTGGAGTCTATTCTGGCACCATGGAGCGCTAGAGCACTAACAACCCTAGATGAGCAGCCAGTCCAATGCAGGGCACACACCTGCACTCACAGAGGGTCAATTTAAGATCACATTCTCAAACTCGCCTCACTAAGTTCAGGATTGCAGAGGAGCACAGCTTATCCTAGCAGCACTGGCACAAGCAGGAAACAGCAATAGATATTTCTATTATACCCAAGGCAACACAGGATCAGTTTGGAGTCACCATTAAACTAACAGGCACATCCTTTTTTTTGGTTTGTGGGAGAAAACTGGCATACCTGGAGAAAACCTTCATGGATAACAAACATGCACACTCCATACATGCAACTATAAGGGTGGAATTTAGGCCCAATCTGGTGGCACTGACCCACATAAATCTTTTCTATTTATTATGTAAAAAAATCCTTTGATGAGACAAGACTTTTTGGAAGATTGATTTTTAGAAGTCCCGCGAGACAAAACGTTTGCCTTGAGATTTGTTCATGCCACGCCCTCCTCTCAAACATTTTCAAACAAGACTACGGTCCTCTCACCTCTCATTCATGTGAATGCTTTTGTCAGACACACCTCCTGCACTCTCAGCTCTTATAAATAATGTTTTCCTCACTTTAAGTTCCCAATTAAAGAAGATGTATTATGTCCAAATCTTATTGAAGAATTCCATCACGAAGGGTTATCAACAGAAGAAATGAGTACACGGGCAATCCTAGCACCGAGAAACAAGGAAGACAAACGAATTAACGGCAAAAATGTCAATCGGTTACTCAGCAAATTGGTTAAATGTGTATCAATAGACTATGCTGAAACAACTTACAATATCCCGAACAGTATCTACAACCATTAACACCGTCCGGTCTTCCACCGCATGAATTACTGTAGAAAGAAGGATGTATCCAAGAAAGGTAATGTAGTACATCTCCCGTGGATAACATTAGACAACAAAGGCGATCTTGATATGCCATTTGTATTAAAACGTTAACTGTTTCCTTTTAGAATAGCTTTTGCAAAGACAATTAACAAATCTCAGAGAGAAACATTCAAAAAAGTCATTTTATTTAATAGAGAAAAATAAATGAAATCCAATCACAGGCAGTTATACATTGCATTGATGCATATGTAACAATTCCCATGAAAGTAAAGATCTGTTTAAATTGTACATCTGCATCCCCATACGTGAGCAGCAGAACCGCAAAGAGGCTAGCATGTAGCACAGGCCCAGGGGTTGGTGAGCGAAGCGAGCAGGGGGGAAAGACCCCTAGTATTTAAATAAAGAAAGCACATCTTTTTCTTTTTATTATTGGAAGAAAGTTGAAGGGGTGACATGTCAAACTGTCCCCTCATTTTGAGGTGCTCATTGTTGGGATGCCACATGGGGCCTGCTCACTGATTTGCTGCTCCTACCTGCATGGTACATCTATGTGGGAGATGTGAACCCAGGGACAGGATGCAGGCCTGAAGGTACAGAGTGATGAGCCCTTTATCAGCAGTGAACACACTTATCTACTGGCCTCTCCCACAATAATGCTGCCATTCTTATATCCAGTTTAGAAGCGGGCAGGGCAGTGTTTCTTCGACCACCTTGTCCATATTTTTATCTCTTTACTGCATATTTAAAAAAATGTTTTTCTATGACTTTTTTGTTCTATTTTCCTTTCCAAGTTTAAATCAGTTCAGATGTCAACATGGGAGAAGTATAAATGGCAAAAAAAAACAGCACTTGCCAAGTGGTAACATTCACAGCAGATTTATTTTCTCCAGCTGCATTTTGAGTAAACTGAACTAAGCAGAGAGTGTATAGCATTAAGCTCTGTAAACTGCAACAATTTAGTTAACACATCAGTCACAGCAACCAGCAGCTGTTGTCCAGTTATTTTTCCTTAAAAATTACAGCACTTGTATTCATTGACATATTTCTATAGATCACACATGAATACAGTGAAATAACTGATTGCTAATAATAAACTAGTTATGCTTGATCAAAACAAATTCAACACAATTAAAATATGTTGAATGCATGCATTTGAAGGTCCTTATTTATCAAGTGTCTCAGAATTACTCCTAGAAGTTGCATTAAAAGTTGGACTAATTTTTCTTACCCCAAGGTAGGCTGTGAGACATGTTTATGAAGTATCCTACTCCCACTCCTAGCAAGGAGTAAGAAGCCGCATTTCAGAATGGACATGTTACGATTTTACAGCAGCCCGAGATGCAAAGTGGTACTCAGGATGATGTTTGTAGTTTCCTTGGAAATCATGTTGACATTTTGTAGTTTTCTGACATGTTACGGCTTCAACACAAAGATAACAATAATAAAAGAAGTACATACAAGAACATACTGTAATAAGGTAGGATATTGAGCGAAGCTACATGTAATTGTCACTTTGCAACAACATAAAGAATAATACTGTAAGCATGTAATTGTCACTTTGCAACAACATAAAGAATAATACAGTACTGTAACAAACGCCTAAATGGAAAGTCTGAGACTCACACACTTAATGAGAGTAAAGTCCAAAATCGGACATGTTTGTTTAACAATGAATGCTTCAGGGATTGTTCCTGCCTTGCACTCTATGCTTGCTGGGATAGGCTACAGCTTCTACGCATCCCTAGTCACAGATAAAGTGGGCTTACAAAATGGATAGATGGATGGATGATCCACAGCCATACATTCAGAAGATTCACCAGCACCCAAAAATGGCCTCATAAAGTAACAGTTATACTGAAACAAGCCATGGCACTGTTTCTGAAGTCACGTTTACTCGTCCAGTGTCCCGATCATCTTCCATTGCCCCATGATACCCCTTATTTTCTGTGAGGTTCTATTCATCTAATGCCACGGAAGTCTCCGCCTGTCTTGTTGAACCTTCCCTGGTTTGTAAAATGTAACACAAATGTTCCAGGGGTTTTTGGAATTCAGAGCTTAGTGTACTTATGTGACATGTCGGTGCCAATCATCCATCTTCATGATAATATGCTGGCTACTACAGTACAGTTTACACCCATGACCACCTGTGTGTTGGTATGGTGATATTGCTTGTGATTTCATGTATGTGTACTTGTCCATACTTAAGATAAGGATCTTCATGTGCATTCCAGTTTGCCTGAGTGCTGATGAGGAAATGTATGAATCTGCGTATTAATTTACATGTTGTAAGGCTATTTGATGTTTGGTGCAAAATTTGAGAAATGGTTTGTTGTGACATACTCATATCGTTTTTATTGCAAAGATACATACATTCTAGACATTACCTTACCAGCATATTAACTTTGTCTGACAGCACCTGGCTTCTCTATATTGATATAGCGACCATGTAACGTAAATGATTTGCTACTAATATTATTCCATCTCTGTCAAATCGATATCTTTTTCTGAGTTTGTTGTTGTCCAGCATTTCTAAAACATTTTGCCTTTTCTGGGAAGTGCATGCTGAACATCTTCTGGCAGAACAAATCACAAGCTCTCCTAAATACTGGTGAAGTCAGAAGCAGCTTCCTAAATTTGGAAAATTGATAAAATGCTTTTACTCACACTCCTAAGAGCAGAACCAAAGTGGAGAGTGTGCTGTGACTGCTGTGTGTTCACAGTGGTGAGCTAAGATTTCCCCTTGGAGTTAATAAAGTATCTATCTATCTATCTATCTATCTATCTATCTATCTATCTATCTATCTATCTATCTATCTATCTATCTATCTATCTATCTATCTATCTATCTATCTATCTATCTATCTATCTATCTATCTATCTATCTATCTATCTATCTATCCTGGCCAAAAAAAAAGTCGCCACCAACAAAAAAGGTCACACACTGTAATATTTCATTGGACCACCTTTAGCTTTGATTACGGCACGCATTCGCTGTGGCATTGTTTCGATAAGCTTCTGCAATGTCACAAGATTTACTTCCATCCAGTGTTGCATTAATTTTTCACCAAGATCTTGCATGATGGGTGCATCACTTCATCTGCCTCTCTTCTTACCCTGATGTGCCCATCACTCTGGAACAGGGTAAATCTGGACTCATCAGACCACATGACCTTCTTCCATTGCTCCAGAGTCGAATCTTTATGCTCCCTAGCAAATTGAAGCCTTTTTTTTCCAGTTTGCCTCACTGATTAGTGGTTTTCTTACGACTACACAGCTGTTCAGTCCCAATCACTTGAGTTCCCTTCGCATTGTGCGTGTGGAAATGCTCTTACTTTCACTATTAAACATAGACCTGAGTTCTGCTGTTGTTTTTCTTCGATTTGATTTCACCAAACGTTTAAGTGATCGCCGATCACGATCATTCAGGATTGTTTTCCGGCCACATTTCTTCCTCGAAGACGATGGGTCCCCACTATCCTTCCAGTTTTTAATAATGTGTTGGACAGTTCTTAACCCAATTTTAGTAGTTTCTGCAATCTCCTAACATGTTTTCTCTGCTTGATGCATGCCAATGATTTGACCCTTCTCAAACAGACTAACATCTTTTCCACGACCACGCTTTGGTGTCACTGAATAAAAAGGTGGATGTAAACTTGAAAACTGACAATTAAGTTTCAGAATTTCCATAAGCCATAGCTGACTCTAATTAACTAGCATGTTTGTACTGGAAGGAGTGAGTACTCATAACACATACCAAACATACCAAAACACAATGCTTTTTATTGGAATTGGAAAAAACACTTTTATTCTAAATTTGCATGAGTTAGGGTTCTGCTCCTTAATCACCTTCATCAACTCTCTCAGTGCAAAATGACCTGGTCAACTAAAATATCATTGAATCAGTTTAGAGAAGCAGAAACGCATTACAGAGGTGCAAATGTGCCTGCCTGTTACAATAGGATATGAGGGGTCCCTCTTTTTTTCACAAAATATTGGAAAAATGTGAATTGGTAATATAGGCATGTGAAGTGTCAATTAATACTATTTTGAGGTTACTAATCATTAATATAATAATATTTATATTTAATTCTTTAACGGTGGTCCTAGCCTTTTAACAGAACGTTAAAAATGACAAATTTCAAACATAAGCGTGTAGTGTTTGATTTAGACCATTTCACGGTCAGTGATTATGAATCTGATGTTATTTTTGTTCCTTTACTAGGAATCTAGCCCTCTTTGGACCTCAGAGGGTGAAAATGACATTTCTATTACAGGCAAGAATATATAGACATTTTTTTACATTAAACCCGATGCACACTTTTTAATATTTCAATTATTTGACACAACTATTATTGCTTATGATGTACTTCTACCTCATTACATTTCTTAGAAACACCCCAAAGTAACTGAAATTTTTATTTCTGCAATTTAGAAAGGGGAACCTTTCTGATCACTTTCATAATATTTATTTTTACATTTAAAGAAAGGGTTTTAACATAGCAGACCCTAGTGTATTTTTGTTGCAGCCTTTATTTTTTTTTGAAGTATGAGTACATATTAAAGACCGCCATAACTGTTAAACAAGAAAATTTCTCAAAAACAACTGCCGCACTGAATTTAGGTTAATTGTATTTCATGTGGAAAACCGATGACCCTCTAGGGGATCACGTTGAAATCACCCCCCTTTTAAAGGCCTGATTATAAATAACACGAAATTTCACAGAGCCAGGAAATCCCCCCCCCCCCCCAACAGATGGTTAAAGAATTTTCCTCTTTTTTTTCTTTTTCTAAAGTAGGCTTCATCGGTTCCAAAGAGATGATGTCACTTCCTCAGAGCAGCTCCTGCTTTCTCAAAGATCCAAAAGAAAGAAAGAAAGCCGGCAAGCCTCTCCACGCCGATTCTGAAATGAGGCAAGCACTCCTTGCCCAGTCTGCCAAGTGTTTTTGGCCTCACTCATAGCAGATGTCCAGGACTATGATATTAAATGACTTTTTACAATATTCAGCTAAACATTTAAAACTAATAGGCTCGACAACATCTGTCCATGAACTGACCTTGAACGTAGGGCCCCTTCTCAGGATGCTCTCGAACTCGAAGGGTGAAGGGTTTTTTCCTGTCAGGACTCCTCAGAAGGTCACGCACTTTCTCATTGTAGATCTCCAGAAAGCTGTCAGAATAAAAGAAGGTTGGAGAGTTGGATTGTAAAAGGAGAATGTTATGACTTGACAGCAATAGGGGACACGGCCAGCAGAATGTCAGGCATGAAAAAACAGGAGACAGTCTGGTGGGCCACGTTAACAAATTTCAGGGCCACATAACAAAACCTGCAAAAAGAGTGCTTACCTGACTTCTATTCTGCAAGAATTCTGGCCTTCAGAAAAATCACTGGACCTTGAAAACAGTGCCTGAGTGGAACCAAATAAAAAAAATTACATTTATTTTATTTTAACAATAAATGCATCACTAATTGGTAAGATCAACAATACAAAATTACCTCACAAATCCTTGGAGTCAGTCCCACAGACGCCTGGAAAAAAAAGAATTCATTGAATTATTTTAAACTGTTTTACATGACTTTCATTTTCCTGAGTAATCCTGGCAGCAAAGGCCAAAAACTATCCTTGGAAGTGATATAATTTTATCACAGAGCACCCGAACACGTACAGGGGTAACTTGATGCTCTGCAAGAATGTCTTTGGAATATGGAAGGAAACCAGTGTAAAATCCCATGAACATGAGGAGAGCTACTGTATGCACATCAAAGGCCCATTAGGCAGGAATAATTTTGACAGGAAAAAGACATTAAAGCCACAATTGAAACTGTGGCCTGTCAAGAGTGGTACTGTAATGTGCACTCACTGGGCAACTTATCAGGAACACCTGTATGCCTGCTTATCTATGCAATTATTTAATCAGCCAATCACGTGGCAGCAGCAAAATGCATAAAATCATGCAGGCACAGGTCAGGACCTTTATTTTATGTTCACATCAAACACTGGCATGATTGTTGGTGCCAGACGGGTTGGTTTGAGGATTTCTATAACTGAAGATCTCCTAGGATTTTCACACACAACATTCTCTAGTGTGGTGCCAGTGAGCGGCATGTTGTCAACGGAAAAGCCTTGCTGATGAGACAGGTTAGAGGAGAATGGCCAGACTGGATCAAGCTGACAGGAAGGCTATGGTAACTCACATAAACAATCTTTGTACAGCTGTGGTGAGCAAAAGCATCTCACAACATGTCAAACTTTGAGGCACATAAGGCACAACACCTGAAGACCAAGTCAAGTTTCACTCCTGTCAGACAAAAACAAGAAAGCTGTGGCTGCAGTGGGCATAGGATCACCAAATCTGGAGAGCTGAAGGTCAGAAAAAAGGTAGCCTGGTCTGATGAATCTCAATTTCTGCTGAGGCACACAGATGGTAGGGTCAACAGCGTTAATCCATGCTCCCAACCTGCCTTGTGTCAACAGTCGAGGCTGACAGTGGTTGTGTTGGAGAATGTTTTCTTGACACACTGCAATACTTATAAATCACTGCTTGAATGTCATGGCCTGTTTGAGATGAGAATTGTTGCTGATCATGTGTATCCTTTCAGGGCCACAATTTACCCATCTTCTAAAGACTACTCCCAGCATGATGATACACCATATCACAAAGCAAATGTCATCTCAAACTGGTTTCATGAACATGACAGTGAGTTCAGTGCTCTTCAGTGGCCTTTCCAGTCACCATATTTGAATCTGGTAGAACATCTTTGGGATGTGGTAAAACAGGAGATTCGAACCATGAATGTGCAAACATTGTCAACATGAACCAGAATCTTAAAGGAATGTTTTCATCATCTTGTGGAGTCCATGCCTTGAGGACTGGAGGCTGTCTTGACAGCTAGAGTAGGTCCTACCCAGTATTAGTCAAGTGGTCCTAAATATTTGCTCAGTGAATATACAGTATGTTTGGGTGAACTGTGATAAAATGGCATGCCCTATAGGGTAGTGGTTTTACAGCATCTAGGTATTGTGTGTGTGCGTGGAGGTGGCATGTTCTCTCTGTGTCTTTGTGGGTTCTCATCGCGGTGCTCTGGGTATGTGAGTTAATTAATATAATGTCTCTGTGAGTATAGGTATATATGCTAAAATGGGCTTATACCTCATCCAGAGACATTTACTGTTTTGCACCTAATGCTGCTGGGATAGGCTGTGGCCTCAGCAAACTTGAATTGTATCGTGTAAATTTAAACATTTCCCATTACATTATGTAACAAATGTCAGTCAATTGTATTTCACAGGCTTGCATGCTACACGTTTGCCCCACCATGCCCAGTGTTAGTGGAAAATATGAAGCTACTCAGCAGTATAGACTTGCAGAGAGGATGTGTTTTAAATTAAAAGGTTCAGCCTGAACCAAAGCAGTTTTGATGAAGGAAGTGTGGCCATTGTGTGCTGTTCCTCTCACACATATGGTGTGTTTGTGCCCAGTTCGTCACATTCTCTTTCTGGGGCCGGCCTTCCTGTTATTCTGTTTTGTTTGTTTCTTTATAAAAACCAACATTCCCTTTACTACAGTTAGCCTGCTCACTGAAAAACTGAATGTACACACTAGCAGTACCAAGTATAATGAACAAACCGAACCAACCTTTCTTTTCACACAGTGCATTTCTCAAATGTTCACAATGCCAGGCAGGATAAAGGGTAACAAGGGGATTAAACACACAACTATACGGTGGGTGAACCACACCTACGGTGACACTGGGGCTGAGTATACAGTAAAAGCCACTTTGCCAAATGGAAAAACCCCACAGTTAACAAACCTACTGAAGACATGGCGTCAGTGGCTTTCTCCACCAGTAAGGACTGGCCGTTTATTTTGTTAAAATTTGCTGCAGCTGCTGCCCAAAACTGTGAGAAGCTCTGCTCTTGGGCAGCCTCCTTATGAACATAACATGACAGAAATACATGAAAGAGAGTGCAAGTGCTTGTAGAGGAAAACACTGTATACCCGAGTGACTGATCGGCAAATGACTGGAATAGAAATGCATGTCTAGAGTGGGCAAAGTGGGCTGATGGTGACTGACTGAAGCCCACACACCAATACTTAAACGTGTGGGCCATATTGGCCAACTCTATGAAAGGTACCATATACCAAATAATTCTTCACTTACACAAATACAGTACATTCATTAATGTCAGGATTATTTTATTCAAAGTTACATTAAAAGCACCATTTTTTCCATTTTTGCCACCACCAGGGACAAAACCAGCAATCTTGTGTTTTTCAGATGAGAACTGATTATGTGATGCTTACTACTGAACACCCCTGCAAGGCAATATAGTCATATTGCACTGTAGTACAGTTATTTCCATAACTGTAGGACTTGAGTCCTACCAGGCAGGGACCAAGCTGGCAGCCTTATGGTTGCAAATCAGCTTCTTAGTCCCTCAGTGGACCCAGTGCCTATCCACTAAAACAAAGAAAGACCTCTTCTAGGGTTACAGGATCATTATTGTCACATCTATTGCATAAAGCACCTCCTGCAGTCCAGTATAGTCTGTCCGTCTCCAGATTGCTACAAAGTGTGCACTGACAGGTGAAATGGCACACAATAAAGTCCGTCTTGGGCATCGCATCAGCAAGCCCAGGCTGTAATCAGAATATAAGTTTAATATGTCACTGTGCTCTGTGCAAATATTTTAAATCTGCTTTTCTTTTCTTTCTACTCACATGCACAGCTGAGCCAGATTTAGTACAGGGGCCCAGCATTTAGAACTGCTAGGCAAAGCATAGGACAAGACAGGTAAAGGCAGCTGGGGGAACGTGCAGTCAGACTGACAACAGCTGTATACTATTTTTTGTCTGTCAGAGTCAGCATGACATTGGATCTTCATTTCCTTGTTTGGAATTGCATTATTCACCTAAGTGGGGGCCTGCACATGGAGAAAACAGTATAAAGCCTTGGAACATTGCCCGGCACACCTTTGAAGCCGAAGGACGGATGGGAAATACCGTCATCCAATCCGGAAAATCCTTCCAATGCAGTCACGAAAATGGCGACGAGGATGGGATTGTGGATAAATTAATAACCGTATCATATTTATAATGTATCGTATATTTAAAGAAAGCTAAGTTATTTCTCTTATGTGATTTCTTACTGCCGTATCACTAAGGGAGGAGTATCACCTTTTTATATTGTATCTAAATAGTTTCAGGTTATGTAACATGTAGCAATTAAAAAAGAACTTATTCCAACAAGGGAACTAGCGCTCCCTGCTGGATAGACATGCTTCATGCCACCAACGCTTCTGCCTACAGTATGGCTTTTAAACATGAAGTGAAAAAGATAATCAAGGAGGCCTACTGTTGTCCAGCATGACATTTGCCATTTTCTTTCTGCTAAAAGCACGCCTTTTATGGTTTCTGGCTAGGCCTGCCTTGCCAAGAATGTTCTATTTTTTATTTTCTTTGTATTCTAGATTTGGGAAAGCTAAAAAAAAAATATTTCTCAGTCTGTGTGCATGCAGCATTATGTAGTGCCCATTAAGTCAGGTGATTCTGTATGTTCTCTCAATGTCTAATCTTGTTTAATTATCTAATTGTCTCCACGTCCTCAAGATATGTAGGATTTTGACTCCATTACATTTAAAATTAAAATAAAATAAAATTAATCCAACAATCCATTACTAAAACCTCTTAGTCCAGCTGAGGGTCACTATAGGTTGTGTCTATCTCAATAGCATCTTATGCAAGGCAGGAACCAACCCCGGATGGGATGCCACTGTACCATAGGGCCCACTGTTGCACACACCTAAACACATTAATTTCCTTTAAAAATGAGTTGCCTTACCTGCAATGCCCAGTTTGCCACTTCTACATTACAGTGCTTCTCAAAATATATCCAAGTTTAAACTGAACACTCAGACCTTTTCATTAACTAACCTGTCAAGAGGGCCTTATCCTGATCACGGGTTGCTGCCTGTACACTGTGATCAGGAGATGTTGTGCCCGGGTGTAAAATCAGAAAGGGTATTCAAAACTGGTAGATGAAAGGGTAGAACAGAAACAGGCAAAATCTGAGGGTCAGGCTATCGGTCAAAATGCTATGAGGAAACCAAATAATAAAATCCAAAACAAACACCAGAAACAAGCAAAAGTGTTAACATTAAAGTCTTCTTGGAAGAGTGTCCTCTCTAAAGAATGATTACAATATGAGGTAAGGAAGCCAAGGATGTTTCGGGATTCCCTCGGCCATTTAAAAAGTGAGACACAATACGTCATATGACTGGCATTATGCAAAGCAGTGGTAAACAGCATCGCCATGCCATACAAGGTGACTATCGCAAAATGGCCATACAAAATTCAAAAACAAAATATTGCTGTCAGAATTATATAATAATAATTATAAAAAATACAAACAATAATAAAAATAAGTTAAACAAAATCCAAAATGAAATGCACAAGACCTCAGATACCAAAAACACAAATTTATCACTATTTTATAATCTATCTGATCTATTCAGTGGCCCATAATGAGTCCATGGTGGTCATTAAAATCACTACCTTGTAATTTTATAGCACCATTCATAATGAACACCATTCCAATATGCATTGCAGGTACAATTTTTCAAAAAAAGTTTATGGTGGAGAATGAGGAAGCTTAAAAGCTTGAAATACATAATGTATAAAATGTATTTATACGGTATTCAATCCCCTTGAAAGTCATCCTAATGTTCTGCATAACCAATGATTTGTACACATATTTATCCATTAAGTATTTTTAATGTGAACTCTTATCTTGTAACAATACATTTCCAAATTCCAAACAAAGCGTTTTCTGTAGATATTTAACTAAAGAAGAAAACTCCAAAGTTAGATTTTTTCAAGTCCCGTGAGATGAGACTTTGGCCATGACAGTTTTTCAAGTCACGCCCTCCTCTCAACCATATTCAAACACGCCCATGGTCCTCTCACCTCTCATTTGTGTGAATGCTTTTGACAGACACAGTTCTTAGTTCTTATACTCTCAGCTCTTATAAATTTTTACATTTTCCTCATTTTAAGTTTCCAATTAAAGAAGACGTATCATGTCCAAATCTTATTAAAGAATTTTATCACGAAGTGTTATCTACAGAAAAAATCAGTACACGAGCAATCCTAGCATCGAGAAACAGTAAAGTCAACTGAATTAATGCCAAAAATGCCGATCAGTTACACAGCAAATTGGTTAAATGCGTATCAATAGACTATGCTGAAACGGTGGTGATTGTGAGGAAGATGAAAACATCAACTTACAATATCCGGAAGAATATCTACAACCCTTAACACCGTCCGGTCTTCCACCGCACTAATTACTGTAGAAAGGTAATGTAGTACATCTTCCGCGGATAACTTAAGACAACGAAGGAGATCTTGATATGCCGTTCGTATTAAAACATTATCAGTTTTCCTTTAGAATAGCCTTTGCAAAGACAATTAACAAATCTCAGAGCCAAACATTCGAAAAAGTTGTTTTATTTAATAGAGAGAAAGAATCTAAATTCGATCACAGGTAGTTATACGTTGTATTGTCACGATGAAAGTCCAAAAATAGAATCAAAATTCAATGCGATATTGATGAAAATGTAATTAAAAAATGTTTTTACTGAAATTTTACAGTAAAAGTGTAAGTTTAAAAAGTATTTGCGAGTTAATTTCAAAATCAAACAGAACGAAATTGTATTATGCAGCATGAAACATAATTTACTTTCAAATTATTACGTTTTACTATTTTTTAATATGGTTAATTAATTGCTGTAATGTAAAATACTTAGTTCTATTATGCATATGTAACAATTCCCATGAAAATAACAATCTGTTTAAATTGTACATCCGCATCCCCATATGCAAGCAGCAGAACCGCAAACAGGCTAGCGCATAGCGCAGGCCCGGGGGTTGGCAAGCAGGGGGCAAAGCCCCCTAGTTTAACTAAAAGAGAAACCTCCAAAGTTAGAGTATCTATAAGTATTTAAACCTCTGTGCTTTGGCAGCTCCAGGTTTACACAAATGACAAAATGTATCTCAAACAACACAAAGGTGAGTCATTTGACAGTCATAATTAAATATAATGAGGTACTACTGTACATATGAGTTCTTTCTGTCTCTATGGATATACTGTATAAAGCTCCCTTTGTAAGGCCATAGACTTTGTTGCACAATCACTGTAAAAGTAAAGACAAAGGAGCATTCTGGTAATATAAAAAACAAAGTCATTGAAATGCACAAGGCAGGAAATAGCTACAAAAAATATCGAAGAGTTTGAATGTCCTGTTAAGCACTGCTGGATCCAATATCAGATAGTGGAAGTTTCATCACAGCACCCAGACTCTTACTAGAACAGGCCATCGAACAAAACTAAACTGGTGAGAGAGGCCACTAACAATCCAGTCATCACTCTCAGAAGTCTGCAGTGCTCTTTGGCTGAAACTGGAGTGAAGATTCAGGATTCTACAATTTCAAAAACTCTCCATAAAATAGGCCTCTACAGGAGGGTAACAAGAAAGAACCATTCCTTAAGAAGGTCCACATAAAAGCACATATGGCATTTGCTACATATGGTATTTGTTATTTGTTACAAAGCATGAGAAAGACCTATTAAAGGATTGGGGAGAAGATATTATGGTCAGATGAGGCCAAAACAGAACTTTTTGGCCAGACTTCAAAAAGGAATGTGTGGCATAAAACTAACACTGCCCAAGCCTCAAGTAACATCATACCTACGGGGAAATATGGTGGTGGCAGCATCAGGCTATGGGGATGCTTTTCATGTGCTGGGACTGGGAATCTTGTCAGAGCTGAAGGGATAATGGATGGACACAAATGGTGCACAATATTGTGGGAGAATTTGTTCTAATCTGCTATGTACCTACTGTGGCTCAGGAGAAGATTTGTTTTTCAACACAGCAACGACCCAAAATGACACTGGAATGGCTCAAAAACAGAGGGGTGAATGTTTTGGAATGGCCAAGTCAAAGCCCTGATTTTAACCCTATTGAGAATCTGTGACACTATTTCAAAACTGCTGTTCAAAGGTACCAGCCACCAACCTAGAGGATCTCTAGAAATTCTGAGTAGAAGAATGTGGAAGAATCCCTCCTGAACAATGTGCAAAATTAGGACATACTTACATACCCAAAAGAATGAAGGCTGTTATTACAGCAAAAGTGTTCAATAAAATCTGAATGTGTAGGCCTTGAATACTCATGCAAACACAAACTTTTTGACTTTTTCTTTTTCAGTTAACTATCTACAGAAAATTGTTTATTTTGACTTTGGAAATGTATTGTTACAGCATGAGAGTCAACAATAAAAATACTGAATGGATTAATATGTGTACATATTTTTTATGTATTTTGTCTTGCAGAAAATTATGATGACTTTCAAGGGGATTAAATACTTTGGCGTGCCACTTTTCATAATTTAACATTAATATTACTTGTATATAAGATTTATAGAATCCTTAATGACACATTTGGAGTACAACGAAATTTATACTTGCATGTACTCAACATACAACACATTTCCACTCATATATATAAAATATAGGGTTTTTAGGTAGAGGTGGAATTAATATATAAATGTAGTCAGACCCTCGTGCCTGAGGAACATCTTAGGCTTTAAAACAGCAGGAAATATGGGGAAGAAATCTTAGCATAGATAAAGAACATTGTGAGGAACCCTGAGGCAGTCCCATTCCTTCCACCCAAAACTGCTGTTTAAATTCAATAGAGGCTGGAAGGCAACAATAATTTATGAAGCAACATCCAAGTGCGACTCTTCGGAGCCCTTGGAAGCATCTTGTCCTGGCTGGAGAAGCCATTGCAAAGACTGGAGAGTCTTACTCTTGTGTATTATACCCTTGCTTTTCCTTTTGTACTGGAATTAAATGAGGCTGTACCATTTTTCACTATATATCTATATATATATATACTACGGTGGGCTGGTGCCCTGCCCGGGGTTTGTTTCCTGCCTTGCGCCCTGTGTTGGCTGGGATTGGCTCCAGCACACCCCCATGTCCCTGTGGTTAGGATATAGCGGGTTGGATAGTGGATGGATATAGATATTATATTTTTTATATATATATATATATATATATATATATATATATACCTATACTGTATCCATGTGTGTGTATCAATGTGTACTTAAATGTCCAATGTCTTAACCACAAGACCATACTGACTACACATTAATACCGAAGAGAAATGATGGCATGTATTCAAGTGAAATGAACTGAAGAGCATATTCCTTCCCACATAATGCGAGCAGCCCACTTCTTTGTCCTCACCGGTGTCCCCATCATAGTGTAGGTCTTCCCTGAACCCGTCTGTCCATATGCAAACAAGCACACATTGTAGCCTTTGGCCGCCCCTGACAGCACTATCGTGCCCAGATCCTGGAACACCTAGGTGAGAAAAGAAACAAAGAGTAAATTAGAATCTCTGAAAATTATTATCTTAATCCCGCTAAGTAATTTTAAATGTCTTCACTGGGCAGTAGAGGCTTGCCCGGCCAAGGTCTGACCTTCTACCTTTGTGTTTTGAGGCTGCTGTTCCTTCGGGACACAGCAGCAGTACGCCCCCCCCCCCCACACACACACATACACACACACTTAAGAAGCCTGATAACAAGTTGAAGGACTGAGAGGGGAAGCCGAGCCTGCCAGGCCTCAATTGTTTCCTGGGGAAGTGTATTTGAACAAATCAGGAAAGAAAGTTCACATGTAGACCCAACCATGTCTGTATGTCGCTGTGTAGTGCTGTAGGCCTGCTTTATTAATACCACTCGTAGTAAAAAGTTTCATTACTCACCATAAGGTTCAGTTTGCCAGCTTCTGTACTAATTATCTTTAAAGAGTATCACTATTTATAAAGGCGGCACGGTGGCGCAGTGGGTAGCGCTGCTGCCTCGCAGTTGGGAGACCTGGGTTTGCTTCCCGGGTCCTCCCTGCGTGGAGTGTGCATGTTCTCCCCGTGTCTGCGTGAGTTTCCTCCCACAGTCCAAAGACATGGTGGATTGGCGATTCTAAATTGGCCCTAGTCTATGCTTGGTGGGTATGTTTGTGTGTGTCCTGCGGTGGGTTGGCACCCTGCCTGGGATTGGTTCCTGCCTTATGCCCTGTGTTGGCTGGGATTGGCTCCAGCAGACCCCCATGACCCTGTGTTCGGATTCAGCGGATTGGAAAATGGATGGATGGATGGACTATTTATAAAAATGTGATTTCCACCTATACTGCACAAGTAAATGTAAGATGTAAAACTGATTTGTATTAAAATTCCCCTTTGCCAGACAAGGCTAGCCTCACAAAGGCTGCAGATGACCACTGTAAGTAATGTTCCGATTAAGTTTAGTTTAATTTTATTCAATTCATTTACTCAGTATAGGCTCAGAATGCAAGTTCCCAACTATAATGCTTGACACTTTTTCCTTTTTGTTACTGGAAAAGCTAAAGCTGCACCACCCTAAACACTAGCAATGGACAGACCCATTATGACAGCCTGAGTAAACCATGAATTCTGCTCTGTACCAGGAATATTCATAAGAAGAACGTCCAGTTTGTCCACCCATGAGCTGTAGCTGAAGCATAATTAGGGCATGGAGCAAGAAAATGATTCAAAATTGAAAAGTGTGATCATATTGTAATGACTGACAAGAATCAAAATGAAACTTTTGGACTGTCCTACTTAAAAGTCCTAACCGCCAACCCTTATAGATGACGTGGCAGGACAAGAAACATGCAATTCAATCTCAAAAACCTACCATACCATTTTCTAAGCCTGATTAACCCTGAGCAGGACTGTGAGGGTCTTGCAGCCTATCCACACAAGTACAGGGCACAAGGCAGGAACAATCATGTGGGAGGGGCATGCCAGCCTGTCACAGGAGAACACATAGACACACACATACACACACACTCACACTTGGGCCAATTTAGCGCCACCAATCCGCCTAACCTAGATGTTCTTTAATTTTGAAGTTTATTTTAGACATAAGTTTGAGTTGAACTTCATCCATATTGATCTGATAATCTGATATTAAATTATAGGAATGTGTCCAACAGGGTTCTTTTGACCTTTTTAGAAATGCAACTTATACTTTTAACCTGTATATGTATCCCTACAATAAGCATGGCAGAAATATTAAAACAAGAGAAATAGGGTACAGAAGAAAGGACATATTTACTTTGCTATAAAATACAGCTTTCACTCCTCATATACAGGGAGATTTACTCGAAAGAGGCCCTGAATATTCTGTTGTAACTCCCATTAGGATGAAGCAATCTGAAGCAAACAAATATGCTATACACCTTGACGTATGTGTAATCAATTGCATTACATGCGTTCCATGTTCCTGAACGTATCGGTAAGCGTCTCTGGGGGAATAGCAGCAATTTTACGTTGGATGTTTTCCTTCAAATCTCCCACAGTGCGAGGTTTGTTCCTTTATACTTTTCCTTTGAGCAGACCCTAAAGGAAGAAGTCTGGTGGTGTCAGATCTGGTGACCGTGGTGGCCAAAGCCCCTTTGAAATGACCCTGTTGCCAAAGAAGGACTCCATTTCTGCCATGCTCCTTGCCGATGTGTGACACGTTGCTCCATCTTGCCCAATAGGTTTGCAATATGAAGATGCACCGCTCAATACTGTAACACCACCATCCTGATGAAAAGTCGAGTGACTGAGTAAAGGGGTATGAGTGGTATGCACACAGAAGTTGCAAATGAAGGTTAAATGTTAAGACGGCTGTCCAGCGCCTACCTCATCGCTCTGATGCAGGGTATCCCGGCTTGTTCGTAGCTCCATATGCTGAGGAGCACATTGCATGTTGTTTTGTTCAGATTGTTTCATCCTAGCGAGAGTTATTACAGAATATTCAGGGGGCTCTTTGGAGTGAATCTCCCTGTACATTGCAGTATTGTACATACAAATACAGTACAGCTGAAGAGAAGCCATTAGAATAGTGCAATTACGATTTGTATTTCCATCTTTCGTCGGAGAGGAGGTTTTGTTCTTGGCACAGGTTCGACTTCAAATCTGTACCAGTGCAGCTTTGCCTTATACTGTATACTTTAAGTACCATGGAGGACAAATGAGCATCCTGACCAGGATGGAGACTGAGTTCCTGTCCTGGCCAGGACACCTTAATGAAAGGATTACAGCAGAAGAGACGCAACTTGGCTGGAACACCCTATAATCATTGTCTTGCCTGTGACTTAACTGTAATAAATAGACTGGGTAACCATGGAGCAGTTCATGCCCCCACGGTGTTCCTCAAGGCTGATTCCAATCAAGACACCCGCAATGTTGCATGGAAATTGAAGTGCAGAAACATAGCTCTGACAGGGGAGGACAATACTGGTTTCCATGTGACCTGGAAGTGCTCTCAAAATGCAGTGTGGTGACACCAGAAGCAGTCCCGGGTCTTACTTGAAAAGGAGCCTGACTCTCACATCGGACATTCTGTGAGTCGGGAGGCAGCAGGCAACACTCTTGAAGGAAGGAAGGAGGAAGAAATCGATCTTATTTGTAATTTTGTAATTCATCTTTTGACAGGTGATTGTTGGAAATGTGGAAATCTTTTATTTGAACCCAGAATTGTGTTGGGCTTTACTGTGTCTGAGGTTTAGGGTTCAGTGGCGCACCCTTATTGTTATAGTAGACACACTTTTACCACTTTAACTCATTCAATGAACTATCTTTGTGTTTTACGGACAAATGCCATTTTTGGATTAGGCTCTCTAAACCCATTCTGCCTTCTTCAGTCAGACTGAAACAGTGCACCTGTTTCAACCATTAAACTTCATTTACAGCCCTTCTGCTTTGTTTAGTTAAACAGCTGCATGTATGTGAAACACAAGTAAGCAAACCCATGCTCACAAATGACAATTTCACATAATTATTTTTCAGCACTGGTTACAAAGAAACACAGCAGCTAACAGTGACATAACCACTTACTAAATGGAAGGGGGCATTTACCTTTCACACAGAGTCAGGTTGTATACCATAACTTTGTTCATCTAATAAAAGAAAATAATTTAAAAACGAGCATACGATTTAATAACTCAGGTGCCCTTTACCTGATAATAGACGTTCGTTAAAGACCTCAAAACATCTTGCAATAAGGAAGGAAATCAGGAAGGGGCAAATACTTTTTCACAGCATTATGTAAGAGAGCCATGGTGCCTTCTATAATGGGCACCTGCTCTGCTACCACTGAAAATTACCATGAATAGACAGTGCCAGCTTATTACCAATTTCTTTCTTTCCTTCCAAGTACAATGAGAGACCTTCAAACCCGACTATTTAAAGACAGTGAGAGCCTCCTGCTGATGACGATTTCGGTGTCAGTCCCAGAGCCCTCAGACACAACTGCGGCTCTGTTCACTTTTGCTGAATGTATATTATTCCCCTCTTACAGCAGAGTCCTGAATACACAATTCAAAGGACTCCGATGCCAAATGCACCCAGTGAGGTCTTTGTGTCTGGGGACCATTAATCCAGAAGCTTAAGTCTGTAATTGACATCTCTGTTTGAAGCAGCGGCTCACTATAATCACAGGCTCTTTCATATCACTCCTTGTTAAGGACTTCGCAAAGCCAGCCAACTGAGCAACTGGACTGGCTTTCGGAGGCTCGTGAGGTGGGTCTCTGCATTCGGCCCATTGATCTGCGCCTGTCGCCCTCACACCCACAGCACAAGTGGCTCGTATAAAGTGTGTCACTGTAAAGCAAGAGCTGAAAATAATGATCAAGTCCCATCCAACAGAGGATAAGGTTAGGACAGGCAATGTGGCCCATTTTGGTACAGAGGAGTTACATAACACATCACAAACCTGTGTGGACCACGTTTGTGGAACAATGCCATGCTCTCTCACTATAAAACTCCCCATATCCTAAGTGTTTTATAGAACACCCACCCTTCTAGCATTCACTGTTTTCAATTCTTGCTGTTATTATAAGAATCTGCAAAGGATAGAAACCAAGCTGGTGGTTGGCAAAAATACATGGGGAGTTAGGCAGAGGCCAGTAAAAGGTTAAATGGCTCACTGCAATAACACACCTCTAAATCATATAAAATCTGACTTTCTAGCTTTTGTTTTGTTTTTTTTTGATGACAAAATGTGAACAATGAGCCAGAGCACTGTGTAGGCCTACTGGTAAAAGAAAAGCAATTTCAATGTAATTTTCAAAAATGAGCAGGGCTATAAAAAACACACCTGTAACAAACGTTTAAACGCTAACTAAATAGTCCACTGGCATCACCAGTGCTACCTAGCTAGAACAATTAGCACCAAAAAAGATGTGCCTCCAGCTTTCTAAAGCTCCAAAAATCAATTTATTTGGATAACATTCTTCCAAGCAATGACAGCCACAGTTACAATGTCTTGTGGCGGGGAAAGAACCTGCCCCACCAGTGATCTTTAGGTAAGAAGAATAAAAAGATGTGACCCTGAAGGTGGATATGATTTTGAAACAAAAGGAAACTTCTCTAATTTACAAAAACAATGGTAACAGAGAGGGTAAAAACTTAAGTGGGTATGCCCTTGCACTGCATCAAAAAAACAGAGAATTAAACCACAATCAACCCCAATGCTTTTTTGCTCTGCTGATGTTCTTTGCTTATTGTCTGACTCACCAGTCACATCTACACGCCTTGCATTTTTAACACGTCTAATGTAATTTATAAGCTCTTGCAGCTTCTAGACTTTCATTTAATTGTTAGTTACAGGTCATTTGTAATGTGTTTAAATAAAAACGGTAATTTTTCTAACATTTTCATATTAAAAGAAGATTTTTTAATGCAAAAATTACTTTATGCTTTTGCATATTATATAGGGGGCAACACGGTGGCGCAGTGGGTAGTGCTGCTGCCTCGCAGTTACGAGACCCGGGTTCGCTTCCCAGGTCCTCCCTGCGTGGTGTTTGCATGTTCTCCCCGTGTCTGCGTGGGTTTCCTCCGGGTGCTCCGGTTTCCTCCCACAGTCCAAAGACATGCAGGTTAGGTGCACTGGTGATTCTAAATTGTCCCTAGTGTGTGCTTGGTGTGTGGGTGTGTGCGCCCTGTGGCGGGCTAGCGCCCTGTCTGGGGTTTGTTTCCTGCCTTGCGCCCTGTGTTGGCTGGGATTGGCTCCAGCAGACCCCCGTGACCCTGTAGTTAGGATATAGCAGGTTGGATAATGGATGGATGGATATTCTATAGGCTACCAATGACAGTGAAGCAATAATTTTGTTCAATTAAAAAATATCATATTGGTTTCAAATAAAAGCTAGTTCTGTTTAAATGAAAAAAATATGAATGCAAGAGAACTTTAGGTTACACCACAAACAAATTTCATGCCTACCCTGGACAATGCTGGCATAGATGTTAACAATCAATAATTTTTTTGTAATTTATTAAATCTAATTATTGGTTGTCATATGCTAGAAGTTCCAATCACCAAGAATTCCAAAACATGTAATTCCAATAATGCTGTCAAACCCTGGCTAATAATAAGGGCAAGCACCAAATATTTATAAAAATATATGACCTCTTGTTCACAAAGTAATTATTCCAATCACAAAGAAGTTCAGTGGAGCACAAAGGTAAAATAAAATTGCCTATAGTAGGTTGAATAATGTCCCAATACAGAATCCAAATAGAGTGGTCGAAAACAGTAAGAGGGTCAAAATTCCAAAATATACAAAAGGCATAAGCACAGCAAAATGCAAATATCTTGCAGACTCCAGAGTACTTTCACAATGAACCACCAAGAACTGTGGAAAACCCTCCAAATTTATAGAGGGGGGAGGGCAATTCCTGGCAGTGATTGGCAGGTGGCACCACCCAACATAGCACATGGAAAATAACAAAGGTAGCTTATATACATAGAAAAAAAAACAAAAATAAAGAATGATGCACATCATCAACATAAATAAAGGAATCACAAATTAACAAATGAGAAATAAAACATGAATATGAACCCCAGCCAGGAAAGGAACCCATGTCACTGGCCTACAGGCACACCTCTGGAGGTAATGCACATTTATAATTGATTCACCAATTTATCTACGTAAAAATCATATTTGGAAGGCACAGGAGGTAGAAACTAAAAATTGCAACTCTCACCCCAGGGTATTAATTTGATGTCAACTCAAAGGCATCACACAGTTCTTGTTTCTCAGCTGCAAACTCCTATTCCTCCTCACTCAAAAGCACTTTGTTGGACTGAGATCGGGGGATTGTGCAAGCCTATGCAGAGAACTGGTATCACTGTCAAATTCACGGAACAGCTTGAGAAACGCTAGACTGTGGCCAAAAAGAGATGCACATAGTCAGCAAGGATGTTTAGGTACACTGTGATGGTCAGCTGGCACTAATATCACCCATGCCATTAAAATACCACTATCAGCCTGTACCACTGACACAAGGCAGGGTGGATCAACAGATGCATGCTGCCAACTCAGAAATGTGACATGGCCTTGAGAATGTCAGAACAGAAATCAAACAAATCCCATTTTACTTAAGCCCTCTGCAGAAACCTGGTGCCAACCAGACTGACCAGCAAAGGCTGGCGTCACACTACATAACTAAGTCTGAGAGAATGTCACATATAATGACAGCCGTTGCTGGATTTCGTCACCTTGAAGATGTCAAATAACAAGACTAGCTATCTCAGTTGAAGATCGATTACACGACTAACATTTTTTACTGTGCAACAACAATATTACAAGGCTGACACATATTGGCCTCCAATCAACATGTAGTATATTATTTTTTTCTTTTCATTCTGTCATAGTATGACAAAGACGAGGTATCAAATGGACAATTGAGCTGGCTCCCATGTTCTGCTACCTTCTCCTCAAGTTTGCACTTTCCAGAACACCCATGTTGCACTGTTTCCTGGATTGGTGACACAGGTACTGGACTCCTTAGCTAAGGACATAAAGAAAAACTCAGTGACCATTATTCGTATTTCTGGAGACCGCCAAGTGGGAAAAAGAGAGAGACAGAGGGAGAGTCATTTTATGAAAGGTGAAATTGAGACTCAACACACATTGACAAAGACCATAAAGAAGGCTCAATTCAAACATGCAGTTTAGTGGAAACAATTTCTCAACATGATGACTCTTACTCATAAGAAGCCAACAGTCAGAATGACTGCAAAGGCATAACATGTTTACTCAGGGAGGATCCCAGCAGTTTTTCAGTGTTTGCAGTCAATGATGACAAAGTTCATAGAAGGTCCAACTATGGCACATTTTCGCCCCCTTTCTCACACTCACACACAACACACACACACGCGCACACACAGACACACACACACATTTGGTCTCCAGGTAGCACCAAAACACAAAAGATTGAAAACAACATAAAGATAAGCAAATAACTCAAAACAGTCCAAGAATTAATGTCTGTTCAGCTCAAGTCGACTGCATGTGAATAAACAAGTGCCCAGCTTTGGAAAGGTGATGAAATACGCAAACAGTCCTAGGAGAGGTGACACAGCTTGAGAAAGCAGTTACCATTTTTATTGAGTTTGAACCTCTTTATACATAATGATCCCTCTAAACCTGAACGGCTTAACCTCTATGGTCTAAAACTGCATCCATGGAACACCTGTTCCAAACAATACCACCAATATTTCACTGTTGACTGTTAAAATAGATGCTAGAAGTAATGACTATTTGACATTGGGCACATTTTAATTAATTTACTATATTATATTGGTTAATTAGAACACTTTTAAGCTTCTTGCCCTTTTCACAGCACCATAACAGGGCTCAGTCAAGGGTTTCTGTAAATGATATCTGCACCCTGGACTTTTCACAATTATCCCCTTAATCTAATATACAGTTTCAGGTCATGTGATTGATCTTTGACCCTACTATATGCTTCACAATAATTTTCTGAACCTGCCCAGTCCAGTACACGAGCCAGGAGGTTGGAGCCTCACCAGGCAGCATTGTGTCATGATTTATGATTTTGATCATTTATTATTCCTTTCCTGGAGCATTTAAAGATATTATTTACTGTATATCAGTTCTATGGTTTTTAGGTCATTTTATTTGTACAGTATATCTTATTGATTAAAAACTTTTTTTTTCATTATATCATAATGCCATTTTGTTTTGCATAGGCAGCACCATGATCTGAGTTAAATGTTTCACGCTTATATGGCAATTCTCCCATAAGCCTCTAGGAGAGCATGAATACGATGTAATAATGTACAAAGGTATTTAAATCGGCATCTGCAATCTCATTTAATAAAGTAAACCCTTTCTGTGATATTACTTTTGCTTCTATACTAGTGGCTTTTTGGTGCTCTGCTTTGTGTTATTTTAATTTTGAAGTTTTGGTTAGTAATTGAGATTGGTGAATGTCATGACTTTGAAAAATGATTTTCTATCATTTTTTTCTAAACTCTATGTGTTTGTAGATTATCCATCCATCCATCCATTATCCAACCCGCTATATCCTAACTACAGGGTCATGGGGGTCTGCTGGAGCCAATCCCAGCCAACACAGGGCACAAGGCAGGAAACAAACCCTGGGCAGGGCGCCAGTCCACAGCAGTGTTTGTAGATTATGTTACACATAAATACTTTACAAATCATTTCTGTCATTAGTTTCCTGATTGGAAACTTTATTTAAAAGTTTATGACTTTTTTTAGTGTCAGTCCCACCGCCATTTTGTTATGTCTTAAATTGGTTTGAATCCTATCTGGCAGGTAGAAAATTCTTTGTTAGTTGTGGTAATTATACTTCAAAGACACATGATATTCTATATGGTGTTCCACAAGGCTCTATCCTGGGTCCACTGCTCTTTTCGATCTACATGCTCGGGGCATAACGTGAGCTACCACAATTTTCTCAAGCTAAATAAAGAGAAAACAGAAATTTTAGTGATTGGCAATAATGGATATAATGAGGTAATTAGAAATAAACTTTATGCATTAGGATTAAAAGTCAAGACGGAGGTAAAGAATTTAGGGGTAACTGTTGACTGTAACCTGAATTTTAAATAGCATATTAATCAGATCACTAGGACAGCAATGTTTCACTTAAGAAACATAGCAAAAGTTAGACCTCTTATATCATCGAAAGATGCTGAGAAATTAGTTCACGCTTTTGTTTCAGTCGACTAGATTGCTGTAATGCACTCCTCTCAGGACTACCCAAAAAAAAACATAAATCGTTTGCAACTAGTGCAGAATGCAGCTGCTAGAATCCTAACCAGGAAAAGAAAATCCGAGCACATTTCTCCAGTTTCGATGTCACTACACTGGTTACCTGTGTTATTCAGAATTGACTTTAAAATACTGCTTATTGTTTACAAAGCCTTATATAATCTCGCTCCATCTTATATATTGGAATGTCTGACACTTTATATTCCAAATTGTAACCTTAGATCCTCAAATGAGTGTCTGCTTAGAATTCCAAGAGCTAAACTTAAAAGAAGTGGTGAGGCGGCCTTCTGCTGTTATGCACCTAAAATCTGGAATAGCTTGCCAATAGGAATTCGCCAGGCTGATACGGTGGAGCACCTTAAAAAAACTGCTAAAAACACATTACTTCAACATGGCCTTCTCATAACTTCATTTTAGTTTAATCCTGATGCTCTGTATATTCAATTAATTATCATAACTATTCATGGTGGCTCTAAAATCCATACTAACCCCTACTCTCTCTTCTGTTCCTTTTCCCGTTTTTTTTGTGGTGGCGACCTGCACCACCACCACCTAATCAAAGCACCATGATGTTCCTACATTGATGGATTAAAAGCCAGAAGTCTACATGACCATCATCATCAAGTCCTTCCATGAGAACCCTAAATACAAAGAGGACTGTTCATTTATGTTAGGTAGAATGCCCAGAGGGGGCTGGGCAGTGTCATGGTCTGGAACCCCTGCAGATTTTATTTTTTTT
The DNA here is from genome assembly GCF_900747795.2 of Erpetoichthys calabaricus. NCBI lineage: Eukaryota > Metazoa > Chordata > Cladistia > Polypteriformes > Polypteridae > Erpetoichthys > Erpetoichthys calabaricus. The sequence goes on from NC_041409.2 coordinate 50,197,967, forward strand.
CTCCAGTCGTCTGGAGTTTTTTTGTTTTTTCTGTCCTCCATGGTGATCGGACCTTACTCTTATTCTATGTTAATTAGTGTTGTCTTATTTTAATTCTTACTTTGTCTTTTTTTTCTAATTTCTTTATCATGTAAAGCACTTTGAGCTACATCATTTGTATGATAATGTGCTCTAAAAATAAATGTTGTTGTTGTCGATCAGCGCTACTGTTTTATGGTGTTCACATCACCCATTTCTATGAAACAATCCCATAATGTACTAGTGATGGCTTCCCTGGCATACAAGTGTAAAGGTTACCCGAGCCATTCCTTAATATTTGAGACTGCAGCATAATAACTACTTTTAGCGTGTGATCTTTGTGTTTCTTTTTGACTCTGATATCTGGTTAACATTTTGGGCTCTGTTGATCAGGTTTCAGACCTCCAGTTTTGACTTACGTGTTGTTTCTTGTAAAGCATCTTTCTGTTTAAACACTTCAACTGACCTTCTACAGTCAGCACAGATGAAAAATTGGTTTGACTTTTATATTTGACCAAGTCTCTGTTTCCGGGTCCTTTTTATAAAATCTCTTCCTATCTCCCTGGACAGACATCATGGGGTCCAAAATGGTTTCAAATCCCAGTCCAAGTACTATACAGAGTCTTCCCATTTTCTCCTATTCTATGTTGAAGTCTGTTCCATTCAGAGGTTCTGATAACTTCATATCAATAAAACATGTAATTTTGATCACAACTGTAATGTTTACTTATTTATTTATTTTGGCTGACACCTTTATCCAATGTGACTTACAACATTTATGATACAACTGGTTACATTTCTTTTTGGTTTTCCAGTTGGAGCACAGGCAGGTCAAGTGACTTGATCATTATGTTTCTCTTGTATCTATCCTCTGGCATTGTTATTAATATTTGATGTTAAATTACTGCTGTTGGTATTATGCAACTGTCACTACTCTGTGGAAGACATGCAAGTAAAAATGTCAATGTACTGTGCAGACTTGACAAAAAATGGACATGGAGTGAAAAGTCCAGTGGAACGCCAGAAGATGGGCTTTAACTGTTTTCTAAAGACTGGACCCCAGAATAATGGGGCAGGTGTAAACTGGAGTTTGGTTTTTGTTCCTCCATTGTCTACTGGCTTCAGCTTTATATACTCCTTAGGTTTACAGTACATAGTAAGATATTATAATTTGACAATATTCATAATGAGGAACTTGCAATTGCAGTTGTCATCTATTCGGTTACAACTCTCATGGGTGAAAATACATATTGGCCTTTGGTTTCAGTGACTTATTCAATGGATGACAGATGGCCTGGAATGAATCATTGTTCAAGTTAACAAGGCAACCACATCCATGCTTACAGTGCTTCCTTTGGTTTTAATTTTTTTTTAAGTGAAAGTGGCCAGGTGGTGCAAGTCTACACCAGACATCTACTGGGAGAAAAGCCAAAAATTTAAACATCAGGAATTCTGCACTGAGAAACTGTTTTTGTGATTTAGTCCAAGCAGCAGCTGTGTTGTTTACGGTGCTCTTTCCGGGCTGAAGGACTACATTCTGAGTCTGTAGCACTGAAGGAACAACAACATCAACCACATAATCTCAGGCCGCTAATTTTGTTATCAAATATGCAGAGCCAGAACCTTAAACTGATTTCTTTATCTCAGGGTGCTGTACGATACCACAGGACAAAATCGGGACTGTTTTATGTGCTCCTGAGCCACAACACTCACTCACCATCTATGATTTGTTTGGTTAAAAATTTTCATCTCTTTTATCAGAGGTAAACTTTTGAGTTAGTTTAAAGTTAGTTTTCCCTGAAATGGATTAAGCAGCTTTGAAGACAGGCAATTGAAAGATACTCCACAACAAGTCTTAACAAATGTAAATAAAACACGGCTGTTTGTAGGGCTGTTCCTAGAAGGATGTGGGCCCAGGGCAACTATACCAGTGCAGACCCTTCTTCATTATGGCCATACATCCAGTATACTGATTTTAATAAGAAAGGATAAAAACAATGTAAGAAGGGTTGAGGAGTCTGTTTAATAATCATTAGTCGTCCAGTGGTCTTGTGTTGTTTTTATGCACAGCAGTTCTGAATCTTGTTCATTTTAGATTTTGCATCAGTTTAATAAATCATCCCACCTCTTTTTCATAACCTCTTTTCCAGGTGAGGGTCACAGTGACAGCAGGTCAGCCTAAACTACCCTGTTTCAAGCTACAGATTCCAACTCTTCCTGGGGAATTCGCAGGTATTCCCAATCTAGTGATCTGAAATGTAACCCCTCCAGCGTGTCAAGGGTCTGCCACAGGGTTTCCTTGCAATGGCATGTGCCAGGAGCAGCTCTGCGGCATCTTTACAAAATGCCCAAACCACCTCTACTGTCTTTTCTCAATCTATAGGATCAGTGACTCTACTCTGAGGATCTCCCAAATTGCTGAGCTTCTCACCTAATCATTGAGTCTCAACCCAGCCACCTTGCAAAGTAACCACATTTCTGCCGCATGTACTGTACTTGTGATCTCATTCTTTTGGTTATTACCCACAGCTCATGACCACAGGTGAGGACAGGGATGTAGATTGACCAGTAAACCGGTACGGCAACCACTGCAGTTTGCTTGTCGATATCACATTCTCTTTTTCCGTCACTCAGGAGCAAGTTCCCAAAATTTCTGTATTTCTCCGCTAAGGGCAGTTCTCCCCACCTGCCTCACTTGGGAGAGATCAATCTACTCTTTTCCAAGACAGAACCATAACCTGGAGGTTCTAATTCCAGTACAGCTGCTTGGCAGTGAATCACTCATAAATTCATAAATCACATTAAGTTATTATTAGGTTTTTGTAATATTTGATTCTCTTTTATTGTTGGGACGGTGACAACACTATGAGATCTTTCTTTGCGAGCAGAAAAAAATGATCTAGAAATGAAATTAATTAAAAGGAGGCGGCAAAATAAAATGTCAAGGAAACGGGAGGGTCAAGAAAACTGTGTGAATCAAAAAAAAACACAAGTCAAATAATTATATAGCCATGCTCAGGAGTTTTTATATCTTTAGTAAAATCCCAAAAACTGGGATGTCAAATAAACCATTGGTGCCCTCTTAAAACCCCTCGCCCAATGGCATCACAAGACCAAATGCAGGCCTCATGATAATAAATAACATGGCAGCGACCATCAAAATTGGGAGTGAAATCACAGTGTTCGTTGTAAGAAACACATTCAAAATGGCACCGCAATGAAGTCACTAAAATATCAAGTACAAATTACTACTAAAACTGCAAAAATGGTCAAAAAAGTCATAGGAGGCCAACTGGCAGGTACAAGAGGGGAGACAGGGCTTAAGCAGATGTCTCGTGTGTTCTGGTGGCTCGATTTCTTCTTGGACAAGGGCAGAAAAGAAGAGCATGTAAGCTGCTACACAACTCAGAATATTCCCCTCATGTAATCTTCAAATTGATCTTCAACAGACTGACATCATCCTCACATTTTATGTTGAAAAGTAAAGAAGCTAATTCAGGTGAGAAAGACAGATGCTTTGAAGTAAGGTAGTTGTACTCACTAATTATGGTGAGTGATGATGCGTTGTTGTGGATTAACATGTGCAAATATGAATTTCACTGTACTCTGTACATGTAAATATATATGTCAATTTCCTAATATTCTATTTGACACTTGTGGATGGGATATGCCCTGAAGTGAGCAAACACATTCAACAATCTGGCTATAATAATAATAATGAGGGGATGTAAGTTGACCATAAGATCAAAAGATGAAGACCATATAGTATATACATTCCTAGAAGCAGTGGTGGCCATGGTCTCATAAAATAAGAATACAACAGACAGAAAACTCAACTTGAGACACGAGAAAGAGGACAAATATTCTCAGATCAACATTTGCGAGGATATCAATTGTCAACATATTAAGCTCAATACCAGCCCCCAACAACAATTCTCCTACTACTCTGTTGTCCACCTAAAGTATGATAAACACTTCACTCAGCAACAAGAAAATTAACTAACTGTTATCGAAGACATTCTGAGTATTTTTACAGACAAACTTTAAACAGCACAGTTGATAGAGAATTGACCCATGCATGGCTGCAAAGCTCTGGACTGAAGGGTTACACAAATGGTCATCTCAAGGCAGTCCATAATGTGCTTGGATGCTCAGTGCCAGGCCAGAAAGAACACAAATATTGGTATAGTCAAGCAGCTACTACCTGAACTTCTCAATGGCCTGAGAATTTTCCCTGCTGGTGCCTCATCACTGGTATGAGCCTAAAAAGTTACTGAGATGGACAACACCTGTGTAAATGTGTCAGCAACAACAAGGGAGTATATCTGCCATGTTGTTATTGGTTGCCAAGTGCTAAGCCAGAATGAATACAAATATTTGCCCATACAGACAGATAGTTACCTGAACTGGTCAATGCTCTGCCAGTGAGTAGCCACGGGTTATAAAACCAGCCTGAAAAAGGAATTGAGACAGAGAACATATGTGTAATGTTGGGCATAGCTGTGAGCACCTTCTGGACCACTAGAACAAATTAACCAGAATGATACAAGCATTTTTTTTGACAACATGAATGATTCTCTCTCAAGGAAGTAGAAACCGGAGCATACACAAAGACCTTGAGATTGTAGATTTCACATATGTGGAGCAAAATGGCATGAATGATTGAAACTGTAATCAGAGCCCTTGAAATTGTTAGGTTTGGTCTCCAGAAATACCACTAGGAATTGTCTGGCAATGCAACTACCACACCACTCTTATTGACTTCCTAAACTGCCCATCACATAACAGAATGGATAGTGTACTTCAGCTCTTCCATATCGTAACTCCTTAATGAGGTATCCCAAAAGTCAGGGTTGCATCCAATGGTATGGATAGATTGGAGATCCCCTTTTACAAGAAAAAAAAAACTACATGTAACCAGTAGACATTGTCAAGGGTGCAATTTTTGCATGAGCCCACCCAGACTAAGTTAGCTGAGTCATAGGAGGGGGATTTGTAACTGTGAAGTCTCTGTTGTTAACGCAGATCTGTGACCCCAGCTATCATTGCATATGTCTGCACCTACTGCCACTAAAATCTCTCTTAACCTTTAAAAGGCCCAAAAGATTTTGCATATGACCAAGAACACTTGCAGAGTTCCCTACAAAACTTATGAATAGGCAACTCTGATGGTGTTCTTGTGATCCTTATTTTTTTCTTCACCATATTAAAACGAGTTTCTCTTGAACCTTTTTTTCTGTTCCCTTGTGTGTTGTTTTCACAGCAGATTTCATTCTCAATGTAGAAAAGAGGTTAAAGTTTAACATGGAAAACCAGTGCCTACAAACTAGGAGACTGCAAGTTGTTGGGAAGTGACAAATTAAGCAAAATTTAAATAAAGAGCATAATTATGCTCTGCCGCACAAATGTGCAGGATGGTGGAAAAAAATATACGGGTTCCAAGTAGCTTTTATTATGTGTCTCACTCGAATTATGACAGTCAAGTTTTTGCTTAGAAAGGGGCCTGGTCTTTAAACTCCCCATTGGCTCTGAGGCATTCTTTTCATTCTCCAGTTGGTTACCCAACACAAGAGACCATTGTTCTGCCTTGAACTTCAAATGCTATGCTGTGAGACGCTCTACTGTACGTCATCCACATGATGGTGTTTGGCGCATCAAACACATTCCAACTGTTTACCATTCAATGCACTCCAAACGCCCACTCCTAGGTCTATTTGAAGGTTAATAAGCTGCAACAACTTGAATAATGTATCTGCAAGAATAATAAACTTACTATATAAAGTATTTCTTTTAGTATATTCTCTTAAATATGCATCTCCTAGACAACATTATTCACAAAGCAGCTTTGTAATTTCACATTTACTTGAATGACATATGCAATATTGGCTATAAACAATGACCCTTCTCTTGATTTTTCTTGATACTGTGTAATTTTATTTCTATGAAAACATGAATGAAATGGAAATGCAATGTGTACAGCCTTGCAAATATCTAAGAACTCTATTTACAAATCCTCTAATTCTAGCAAATGATAAATCAAGTCCTTCTTTTACATTGTGGCTGACTCCGATTCTGTTTTAATATATATATAAATATATTTATTTATTTATTTTAATCCATTCTTGCTCATCATGGGGCTAAAGCGTTCCTAGACAATACAAGTTGATCAGACATAATAATAATAATAATAATAATAATTCATTACATTTATATAGTGCTTTTCTCAGTACTCAAAGCGCTATCCACACAGGGAGGAACCGGGAAGCGAACCCACAATACGACTTGTAGGTCTGTCTATCTCTACCTAAGGAATGATGAAAACACGCTGACCATAAAACTAAAATAACAAAATTCTTAATCAAGAAAAACACTGCCAAAGGTCCTAACCAGAACTATAATAGTTTCCATAGCTAGCACAAAAGTCTGAAGTTTCTGTAATAAAGTTTTACACTTTAAATTTTTTGACCCTCCTATTATATTTATCATATTTTCCTTGGTTTTGTGTTAACCATTTAAGAATTTACATGTCGATAATCAATTAACATTATTAAATACATTTTTGTGTCATTTTTATGTCACATTTGGTTTTATACAGGTGCAGAATCCAAAAAAATTATATATATATATATATATATATATATATATATATATATATATATATATATATATATATATATATATATATATTAAATGTATAAAAAAAAAAAACTTTTTTGTCAAAGTATATAATTTCACTCTATATATTTAAATAAATAAAGTAAAACCAGTTATTATAGAATGGAGTAATGCACATAAAACTACTGTATTACAAGAAGTAATCATGACTGATGAATGATTAGTGGATCTACTATTAATAGTTATATATATATCATAGGTGATATATTTACTTTTTCAGTGTTTCATTATATATATTTGTAATTTTTTGTTTTTTAAGTTCATTATTGGTTGCTGTGTCCTGATGAAGAGGTTTTCTTCAAAACGCGTTGGCCAGAACTATACCTTGCATCACTGAATAGGTTCTGAATCCAGTGACACTTCTTCTTATGTAATGCCTACTGAAGCTTCATGATATTGTTTGTGATAATTATTGCAAACAACTTGGGCTTTTAGTTCTTTTTCTAGTTGGCTCACACTATTTATTATTTTTTCTATTTCTAGGGGGCTTCGCTTGTCAACCCCCCCTCCATTGTGAAAATGGGGGCTGAATGCACCCCAAGGAGATTCGGACGTTCCTCCGAAACCCCTCTTAAACGGTGATACAATGGAAAACAAATAGTTTTATTTTTAACTCCTCTTTACTCGATCAGCTGCTGGATTGCTGGTGCTGCCATGTCACGTGATCTGCATTTCGTGCTTTGCTTAGAATGTTTAAAAGCCTGTACAACACCTGAATATTCAAGCTCTTTTTGCTCTTCCATAATTTCACAGAGTAATATTTTCAGTTTGTTTGTGCTAATACGATCTTTACTCTCATTTTTTGAGACTTTTGAATTTTCCTACTTCCATTATCTCTAACCTGCTCTGCATGTGTATCACGGGACTTGCTTCCAAAGGTTGTAAGTATGACATGACTTGCTCGTCTTGCGGGAAGTGAAAGTGTCTCTCTGTCTCTCTTCAAAAGATCACGTCTTGTCACAGGAAAAAAGTCTTGTATCGTCACAAGATTTTTTTTTTATAATTGAGAGATTGTGTCTATTGTTTGCAGTATATTTATACTATTTTTGCATATACATTTCTATTGTATATTTTTGGTTGTTTTTGTACAGTATTTATAATATATGTATTGTCTATTGATATGTATGGAACATTTATTTTGAGTTTTGTTTTGCTGTCTGTATGTATTTTGCTGTACTACATGTGGGATATTAAATTTGGGTCTATACTATTTTTTGGGGGAACATTCTAATTTTCCATATGTTGTATTGTGTTTACTTCTTTTGTTAGATTTATGTACATTACTCTATTCTATCAAACTGTTACTTTATTTAAATATAAGTGTGAAATTCTATACTTTGACAAAGTTTTTTCTTTAAAATACATACACATATACACACACACACACAAGATATGACACTTTGATACAACTTTGGTACTCACTTTTGTTGCCAGCAGTTTAGACATTAATGGCTGTGTGCTGAGTTATTTTGAGGGGACATCAAATTTACACTGTTACACAAGCTGTACACTGACTACTTTACATTGTATCTAAGTGTCATATCTTCAGTGTGGTCCCATGAAAAGATATAATAAAATATTTACAAAAATGTGAGGGGTGTACTCACTTTTGTGAGATACTGTATTTTATATATATATCTATCTATCTATCTATATATATATATATATATATATATTGTATCAGTTGGGGGCGCTGGAGCTCCCTTGAACCCTCAGGTACCACTCTAAACACCGGGTAAAATTATAATTATTATTTATTTTATAATAACTATGTGCACAAAACACCCTCCACTCCACACTACACATACAAGTACACTACAATAATCAATAATCACCAATCCTCCTCTCCCAGACACTTCGCCACCCTACCTACCAGCTCAGCTCAGCGTCTGGGCTTTCCCACAGTCCTTTTATATTCCCTGACCCGGAAGTGTTTCCCATCCTACAGTCCATGTGATTTCTTACACTTCTGGGTCAGATAAAAAGTCCTTCTCTTCAACCCGGAAACACGTCGTTCCTTCTGGTCATATGATCATGACGTGTTACCGGGTTATAGGGCACGTACAAGTCCTTGAGCCTCCCTGCAGCGCCCTCTGGTGGGCCCCACGGTGTCCAGCAGGGTTGGGAATAAAAACTCCATTGTCCATAATTCCCTGCTGGTCTTCGGGGCACTTCCATGCTACAGGGAGGGCTCTATCTAGCGGCCTGGGGGTATTGGCCAGGATAACAGCCGGCCATCTCCCACAATATATATATATATATATATATATATATATATATATATATATATATATATATATATATTGTGGTGTGTGGCCGGCTAAATATTCCTGCCATCACCCCCGTGGACGTTCCCCGAATTCCAGCAGGGCCTCATGGACTTTGTAGTTTATATGCACAGCCCTGCTGGATACCATGGGGACCACCAGGAGTCGCTGTGGGGAGGCTGCCGGACTCTTATTTGCCCTATAACCCGGAAGTACGTCATGATCACATGGACAGAAGGGAGAAACACTTCCGGGTCAGGGACTATATAAAGGACTCTGGGAAACCAGTACACTGAGCTGAGCTGGGAGGAAAGGTGGCGAAGTGTCTGGGAGTGTGGAGGATTGATTATTGATTATAGTGTGTTTATTGATTAGTTTATGAGTATTGTGGAGTGGAGGGTGCTTTGTGCACTGTATGGTTCAAATAAAAGTAATATTTGGACTTTTACCTGGTGTCTGGAGTCGAGTCAGAGGGTTCAAGAGGACGACAAGGGCCTCAAACTGCGACAATATATATACATACATATATATATTGTGGGGAACAGCCCGGACACAGACAGGTAGACATCGTTAAATGCACCACAACACGTTTATTTAGGGTATTATTTACAGTTATGCCACACACTACCCAATGCCACAGCACCAATCACCCCAAAGTCCAGGCCTCACAATGCTTCTCTCTCTTCCTTCAGGTCCGCCTCCACTCTTCTCCTCCGAGCTTCGTCCTCTTCCACCCAACTCCAGCCATCGAATGGAGGAAGGCAGCACCTCTTATACCCACCTGGATGTGCTTCAGGTGCCTCCCAATGATCGACTGCCGGCACTCCCTGGTGTGGCGGAAGTGTCGGCTGTGCACCCGGAAGCATTCTGGGTGTCCCTGGTCTTCTTCCCCCCAGCACTTCCGGGTGTGGCGGAAGTGCTGAGGGCCAGAGCTCCACTGGCATTCAAGCGCCCCCTGGCGGTGACCACGGGCCCCTACAGGGTTGAGCTTCCAAGCACTGTTCCCGTGGTCCCCATACCATCCAGGGTGGCTGCCCTCTCGTGGTCCGGAGGAAATGTAGTCCCTCTTCCGGTCCTTCCGGGTGTCCTGGCTGGGTACCACCCCCATCCGCTTGCCACAATATATATATATACAGTAGACCCCCTGCGAAGGCACGGTTTAGGGTTCGCAGACTCAGTCATCCACGGATTTTTCCTTAAAACCTAACTATTAATTGTTAGCGGAAAGCGCAAATATCCTCCGCAATTTTTTATGGCTTTTTTCATGGCAATACTGTGCTGTAGAGAGAACCGTGGCTTGGGATGGTAAAAGTAGCCAATAGAATTGGAAACTACAACTTCCAGCAGTCCCTGCAGTGGATCTGATTGGTCTTCTGCTGAGAACAGGAAGCAAGCACTGAGGGAAACGTGGTTTGGGATGATGAAAGTAGCCAATCCGAGAGCATTATTCATTTCTCCTTGCTGCTGATTGATTGCTGCCCTGTGACGTGACTCCAGCTGAGTGTCCTCTTGTTTTTCATTTTGTTATTGTATTCATTTTGTTATTCTTAAACGCACAAGATGTCGTTGAATCGTCCTGCACCTTCTAAGGCTTCTGGCACTGAGCCTAAGCGCCAGAAAAAGTTTAAAACACTCCAGGAGAAGGTTGAACTACTGGATTTGCTCCGGAAACTAAAAAGTTAGCTGTAGTAGCGTGCCACTATGGCATTAATGAAAGCACCGCACACTACATAAAGAAGAACGAGGCAGCGATCAGGAGTACCGCATCTGTAAGTTTCTGTAATAGTGCCAAAAAGGTAACGATCATAATCAATTTGCTGTGTACCTGACAATTTTCGCGTTAATTCATTTGACTTCATCATTTCTCTCTGCCATATTTAGATGAATTTTTGATTCTAAAATGGATCTCCATACAGTAAGTGTGTGTGTTCATAATTAAGCCATTTAATTGATTGGTGTCTGTCCAGGTTAAGTGCCAGAATGCACCTGATGACCGTGGTCTTGTTTGAAAATAGTTGTAAGTAGGGTGTGACTTGAAAGAATCTCATGGCAAAAGTCTCCGTCTCGCGGGACTTCCTTCCAAAAAGTCTCTTCAAAAAGTCATGTCTCGTCACAGGATTAGTCTTGTCTCATGCCAAGATTTTTTATTATAATAGAGAGATGAAAGCAGAGTTGAATCCAGAAGCTTGGACATAAATAAGATGTTGTGCATCGGCATCATAAAGAGACATTATATGATGACACTCAACCATATGGCTACTATTCTGCTACAATTAATATAACTGTCAAAAGAACCAGGAGATGAGTGAGAACTTTAAATTGAAAAAAAAGCACGAGTAAAAACCAGAAAATTAGAAGATGCCAAACCTTTCTGTTAAATCAGGATTCTGGTTAAAGACAGACTGGTCACCTACATATACTGCTGCCCTCCAAACAAAAAAAAAATCCACATATTAAGGAAAAAATGTTTTGTTCATTTGATTAATCCGGAGTCCTCATTTTGAGAGTTTGGCTGTTTAAAGGCCAAATAATATTTGCAGTGTAGACAAAGGTTAATACATTGAGCTGTTTCAAACTATATTGATTCAAAGTTTTAACGCTTTTACAGCAAAATATTCCACTAAACCTATTCTGGATCATTTGACTGTGCAAAACATTAGGCCAAAGTAGCAGCTTCCTACCTCTTTGATATGGTACAATGCTCAAAACAGAATGAAAAAATAGATGCCTGCAGAAGACAGTCTGTCTCCAGCCTCCCATGAGCTTGAAGATTTGAAAGTCCAGTTAAGTACAGATTATGGCTCACATATAAAGTAAACTACTGTAATTCACTGGTATTAGTTTCCGCCAAGAGGCTGTTCTATAAAAAAAAATGTTTCTGAAAATGGATTTATGGATGAACCAAAGGATTGAACAGAAAAAGATATATGTGTCTACACTCCAGAGAGATTAGGGATGTGTTTAATATATGATTTTGTTACTCAAACTAATACTAATGAAGTATTTAAGTGTGTTAAAACGAGCTGGGCACATCAGTCATATCTATCTATCTTCAGGTCAGGACACCAAAGATATAACCAACACAACTCTAAGAAGGTGTGATGATCACGATCACGCTAACTGCTTAAAAAGCCATAGCAAAAAGTGATGCTGAACTAAAGGAGAAGATACTGAAACTGCAAGTTAGTTTGGAAGCGAAAGGCCTCAAGGTAAATACAGTAAAGGCCAAAATGACAGCTGGAGGTGTCGGGGCAGGGGTAGATACATGGCAGTGTGATGTTATGTGGGGAACAATGGGAGCATGAACAAACAAAATGGGGAAAACCCAAAGGGACACCTTTACAGGAGGAAGGCTGCCACGTATGGTTTGTGACTGTTCAAAACAAATTAATGGATGAGGCATTTCAAGACACAGAAGAGAATCAATCATAATGAGCCAGGATACATCAGTCACTCCACCAGTATGGTAAGACTGATGCCTTTAGTTAAATAATACAAATTTATTTTGCCTTCTCATTTAGAACTGCCAACACTGATTGATTCCCCAACTCCAATTCTGCTAAATTACATCATTAAGTCTCCCAGTAATTCTGCATGAGTCTTGATACTTTTACAGAGAATTATATTCTCAGCTGCATGCAGCCAATTTCTGTGTGTTTCATTTTTAAGGTCGTACTAAGGCTAAATTATCAAAGAAGGCTAAAAACTGGGAGCAAAGTCAAAGAAATGAACTAAAACAAAAAACAAATGTGTGGCCTTCATTCTGCTTGTTCATCTTTAATATATTCAGCAGTGCAGAATCTAAAAGTAAAGGCTTACAGACACCCATGCAACACAGTTTGTGATTGGCAGGTCTCAATTTCTCATAGTTCATTATAAACAAAGGACATTCCACTGTTTGGGCAAATGAGAGCATCTCAGCACTGACTGGGAGACAGGAAATGCTGTGGCTTGTGTCCAATGGCCATTTATGTGAAATACTGTTGCAGAAACATGGGGGATGGGGGGTGACTGCATCTGTTAAAATTTAACCCAGCGCCATACAGCTTCCAGATGTTTTTAAACCCATAACACAGAACAGTCGGAGAGCTAGCTGTCTTGTTTTCAAGCGTTGAGTTCTTTATTGTGTTTGAAATGTCGAGGGATTTTCTGCTTTGCCACAAAGCTATAACTGTCTCAAATTCACTCTAACAATTCTCTGTGTTATTATACCCAGTTTTCACTTTCTCTTCTCAAATCACAATGAGTGTTTTATACAGTGACAAGACACAGGACTGTAGTGGCAGGGGGTTGCAATTGGGGAATTACCACTACTAAACACGAGAGAATTCTTTCAAACAACATACTCAAGTCTGCAGGATCTTGATGAGGTGGCAACAGACTATCCCACCAGGAATCACATCTGGGGACACATAGAACCACACGAGGGCAAAGAGTGAATTGGCAGTTAACCAAACACACATGTGGGAGAGAAGCTGGAGTATCAGCAGAAAATCCCACACAGGCAAGAGGAAAACATGCACAATGACTGCACTGGGCTTTGGGACTTGAACCTAGGTCACTGGAACTGTAGGGCAGCAGAACTAATTAATCACTGTTCCACCTATTCTTCAAACATTTTTTTCTAAACCAAGTAAATAAATAATACAATTCTGTCCGTCTGCAACATTCACTAGCTTGCCAGATTGTTAATCCACACATTTACACCTCTTCTACTTCTAAAGTTGGACAATCTTTCCAGCCCCCTCTTTAAAAAAGTGATTTTCAGGCCAACATATTCAACTGAACTAAAGACTGCAGGATTAAATTCAAATCAAAGTAGGTGAAAGTGGGAAGACATCTTTTGTATTTTGCAACGGAAATTTAATTTGTGTCAAAGGACGTATCAGCTATTGGCCCCAAGCCATGTCTGTGCATTGGTCTTGAATAATTCCCTGTAATCCTCAGATTCCAGATTCTGAATCAGTATGTGCATTTTTATTTGGTAAAAGAGCTTGGGAGAGCTTGTATAATTCAATATTTCTAAAAATGTGTTTTTCCATTGGGGCAGTACAGTAGCACAGTGGGTAATGCTGTTTCCTCACAGATCCAGTATCATGGGTTTGAATTGCACATACTGGATGGTCCTAATGCCTTTCCGGTCCATAAACTGCTGAATTGGGGATGCTAATTGGGCCCTGTGATACAGCGGGTCCGTGGCTCAGAATAACAGGCCAGTTTTAAAGAAATAATCGCCGCACTCACGGCTTAAAGAGGGGGCGTGGTAGTGTAGCCGGAGTGGTTCTCGGACACAATGTGGTGCGGGCATTTCCTCACTTAAGTGCACAGGTGAGGAATCGTCCATATCTGTAACTGATGCCGGGAGCTGCTAATCACCGCACCTGTGCCACGTCACCATTATATATAGAAGGAGTGTAAGTGCAGAGGGGAGAAAAAAAAAAGAAAGAAAAGAAAGGAGGTTAAGGGAGAAGAAGGCAGGAAGTGAGTGAGAGAAGGCTCGCTGTAATAACGACAGGCAGCTGGGAGAAGTGAGCCCTAGTGGGGTGTTTGGCGGGCACCCGGGGGCAAATGGATTGGGTCACTCCTGCTGAGTTTTGCAGAGGACCAGGAGTGACCACAATCGAGGACAGCTTGCTGCGTAAGGCCATGGAAAGCAGAAGGAGTCGGAGGTTTGGGAGGAGGAAACCCCAGAGTGAGCGCCCTGGTCGCTGGGGAACCCAAATCTCGGTCTGGAGGAGATGAACTCCCTTCCACACTAAAATAACCAAAAATCGCATAGACCGTGTCATACACGTGCTCATAAGAGGCAGTCAAAGGGCTTAACTGAGGGTAAGATGTCAAGTTGGGGGTTGATAATTGCACCAATGTCTTTTCTCCCTCTTCTACAGATCATCAGAAAAGAAACCCAGCTAAACCAACAGCAACTTCCGCATCCCTGTCCAAACCACGCCCTCCTACTGACCTTACTTCCGCCACTTCCGTCATTGACCCGCCTCTTCCTGCCAACCGCTTATAAATGCCAAGCACCTCACCTTTCCAGTTTAGTTCTGCTCGGGACTCAGTCTTTTGTAACTACTCTTGTAACTTCAAATATTGTTTCACAATATACAGGGTGGATCTCCAAACTTTTTTTGTTTGTGTTTTCCCCTTTTACAACACTGACAATGGGCACCAGCCAATATACTTATTGCAAAACTGTAGCGACCGGTAAATCATTCAATACTATCCACCTGCAGAGCCAAAGCACCATATGTCAGCGCAGTTTTAGACCCACAGTTGTAGACCCGCAGTTACAGACCCAGAAGTGACGTCTCTGTCTTTTCAGGACTGACATCATAAAATTACTTTTGGAAGGTTTTGGCAGGTCTCGGCAAAGCCCGGAAAGTAACGTCGGGTCAAAGACCCGTTCAGAAACCAAATAATACGAATCATTGTGAAGTTCAGAGGGTTTCTGCCATCACATTGTGTCATACATCAAACTAAACAATACAGATCGTTTCTGTGAAATATACACTATTAACATTTACGTTGTGTTGTGTTCGGGTCTGTCGACAAAATTAAAATCATCAAGATTCAGTGTTAATTGAAAATAGTTTTTCGTTTACATTCATGAAACGAAGTACACAATATAATTATAATGTTTACACCACGTTAGAGTTTAGTAAAACGTTAATAATAAAAGTGATTACGTTTTTTAAAATGTTCTATGCATGTGTGCAATATTGTTCTAAACCAATTTAGAATAAACATTTAAGCCAGTCTAATATTTTTAAACATGTATGTGAAGAAAACGGCAATACATATACTACACTGAATTATGCAATATATTAATTGACTTATATAGAACTGCTCTAGTTTTTGTCACTTGTTATTATAAACAATGGGCCATCAAAAGAAAAAAAATAAAAATACTAATAAGAACACAATTTATTTATATAGCACCATGCCCAAAATTCAAAAAGAACAACATGACCTATATAACATTGGCTACAAATAATATCTTCACTAAATAAAGATAAATACAGGATATACAAAACATTCAAACAGAATAAAAGACAATAATGCAGACTAAAATACAACATATAATACTACAAAAAAATCTTGAACAAATAACATAAATTGTGATAAAAATTCAAACCCTGAGTATCTGGACAGATAGAGGGGGTAAACTGAAAGAAGGGGCAGAATGTCAGGTCTGTTTAATGTCTTCCTAAACAAATGATTTTAAACAAATGAATGGAGTCAGCTGATGTCATTAATTTTGGGAGGTCCTTCCACAGTCAGTGCGCTATATAGAGCTGAAGGCCCTGCTGTCATCCACAGAGTGCAGGTTAGTGGGGGGCACAGAATCAGAGGACCTTAGTGGACAGGTCAATAACAGAATTTGATATTCAATCCTGTAAGACACAGGGAGCAGTGAAGTAGTAGTGACTTACAATAATCAATGCAGGATGTGATAAAAGCAGGAACAAGTTTCTCAGCATTAGAAAAGGAGAGGAATGAGCAAACATAAGAAATGTGACACAGGTGGAAGTAAGAATGTTTCTTAATATGGTTTACATGGGTGAAATAAGAAAAGTAGGAATCAAAGTGACACCGAGATTCTTTGCAGTAAAAGAAGGTCTGATGAGATCATCACCAAGAATGGTTGAAGATGAGCTTGTTTTCTTAAGTTGCACTTTAGTGACACTTTGCAGGAGTTCAGTTATGTTGCAATTTCATTTTAAAGAGTTTTGCTCTATTCAGGTTTTAATTTTACTTTAATTTCACTGAGGCAAGTTGTGAGCTGAGAAAGCTGTGATGAAGTGTCACTTTTAACACTGAAATAGATCTAAGCATCATCTGCATAAAAATGACAACCCAGACCAAAGCTACGAATAACATGCTCAACGGGAAGCATAGAGATACAGAAGAGCAGAGGATGTCATTTCATTAACAAAGGGAAGTCAGATGGAGGAACTGCTGTGAGAAATTAAGGCATGAGGGTTACCCTGGACATGACATAAGCTGCATGGCCACAACGCCATATGCAATAACTTTTACACAAACTGGGACAGTAGCTCCTCAAGAGGAAGGTAACAATGCTTAGCATGATAAGGGAAAATAAGCCAGAGCTCTCATCTCAACTGCTGGCCACACAGAATAGGCCAGTGAAGACAATAAAGTTTGTCTAAACAAATGACACATCCTTGGTGAACAATGTGATCTGCACAGGGATAGAAGATGCCATGGCTAGAAATAATAATGGACTATAATGCTACAAAAAGAGGAGTGGAGAATTTAGACAAAACATTACACTGGCTGCTGGCCACATGCAATTTTTTCAACATATTGAACATCTCAGAAAAAAATACTTTTGTCATCTCAACAACCTTGAACCGAGACTGGAACAGGAAGAAGGAGACAGAGCCATCTTGAGGAGCAGGGTAAACCATTGGTGACACCTCGCATACTACTGGGACGACAAGTGCCAAAGACCCCAGCATGTACAGCCATTGTGTCAATTCAACAGTCCAATCCACAGGGGAACCAATGACGGCACAGAGTAGTGTGTATGCATGGTGAGAGTCTTTGTGTGTCTCACTGTGTTATTTTAGCCTGCTGAACTGTACAGTTATTACAGTATTGTGTAGAAAATTAAAATATTCAGTTCTGCTTGATAAACAAATAGAATGTGATCTGAGAGTAAAGAGTGAACAGGTTATTTTTTATTTTGATACATTGCTTGTTAAAATAAAGTGACCATCTGATTAAAAAAAAAATCTTGGGCAGGGTGCTATATAAATAAATTGTGTTCTTATTAGTATTTTTATTTTTTTTCTTTTGATGGCCCATTGTTTATAATAACAAGTGACAAAAACTAGAGCAGTTCTATATAAGGCAATTAATATATTGCATAATTCAGTGTAGACATGTATTGCCGTTTTCTTCACATACATGTTTAAAAATATTAGATTGGCTTAAATGTTTATTCTAAATTGGTTTAGAACAATATTGCACACATGCATAGAACATTTTAAAAAACGTAATCACTTTTATTATTAACGTTTTACTAAACTCTAGCATGGTGTAAACATTATAATTATATTGTATACTTCGTTTCATGAATGTAAACGAAAAACTATTTTCAATTAACACAGATCTTGATGATTTTAATTTTGTCGACATGTTAAAAGGTTCCCACAGACCCGAATACAATGTAAATGTTAATAGTGTATTTCACAGAAACGATCCGTATTGTTTAGTTTGATGTATGACACGACGTGATGGCAGAAACCCTCTGAACTCCACAATGATTCATATTATTTGGTTTCTAAATGGGTCTTTGACCCGACGTTACTTTCCGGGCTTTGCTGAGACCTGCCAAAACCTTGCAAAAGTAATTTTACGAAGTCAGTCCTGAAATGAAGGTGACGCCACTTCCGGGTCTAAAACTGTGGGTCTAAAACTGTGGTGACGTATGGAGCTTTGGCTCTGCAAATGGATGCTACTCAAATCATTTGCCTTTTTACGCAGCAGTCAAACTGTTCAAAATGCTATTTAAATGCATACAGGTAAGCAACACAACAAGCACCATGGAAAGCAATTCTTATATGTCCACTGCACTGGAATTCATATTTTTCTTCTGTGAAAAATGAGATGTTGAAATGAGCAGGATCAAATTTGGGAAGAAATACTTAATAAAGACAACTAAATTAGAGTGCAATTAACAGTCTGTATTTCTAAAAATCTGCACCACAAAGCTCAGGATGTGTTTTCAGAAATATAAGCAGCTCTGAGGAGCAACAACAAAAGTCTCCATTTTAGGAGGATGAAAACGCCAGGGTAGTGAGGACAAAAGGCAAAAATGGTGACCAGTGTCTTCCTTTTTAAATGAAAACTATGCCATTTCAGGACCAAAAACTTATGGAGCAATGCTCATTTCTCTTAACCTCCAGAAACACATATCAAGATTCAAAACACAAAAGTTGTATTGTTTTATGGATTTTGAAATTGCATACAAAAGAATTTTAGGGCCAACTTCTCAAATTTTTATGCAAAAGAAAAGATTTTACTGTTTCACCTACCACTATCTATTTTGTTTTATGATGTAACATTTTAAAAAGCCTCCAGAACAACGTGGCGATATGGTGTGTGTTGGTCAAGCATGAAAACAGGAATTTTTGTGTACTGTGTACTCTCAGACAACAGGGGCATATGAAGTGTTTTAGGAGCCTGTGCTGGGCACATATGGGGAAGGAAATAAGTGTGACACTGCTGCTAACTCTTTTTTCCATCTGTCTGCTTTGAATGGAGAAGAAGAAAAGCCTGGAAAAATGATGAGGTTGCACTCTTCATGGCCAAAAACCATGGCCCTTACAATCACACTGCAATATAACCCTGAGTCTCACTGTCTGGCATTCACTTGCAAACCGTTTACTTAGAACATTTTTTTTTCGCTCCTCAAACATCAAAACATACTATTCCTTTTTCTGGTTCATTTTACAATATACATTACAATAAATCTGAGACACTACATTTTTTAGCAATGCAAAACCTTGTATTTTAGAAAAGGCTAATGCTGTTGTAGAACCGCATGTCGTTGTGGAGTTTGCAGTACCACTCACTGCCACATGCCACAATGAAACAGAATGATGCTCGTTTTCATAGTGATGTTGAGTTGCTCTTGTTCATAAGATGGTAGAAAGAGATCAACTGAAGACGGTGTTTTGAGTAAATTAAAGATAATTCTTCAACTTTTATGGTTTCTTGATGGTAGGGATTTATTCAAGTCCCATTTGAGTTCTAATATTAGCAATTTTAAATCAACTCTGTTGGAAAAAAGAACCTTAGAGAAGTTAGCTTCAAAGAAGTTACTGTAGGATTTTTTGACCTTTGGTTTTCTCCCAATTTCCCGATACTCTTTGTACTTCCAAATAAAGTCATTTTGGTGAGTGATTTTAGCCCCTTCTTTCTTCTGACAATCCTTTTGTTTAGTCCTTTTGTTTTGTTTCCTCTCCAGGACTTTCTTATTGCTTGCAAAAAAAAATAACAATCCTCTGCCTGTCTTGCAAGCCTACAGCGAGCTGCCACTATTTTGTTGTTAGCAACAGTGAAGGATTGCTCTCATTTGATCACTGGATTTGATGACACTTTATGGCACGACTGAGAGACTATTTAAGATTGTGACAAACGGGAAAATTTGTTAAAGCCTTACAGGGAACCAATTTAAGAAAGTACAGGAGGAAGGGATAGGGTGTAGCACAGGCTTCTGCTTCTACCCTTAGAGTGGAGGGAATCTTGCCTAAAGAATCACAACATGATTTCCACACTAGCCTCGACTCCAACTCTTACAGTGGCCCAATATAAAGGATGACTATGACAGGAAGTGAGTCACCATTGGTGTGACACACTTCAAGGGCTTTATTGCTTCTTATTTCTTTATTATTTCAGTCATTACTGTCTGGGCTTTCTTCATGGCTGAGACCCAAACACTCTCTCACGTCTCTTTTTTTTTTACTTATTTACGGTGGCTACTCAATTACCCCAGTTTTCTGGAGTAACCTGATTACCTTCAACCCACAATCAGTATCCTAATAAGCAGCGTGTAAGGTGTGAAATGAAGGAAGGTATACTGGATTCAGTCATAAGAACCTCAGCTAGTTGTCAGTGGAGAAGTTCAGGGCAATTTCTTTCTGATTTTTCAATTTTTTAAAACAGCTTCAGAGTGGAAAATGAGAAAATGGAGCTGAATAGTCAATTATCACTTACAAGGCTCTTTGTGGAGAGCAGCCTCTGCATTGCAAAAATAAAACACACATGCAAACTTAAATTCACAGTGTGACCCACTTTCTGAAGAAAACTTTTTCCTGCAGACAAAATGCATAAAAAGCTTATTTCAGCCGTTAATCAAAACAAGCATTGTGCTGCTAAACAAGTGACGTCTATCATGTAAAAATTCAAAAAGAAAAAAAACGTTTTGGAAGAGACCCTTTAACTGTGACAGCTGTGCTTCTGGCAGTGAAGAAGAAGACCCAGCTTTACCCTGCAGCTCCCACCCTTCTCGATGTGAAAGGCACACACACACACACACACACACACACACACACACACACAAAGTCTCTTCAAGGAGACAGCTGGATTTAATTAAAGCGCAAAGTAGTTCATACCCACCTCCTTGTAAGGACTCCTGCTGTCACCGGCCTTTTCCACGACTCAACTTACAGAATAGCCAAGGAGTTACTTTCTCTCTCACTGGTTTATATTTAATGGTTTTAACCTAAAGTCACTTACCATGGCTTAGCCACAGTTACAAAGGTAGCCCATCAGGGACTTACCTGCTTTTCATGCAGTCCAGCCACTTGGTCATTTGACTACTTT
The DNA here is from genome assembly GCF_900747795.2 of Erpetoichthys calabaricus. Taxonomy (NCBI): domain Eukaryota; kingdom Metazoa; phylum Chordata; class Cladistia; order Polypteriformes; family Polypteridae; genus Erpetoichthys; species Erpetoichthys calabaricus. The sequence goes on from NC_041409.2 coordinate 50,219,287, forward strand.
TTTTGTAAGATATACATAACAGCGGCACTCACCAAGCATGCTTCTGCACTATTTGACATCGTAGGGTGGCTTTTATTTGGGAGGTAATCGATCAAGGCAGGGAAACAGCATGGTGCCATAGAGTGGGAATGTGAGAGTCACATGCAGGACAGAGAGAATAAGAGGTAAGGTGACAAGATTTCTAACTTGTAACTACTACTGTATATATGACACCGTAGTAGGGTAACTGGTGACACCAAATTGGTCACCATATAGATATGTGTATGAATGAGATCTTGTCCAGACCTGTTTCCTACCTTGCACTCTGTGCTACCTCTGTTCCCAACTCCTGTGTCTCTGAATTAGATTGCTTCAGTCAGTAGGAGGGGAGTAGTAAACTAAACACCCATGTAATCCATCCACATCATCCCTTAATTTACTGGCTAACAACCTTGAGTTGGCATGAACACATTAACATGATAATGTCATGAAGTACGAGTGTCTTAAAGTAAAAGCCTGAATGATTTAAACATGTAAAATTCAGTTATGAGTTTTTTGTATATTGACATTTTGATTGTTATTGCTTTTATTGTCATTTTTATTACACTTGATTACACCTACATCACATTCACATTGGTAACCCCAATACTGCTCATAGTTCAATTTGACCATGAGAGTAACAGAGACGTTTTGATTCTTTTTACATTGGTGAGATGAGTAACATATGAGAACATAACTGGACAATGCTGACCTAATAAAGGTAGAAGGCAGAACATTCAAGACCCCTGGAATATGCATAATGAGACAATAACGGGTTGTCCTCATTTGGTGATGGCAACAGGCCAAGAAGGATAATCATGCTGAGATCCAAAAAGGCCATGGTGGATAGCCACTCATTATCACATCCTCCTTTAAGTGGATGGACACCAGTTAACTGAATATCACAGTGTGTATTGACACCTCCACAGTCTTTTAAGCACTTTCAAATGTCTACAGAGAGAGGTGATAACCTTGTCAACCAATTTGGCAGGCTCTCCCTAATCGCCTGAGATGACAATAGTGAGCCTCCAAAAATGTCTAAAGGAGGTGATGGGATTCTTGGGCTTGAGTTTCAAAGCACTGCTCCTGAAACAAACAGAAATTATTGGTGGCAAAAATGGCAGATTACACTACCTTCTGTGTGCATAGTTTCTTCTGGAAATGTATAGTGTGTTTGTCAATGTCTGAAAACTGTAGGTCAATGGTTAGAAGAATGGTGCTAAATGGTGGTTCAAAATTAGCTCTAGCAGGAAATCTGTAGAGTTGAGGAAGGCAGCATTCAACCTGATTAGTGAGACTTACTGTTACATATTGTGTGTGAGAAGAATAGGGCTGACGCCTCAAGTGTATGTTGTTACAACGGTCAGCACAGCACAGAATGTAGTTCTTGTTGGAGTCGTTAGGTGGAAAGAAGGGTCGAAGCATATGCCAGAAACAGCAGGGTCTCCAATTTACATGATCCTCTTCTCTTTGGGGATGTTAAAGGAAAATCTACACAGACTGTGCAAACGTCGATATTAGGGGATGAGATTTGAACCCCAAGACTGATGTGTATAAAAGCAATGCTAGCCACTGACATACCTTCTTGCTAAAGAACATACAGTATATTCTCATGTTAACCATTACACAAGGTAAATAAAACTTGGGACTGAAAAAACAAAAAAACTGTATCCTACTGTGGAAAAGCAGGGAAATTTTTAACGTGAAGCCAGAATGTTGATTCGGAAACAAATGCAACAACAACCTGACCCTAAAATTGTTTTGACTACATTGCTTTCCTGTCTGATAATGAATCCTCCTAAACTCCACTACTGATTTACAAAGTTTCAAACTATAGCCCACCCCAAAAGTCATAGCTTCTGTAAACCAGAGAAGGACCCAACATCTTCTCACGTGAGCCTGCTCACTCTCCTGAAGCCCTACTGTCACAAGTCATTGTGAACGTCACAATATTTGTTTCCTAAACCATGAAACTTTCTCCCATAGGTCTGTCAGTCATAATGTTCAAATTGAAAATCAGTAATCTTTTATGTTTGTTTTCAATTAATTTCTGTTCCTATTGTACTGTCTATTGTAATAATGTATGAAATATTAGGAATTTCTTCATGGTATTTGGTACATTTTATGTTTGTTTGATTGTTTATCATTTTAGCCTTATGATGGTGACAGAACTGATTTTAGATGGGATTCCGTTGTGTTTGTCATGATTTTCTGCCATTTTCTGATTGGCCCAAGGCATGGGTTATGACTTACACTAGTTTTTAAAAATTTTCAGAGATGTCTCTGCGTCTTTCTGTATCTTTCCTGCTTTCTGTGGGGGTCTGGTGACATTGAGAATACATTTCCACCACTTTGAAACTTATTAACATGTTATTAGAAAATGTTCAAATTGTATTACATTTTATTTTTGGTGTTGTCATTAAGAGACCTCTGAATTAGACCCCTTGCTTTGAGTCTGACTAATTTAAGGATAGCAATTGCATTAATAGATATCCATAGTTTCCTAGTTATAACATTTGGCCTAGTATCTGTCAATCCTCAGGTCACTACAGTTCCAGTTAACTTGCCTTATGGATGGCAGAATCCCATGTTGTTTATAGCAACTGAACCCGTCACCATTCAAGTGACCAGGGGCCTCATGCATAACGCCGTGCGTAGAACTCACACAATAACATGGCGTAAGCACAAAAGCGGGAATGTGCGTATGCACAGAAAAATCCAGATGCAGGAATCTGTACGTACACAAACTTTCACGTTCTTCCACTACATAAATCCCGATCAGCGTGAAAAGTAATGCATGTGCACACGCCTTCTGTCCCGCCCCAACTCCTCACAGAATTGCGCCTCTTTGAATATGCAAATCAATATAAATAGCCTTCTGAGAAAAGACAATGGGAAAAGCACGGGGGAAAATATAAGAATTTGAGCGAATACCAAGTGGAGGCAAAGGAAAAACGTACTATTTGTTGGTTTAAACAGTGGTATAATCAACAAAAGGAAGTTGATCGAGTGACAGAGTGTCGGAGAAACTCGAAAGCTCAAGTTCACAAAGTCGCACAGTGCCCGAAATAAAAAAGAAATCACATATCAAAGTCGCCGTGAAAAGGCAAGTTGGAGCCCACCGTCTGAGTGTCGTATGAAAGCTTATTAGGGTACAGACAAAAAAATAGGCACACAGTGGGAAAAAAGCACGAAATGTCAACTTTAATCTCGAAATTTCCACTTTAATCACAGTTTATTTTGCCATTAAAGTAAAACATCATAAACTTCATCTTAAAATCTTTTAATTTACTAGTTTCTCAAATCCCATTGTAACTAAAGTAGGACGTTAAATGCTTTGTTCTGTATTTGATCTTCTTTGTGCGCTGTGTGTGAATCACTACCTGCTTCTTAAACAGGCTTTCTCTTTCTCCAACAGGACACATAATCCATTACATTTGTGATATTACAGCTCTCTGAATAATTAAAATACTGAGATGTATACGTGATATCTTTTTCATGATGATAGGAATGAAAGCATGTTATTAAACATGGGAACACGGTGGCGCAGTGATTGTTCATATCTCACGCAAGAGGCTTGCTGCGTCATGCGCGACCTTCAATGAAATAATTTATCACAGCAGTACTGTCTCTTTCAAACATACTAACCTCCAATTCCTGTCCTTACTTTTCTTTCTCCAAATACCCAATCGCCACACAATCAGCTATGTAATAGACGTGAAGCCATTTGTAAGCTTAGAACGCTGATTCTTCAAAACTTTTAAGGAACATTGAAATATCTTCGTAGTACATGTTTAATTATTCTATCCGTCTATCATTCCAGTGTCGCGTCAGCGCTAGAATATAACGCAATGCATGAACAATCCCTGAACTAGCTAGCGCTGCGGCACCGTGTCCTCACATGTTTAATTATTAACAATACAGATTATTTAAATGAAGTTAAAGTTTTATCTGTATAATATAATCAACATATTTTGCTGCATTTCATCTTAAAAATGAATACTGTCATCATATGTAAATACGCGCTTTATAAAGTGGCGCAGGTTGTGCAATATTATAACTGTAGTGCTGCTGATTAACTGTACAGACTGCATCTCTGTTGTTAGTCATTAGCACTTAAACATAAGTAACATGACAGTTATAATTGTATACTAACCCTCACTTATTCTGTTTTTCTTCTCGGTACTCAAATGTGGCACTTGGTGCCATGGCCCACCTGCCAAGTTGTTTTGCCTGCCTAAGGAAAAGTCATCCCAGATGGAGGATCGCGGGAATCGTGGGAAAGAGGGGTCCTTTCATCGGATTGGCTGGCCCAGCACTGTTTCAGCCGTGGAATGGCCAAATGGGGGAGGCAGCTTGAAGGATGAGGTCTCCAGGACTCTATACAAATCCAAATCTTATTATGGGATATATTATCTGCTGTTAAATTCTGCTCTGTACTTCCAAAACTTATATTTTTTATTTCTTACTATATTGAGAAATTGTTCTGTTCTATGTACTGCATTGTATTGTATTGACCCCCTTCTTTTGACACCCACTGCACGCCCAACCTACCTGGAAAGGGGTCTCTCTTTGAACTGCCTTTCCCAAGATTTCTTCCATTTTTCCCTACTAGGTTTTTTTGGGAGTTTTTCCTTGTCTTCTTAGAGAGTCAAGGCTGGGGGGCTGTCAAGAGGCAGGGCCTGTTAAAGCCCATTGCGGCACTTCCTGTGTAATTTTGGGCTATACAAAAATAAACTGTATTGTATTGTATAGTGCAAGTTTACAGTGAGATAATTGTACTTATAAGTAAACAGTTCTACAAGAAGCACTTGATGGACTGATTGAGTGCGTTTATAGTTCTTGGGACGAAACCTTTTCTAAACCGCATAGTCCGTACTGGGAAGTCTCTAAAGCGTTTTGCCGTGGCTCAGGCAGCGTCTGCTTCATGCTGTATACCGATATTTCTCTTTCTGATCAGCTGCTGCTGTGATTCCCCACTCAGATACAGTGATATAAATACTCCGAGTGGTGCAGTGAGAGTAATATGGAAAAAGATGATCTGCTGTGGCAACCCTTAACGGGAGCAGCTGAAAGAAGAAGAAGATGCAGTGAGAGTTACAACGCTAAAGCAGTTATGGTATTTGGAATACTATGGCTATTCCCTGGACCATTATATTGCTGCAGGTTAATTACAATCAGATGCATTACACTAATAAACAATATGCAGTTAGTTTCAGTGTATTTATAAAGTCGCGTCAGGAATGTGGAGCTAAGAAAGAAAGGGTGACCATGCAGGAACAGTAGCACTGCTTTGACGCTGGGTGCCGCCAGTCTGCAAAACCGAGCGGAGAAATTGCGTACGCCAAGGTATGAGTTACCGTGGAAATGTGCGTGGCTTTACGCCAAGTTTAGGTTTTATACATCGCGATCTGAGTGTGGAAACAGGAGTACGCAACATTTCTGTGCATACGCACCGTTTATACATGAGGCACCAGGAACTGACATGAGATATAATAAAATCATATTTCGTTTATACAAGATGGTGGCACCCAGCAGTCAGTAAAATACTTTATGGTATTGCTAGTTAGAGAAGAGAAACTCAAGTTAGCGTCAGGTACTTGAATTTGAAAACTTTTTTATCATTAAGTCTTGTTGTGGTCTTTTAGGCTTTTACTCAGCTTTCTGTTTTTTTTTAATTTATGTCTGTCCTCTAACTATGATTTTATCATTTCTTTGTGTTCTTAACAGCTGTCAATGTCTTCCTTCACAGTCTTATTTTACTGTTCTTTATGATTTCGACAGCATCTTACCTTAAATTTAAGTCTAAATGTATTGTAAGGTGTACAATAGCACAGTGAATTTACCCCATTTATTTCTAGCCTCTTCTGTGCAATGACATCACCTAAATAACATTAAAATAATTAAAATAACAAATCATAATAAACTTTACACAAAAAGATATTCAAATACGGCTCTACCAGAGTCCTAACAAATGACATCCTCTCATAAAACTGGAATAAAGAAAAAAAATCAGTATTTTAGTAGAGTAAAAGGGTCGCTTCCTAGACGTCTGTCAGCAACGAAAACAAAAGAGGAGCTTGAAGTAAACAAGAACAATTTAGTCAAACCATCGATATCTGAAGAAACTGACAAAGAACTTAGATTTTATATAAAAAAATGTATTTCCTTTGAAGAATGTTCAGATAATAACTGAGTATGGAGCTTGTTCTTCAATAAAATGGCCGTTATGACATATACAGACAAGACAATTCATAGCAATCAAAATCCAAAATTGAGTAGCTGATAAAGTCCTTATGCTAAAATGGTAGAATATGCTACATAAATAATAAAAATAAACGCAAGAGGCTCAAAAGGTTTTAAATGAATTTGTGACTCTCAATCTGCTGCTCACCCTCTGGATATCATTTTGGTCTTGCGAATCTCCAAACTAACTGACCTTGCACACTGCGAGGCATTCTTTATAATGATGCTGTCATTAACTTCAATCTACAGGAAGGATGCATCTCAAATAGTCAAAGCCAAAACCCACAAGTCTGCAGCACATCTCCAATTGTTTTAAAAGTAAATTACAGAAGAACGTTTTTCTTGCCGACTTGTTCAAAGTGCATAAAGAAAAACAGAACCTAATGGAATAAAAACAAAAAAAAGAAAGGACATGCTTCATCAAGCAGAGATTCACTGAGCTTACAAACAGGAAGGGTGGCATCTAGTTGGCACAGAAATACTGTAATGATAAATATCTGAATGTAAAGAGAACAGGGAAATGGATGACCATCTAGGGGAAAAAATGGCTAGTTAGCCAGCATACGCTTTCTGGCCAGAACATCAACCTGCTCTGGATAATTCGTAACTGCTCAGGTTTTTGTGAGGCAAGCAGCCATTACAAGCAATCGTCACTTAGTTCAAAAGTTTACTCGCGTGTGTCCTTATGAGTCACCTGCTTCCCTCTGCCAACTCAAATTCCCTACTGCATTTTTGTAATGCTCTTCTGTGTAGGGAGAAGGCATGAAGTTGCAAGCACCTGTCCTGAAACCAGGGTGGAACAGCCAAGTAAGAGAAAGTGTCATTCTGTCATTCAACAGAAAGTTTAGGTAACCTTCACATCTGATACTCTCCATTACTGCTGCCAAAGCACCACATGAGCAAACTATGGATTTTCATGTAAGAATGTTCCCCACTGCCAAAGAAACAGTAAAGAGTAAAAAAGTAAGTTCTGAAACTAGCAATTCAAAATTGGCTGTGTGTGTGTAAGTATGTAAACCCTACGACGGACTGACACCCTATCTAGGCTCTTCCCCCTGTGACACTGAATCTGATTAAATGGGCTTGTGTACATTAGGTGAGAAGTGTAGCCATACCTAGAAATGCTGCCCTCTGTATGCAGCCATACACCAACAAGTCCAGAGGAATTAAAAAATAAAATTGAGGATGTACTGTTGTAACTGGTATGTGCTAAATTATAGTCAAGTGACATGCAACTCTTCATACACACTTTAAAAACTGAACATGCTGCCTGATATTCTCCAATTTTAGGTAGGAACCAATGTACCACTGCTGGACATTCAAAGTGGTGATCTGTGGTGTGTGCCCTGTTAGTATTCACTTACACAGTGTCAGATTAATGACAAGGTGTTCAAAACAAGAAAAACTGTGTAAGGAAATGACTCCTGCTGGTACCTAGCATTACTGCTACTGCATTTAGTTGTTTTGCTTAAAGGGACACACATTAGGAGACTAGTATTACAGCCGGCCCTAAACCAAACTACATTGCCTCCCAGAAAGCAAGCCTTCAACCCAATTCCAAGCTTGGATCAAATCCTCAGATTAGAGTCCTTTATATGGGACTCCTTAGTGTCTAATAGTTTTCCTGAATTTTTGTCACACACTCCATAGCTATGCTAGACAGGGTAAGGCACTGTTTCTTAAGGTATTGGACCGCGGACAGGTTTGTGATGGATCACCACATGATAATACAGTAAAATTAGTGGAATTCATCTAGGTGTGCATTCTATGCTGAGTAATATACCACCTCCTGTTTACTATATGTAGTACTAGGGGGCTGTGCCCCTTGTTCGCTTCACTTGCCAACAAACCCGACCTGTGCTATGCACCAGCCACTTCACGTCTCTGCCGATCGCGTATGTGGATTTAACTTTCATCAAACAACGAATCTTTTAATTCTCGCAGAAACGCCTCTTCATTGGGAAGAAACAATACTTTTCCCTGATGGCAACAAGAATCAGATGATCTACAAGTCTCTGACTTATAGTTTAAATCTGAACAATATATTCAATCTCTTTTTGCTGTTCCGTTATTTCACCAAGTAATAATTTCCGTTTGTTTGCGGCAATGCAATCTTTACTATCATTTTTTTGAGACTTTCGAATTATAGTACTTTTATAATCTCTAACCTGCTCTGCATGTGTATCATGTGTGAAGGACAGCCGGGTCCCATGCCTGGCAGGGACGCCCCTGCTGCATCTATTCCGGGGGAGCAGCCATGGACACTTCAATACCTCCCTTGGAACGCTTGGTGGCAGCCTCCCTGGCGGACGATGATTCCCCAACCTGGCGCACGGCTCCATGGGAGATGGAGTCCTCTACAGCCTGGTTCGGGGCTCGGATGGCCACTAGGGGGAGCTGCATGGAGTCTGCAGCCTGGCTGGTCGAATCTTCAGCCCCACCCGGAAATGCAATTAGGACCAGGTGATCAAGCACCTGGAACGCTTCTGGGTGGGATATAAAAAGGGCCAGCCACCACCACTCAGAGAGCCAAGGTTGGGAGGAGGAGGACTACACTTGCGGTGGAGTAGTGGGAGAAGTGAAAGGATTGTTGTTGTGTGGAAAGAGTGCTTGTGGGACTGTGTATTGCCTGTGGGTCATGGAGAAGACGTGCGCCCACGGGTGAAGAAGAAAATAAAAAGGCCTTGTTTTATACGTGCCTCTGTATCCTTCTGTGCCGGGTCGGGCACCTGTATAGCGCCTTTCTACACATGCCAACGTTTCTGAATTCTTTATGACGTTGTACTTTGTCATCTACTCTTTATCTTTTATTTCTGGCCCCGGGCGTGGTTAAATCTCTTGGCACAAAGTCTTGTCTTGGGGGACTTTAAAGTATCTCCCTGAAATAGTCACATCTCATCCCAGGCTAAAAAGTCTCATCTCATCCCAGGATTATTTTTATATAATAAGATAGATGTGAAGCGGCACCATTGATACAGATGATGCAGCAATTTTTCATTTCTGTAGCACCTAAATATAATACAAATTCTCCACAATGCCACCCACCATCCCTCTAACAACCTATGAAACAATCAAAATGAAATCATTAACAAGCAAAGACAAGTATTAGAATGGGGGAGAGAAGGGGGGTGGGGGAACTAAAACAGACAAGCTTGTGAGGGGTAGAGACCGTGGCGCTAGTTTGATCTGCTGAAGTGAAAACGCGTGTGACACAAGAATATGACAGCTTTCAGAGTGTTGTAGAGGATGTGTGAATAGGGTCGAGTTAGGGCTCTATGCTGAGTGAAGATTCATTGGCCACAGACAGCTAGTCACTGCCTCATTCCATGTTTACTACTACGGCCTACACTGACTAATCTTTCTAAGTTTACCATGCTTCAGTGAGAAGGAATTGCTTGTCGTAACCCTGTTTAAAAGTGGTTCAATAAATTTCAACCTACTGGTAGTGTGACATGTTTGTTGGACAATTGTGAAATATCAATATACCAAACAGTATCAAAAATCTGTTGAGTGGAACCACCCACATTTAGCTCAATGCCAGTCAGACTGCATTGTTTGCCAAATTATTTTTGCCAAATTATTTATCAAGAATTATCATATTATCTGTATAAAACACAAACAGTGCACAAATATTTGAGGAATAATTTAGCTACATTACTCAACTTTTTTTTTATCCTGTGGGTGATTAGGAGTGTCTTCTCCAGACATAGTGCTTGGAGTTCTGCCCAAAAGAGTTAAATTTTTGTTTCCTCAAGCCTAAGAATCTTTTTCTTCATGCTCTCAGAGTTTAAGTGGTGTGTCATTGGCCTTTATTTGATGAGTGCTTTCTGTTGAGCAACTCTACCATAATCACCTAATTGATGGAGGGCTGCTGAGATGCTCGTCCTTCTGAAAGGTTCTCCCATCTCAGTAGAGGATTTTGAAGCTCTGCTAATGTGACCAAGTCTCTTCTTGCCCATTTACTCAGTTTGGCCAGGTGAACAACTCTAAGAAGCTCCCTGGTGGTTCCAAACTTCTTCCATTTCAATGATTCTTGAGGCCACTATGTTCCTGGGAGCATTCAAAGCTTTATAAATGCTTTGATCCTTTTGTCCTGATTATGCCTCACCATAATTTGATCACAGAGGTCTACAGAGAGTTCCTTGGACTTCATGGCCTGTTTTTTGTCCTGACATGCAGTGTGAACTGTGGGACCTTCTATACACGGTGTCATGGATGGCCTGGACCCTTGCCCGGCCGGGATACAATTGCTGTGGAAGGGCCAGGGTAGCCAGTATGGACAGAACACTACCTCCCCCGAAACACGGCCACCCCCCTGGGTGGCAGCCGTACCTCAGACTCCTGCAGGGCTTCATGGAAGATGGAGTCCGATACAGCCCTGTTGGGATCTGAGGGCGGCGCCAGGAGGCACTGCAGCTGTTCCTGAGCTCATGTGGGCGGTTCTTCCACCACACCCGGAAGTGCTACCGGAAGTAGGGTAACAAGCACTTGAAGCACTTTTGGGTGCCTTACATAAGTGACCAGAGGACAGTACTTGGGGAGCCAGAGTCGAGTGGAAGTTGGAAGAAGCTTGCAGAGGAGGAGTGGAGGAATAAGGAGAAGAGAAAGTATTGTGTGCTTTTGTGTTTGTGGGACTGAGTTGTGCCTGTGGGAAACGGGGAAGGCGTTTCCCACATGGGGTGAAGAAAAATAAAAAATGTCTTTGTTTTTATCAGTGTGCCTCTAGCGTCAGTCTGTGTCGGGCTGGGTGGCCGGCACACCCCCTAGAGTTGTTACAAAAGGTACACCTATACCTTTCTAAACAATGCCCAATCCATTCAATTTGTCACAGGTAGACCCCCAATGAAGTTCTGGGCACATCTCAAGGACAATTAAAGCAAACAGGAGGTATCTGAGCACAGTATGGAGCATCACAACAAAGGGTCTGAATACTACTATAATTAAGAGATTTCAATTTTGCATTTGTAACAAATTTGAAAACCTTTCTGAAAACATTTTTAATTTCATCCATTATGGGCTATTGAGCATTGATTGGTAGGCAGAAATTGCAAATTTATCTATTTAAAGTTAAATCAATGGCACAATAAAGCATGCAGAAAGTGAAGGCATCTCTCTACTTTTTGAATCCACTGTTTCTCAGGAATCTACTTAACGTTTTCATTGATAATTATTGTTTTACAGACAATATCTGTTGCTTTACACTTTTCTCAATTAGTATTATTCGCATGAGAAATGTGCTTAAATGGAAACACAAACGCTTGTTGTTTTTTATGATAGGGCTATTATTATTTCTCTAAGTATACCTCTGCTGTTATTATTATGGTAATAAGCCTCTTCTTAGGTCCCACTACGGTAATGATGTTCTTATTTGGGTCCTCAGATTACCTCGGTATAACGGTGTCTAAAATGATGATGAACTTAACAATAACATTATCAAATCTGGCTAGTCCAAGTGAGAGATGTAGCCGGACAACTTTACAGTAAACAAAATTGAAGCTCTTTGGTGACTAGTAGCACTAAACACAATTGTGGTTAGCACATTTAGCACCGGGTAGGGACTCTAAACATGTTAGCCATTTCGGTTTGTTGACTTTGGCCTGCTGGTGCTGCTCCACCAGCAGGCCTCAGCAGAGGAGAGAGACTTGTCAGATCACAGCACGCTTGACGTTTATTTCCATATCGTTCTGGCATCTGTCCAAGTAGGCCAGTGTTGATACGCAGAGCACCCTTTTATATTTATACAGAACACTGATTTCATACATTAGCAATAAGGAAATGTTGTTTGGTTCTTGAGGAGTAGAGTGACCTGATGTTCAACTACACCGGGGGGAGTCTTGATTGGCCTCAGCTGGGGCTCAGGACATGAACTTGTGTGAAGAACTGAAGAATGTATGTGGCAGGCTGAAGAAACCAACAAGTGCAGTCAACCACAAAATAAACGAGCAGCGCAGAGAAGGGAAATGAGGCCCATTCCACAGAAACAATGTTAGAACAAATTCACACTCCTGCCAGTTGGATCTGTCAGTTTTAATTAGTAATTTGTAAAGCTCATAATTGCATTTTACCTGTGAACATGCTACTGCAAGAAGAGTGCTATACAAAAGTAAAATTGATTTGAAGGAGCAAAGCTGATGGAAAACTCTGGTCCGATGAGGTGGTAGGAAAAAGTTCAAATGGTGTGGCTTGATATTTTATTTATAAAATATAATGAAGTTTTACACAACCTGTTGATTCTAGTTGAAACATGTGCTACTATTAAAAAACAAAATTCAAAGCACAGTCACCTCTGTCACTTTCATGTCCCGTTTAAGCACTCTTCTTACTAGAGTCCACCAATAAAAAAACAAAACCTCATGACTGACAGTTATTCTTTCTACCACCCAGTGAGCAGCCCTCGGGAGGAGAGTCAGGGATAACAAGTAGCATGCAAGGTGACAAAGAGATGGTGACAGGACAAGTTCAGGCTTGCAGGAATCCTTTGGCTTCAGGAGTGGCATGCAGACCACAAAACAAGGTAAACGTGTTTGCTTGTGTGTCAAGTCGCATGATGCCACCACCCCTCAGAAAGGTCAAAAGTTGTTCAAATGAGAATTATTTAGTAATTTTTTTTCACTTGTTTTCTTTAACACTTTCGCTCTCATATGATTTTCATTCTGCTTTTCTAGGTGTTCCGGTTATTTTATTACTTGGTAATGAGCAATTCAGTAGGTCTGACATTGAAGCAGTTGCAGCCTTTTAACATTCAGTGTCATTTGCTGGACTATCTGCTCTGCTCGTTGTTAAGTGTTATTATTAGAAAGCAATTATTGTAACAAACTAATTATGCAGAAAAGGACAAAATTACTGGAAATAAACAAAATAGAGTTAAATGATTAAAGCTAGAGCAAAAATCCAAATATTTCTTAACATCATAAATGTAAAAATAACACTGCTGTGCTTTTCCAAAGGCAAAATAAGAGCAGGGAAGACAAAGACCAGCTGATTAAATGAGACCGATTAGGGGTACAACGAGTCACCGATTGCAAAACTGGGGGGAGGCAAAAAGATGTAGCCTCCTGGGGTTTCCAAGACTGAATCTGAGAAACACTGCCCTATATGAATACTAGCCGTCCCCCGTAGCTCCGCCCGTGTATTAGTGAAATTGCACAGTAAGGAGGGCCCAGCCCGGCTTCCTACTCCTGACGTTACGCTTCTCCCTCCCCTCAGCCCGCAGCCTCTGTCTTGGATTAGTGCGAATGTATCACTCCTTCAAGTAAACTATCATTCTTAGTGCGATGAGAAAGTTGCATAATCAAACCGAATGTTCAAGCAAATGATAGAAAAAAACCCAATCTAAATCCATTAAGTAGTTGTCTCATTTGCTAGCTAAGCGGAATTAAGGTACTCCCCAAGGCTGGCGCGTGAGTGAGGAGGTCTCCACCCCTCTCCCCTTGGCTGCATGTCTCTCGGATTTGTGCAAATGAATCCGTTTCGCAAGCGAACTATGATACATAGCGCAATGAGAGATGTTGCAAAACCAACCGGAATGTTAAAGCAAATTATAGAAAAAAAGCCAATCTAAATCCGTTAAGTTGTTCTCTTGTGAAAAGCGGACAGACAGAAAGACAGAAGTTGGAATTTATATATATATATATATATATATATATATATATATATATGTATGTATATATATATATATATACATATATATATATATATATACATATATATATATATATACATATATATATATATATATACATATATATATATATATATACATATATATATATACATATATATATATATATAAATATATATATATATATATATATATATATATATATATATAAATACAGAGAGAGAGAGAGATGGGTGGGCACTTCATTACGACACTTGTAATCAACACGGTGCTCTTCCACTTACATAACATTCCCATACCCTGTGTAATCCATTTCAGGGTTGTGAGGGACTGCAGCCAATAATGACAGCACCTGGTGAAAGATAGGAAAAAATTCTGAAGAAAATGCCAAGCCACTGAAAGCCCCAGTAAGTCTGGTGAAACACTACTTGACCTTTCCAGTGAATTTTTCAGTCATAACATTCATTTATATAAATAATATTAGCAAGTCATGGCACGTGCCTCTGACAACCAGTAGCACAGTGTGACATCCCCAGTGGCTCAGTCAAAGTAGTGTAGGGCTTATAATGACCAAATCAAACCATCAAAGGGGTGGACTCCTGTGCTGACAACCAATGAACACTCATTTGGAAGTACAATGCACAATATGTAGTCACAATTAAAGACGAAAAGTGAGAGTTTTGGACCACACAAACAGAAGATAGGCTGATGTTTCATGTTTATTGAACCATGACAGAATGGGAAAAAGGAAAAAGATGGGCCGAGACTGAGACTGAGCTCACCATAGTTGGAAAACTGCCACAGGCACTGTCAGGCATAATGTTAATTGGCTGTCAAAATACTGCAAGATTGCGATACTTTGGAAATTTGAAACTGTGCTGAAGTCTCACAAGGCATTTGTATCTTCTGTCATCATGTAAAGTGACGTCCTCAAGACAAGAAAATCAGCAATTGCAGTTTGACATGCTCTCCAACTAAAAGTCCTGTAGTGTGCCGTCGGCCTAATACAAACACCCTTCCATCTCAAATTCACACAGGACCAATTCAGACTCAGTTCACCAAAATGGCATGTGTACAGAGACATGAGAGGAAAAGAATAGCTCATGTGAAAAACATTCAAACTGACTGACAATAACTGGGCATGTTTTTCAAATCGATCACATTGGACCTGTAATGTTGCAATTCTACTTTCTGTACCAACACTAATATTTTAATTTAATTTAAATACATGTTTTTTTATAAGATTTCAATTACTTGTCACATGATGCCACCACCCCTCAGAAAGATTAAAAAGTTTTTTTTTTGTTTCTTTACACAACAGGCAGGGGTAGCATGAACTCCTCAACTAGACAGGTAGGTTTAGCATGGCCAGAAAATCACCCATATGCTTATTTAACAAGACATGGGGCTATCATAGTGGATGAGCAGGTAAAAAGGAATGTGCCAAACATTTATGTAATTTAAATGGGAATTATTTAGTCAATTGTTACTTGTTTTATTTTTTAAGATTGTCACCCTCTTCATAATCTTTTTTTCTGCTTTTCTAGGTGTTCCGGTTACTTAATTATTTGGTAATAAGCAGTGGCTCTGACATTGAATTGGTTGCAGCCTTTCAATTTGCAGTGTTATTTGCCCCTGGCACTGTGAGGCACAACGTGAATTGGTTGTCAAAATACTGCAAGATAGCGATATTTTGGAAATTTGAAACTGTGCTGAAGTCACATGTATCTTCTGTCATCCCATGAACACCTCTGTCATGTCCTCAACACAACAAATTCATCCACTGTAGTTTGTCATGCACTCCAACTAGAAGTTGTGACAGATGTGAAAGAGTCTGGAGATGCCATGGAGAATGTTATGCAGCCTGCAACATCATCTAGCATGACCAGTTAGCTGTTGGGTCAGTGATGGTCAGTCTATACAGGCATATCCTTAGAGGGTCACACTGACCTTCACATGCTAGGCAGCAGTACCCTGACTGCTATTAGGTACTGGGATGAAATCCTCAGAGCCTTTGTCAGACCTTATGCTGGTGCAGTGGGCCCTTGGTTCCTCCTGGTGCAGGACAATACCTGGCCTTATGTGGCCAAAGTGTGTAGGCAGTTCCTGGGTGATAAAGGTATTAATGTTATTGACCGGCCCATGCATTCCTCAGACCTGAATCCTATTGAGATCCTCTGGGACATTTTATCGGTGCCTCCAATGCCACCAAGTAGTGCCACAGACTGTCATGGAGCTCACTGATGCCCTGATCCAGGTCTGGGAGGAGATCCCCCAGGACACCATGTGCAGTCTCATCTAGAGCATACCAAGATGCTGTCAGGAGTGCATATATGCACATGGGGGCCATATACATTACTGAGTCATATTATGAGTTGCTGTGATGAAATTTACACAAGTTGTATCAGCCTGGGATTTAAATTTTTGACTTAGATTTTCAGTGTGATGTTGAATCCATCATTTTGTTATATCATTTTGTTCAACAAATTATACAGTACTGTTCAGCAAAGATTTTCCATTTAAATATTTCGTTCATTGAGATCCAATGTGTGATTTAAATATTCACTTAATTTTTTTCAGCAGTGTATATTAATGGCACACTGGTGTGTGTTAGCTTGAGAGTTTAGTAGTCATACTATGAAGGAAAGTAGCAATGCTTCATCTGCCTTAACAGCATCTTCAGTTTTTTCTTACAGACCCAGTATATGCTATTTAGATATTCATTATATCGCATATACTTGTCAAGTATATTGCCTGAGGAGGTTCCATTTAATTCGGCCCATTTTGCTGTTTCCCTGTATACAGCTATAGCTGATTTCACAATACTTCTGCTGCAGGGTACTACTTCAAGATACCAGAATTTGAAATGACCACTCTAATAACTTTCACTGTATACAGTGGTGTGAAAAACTATTTGCCCCCTTCCTGATTTCTTATTCTTTTGTATATTTGTCACACAAAATGTTTCTGATCATCAAACACATTTAACCTTTAGTCAAATATAACACAAGTAAACACAAAATGCAGTTTTTAAATGATGGTGTTTATTATTTAGGGAGAAAAAAAATCCAAACCTACATGGCCCTGTGTGAAAAAGTAATTGCCCCCTTGTTAAAAAATAACCTAACTGTGGTGTATCACACCTGAGTTCAATTTCCGTAGCCACCCCCAGGCCTGATTACTGCCACACCTGTTTCAATCAAGAAATCACTTAAATAGGAGCTGCCTGACACAGAGAAGTAGACCAAAATGCACCTCAAAAGCTAGACATCATGCCAAGATCCAAAGAAATTCAGGAACAAATGAGAACAGAAGTAATTGAGATCTATCAGTCTGGTAAAGGTTATAAAGCCATTTCTAAAGCTTTGGGACTCCAGCGAACCACAGTGAGAGCCATTATCCACAAATGGCAAAAACATGGAACAGTGGTGAACCTTCCCAGGAGTGGCCGGCCGACCAAAATTACCCCAAGAGCGCAGAGACGACTCATCCGAGAGGTCACAAAAGACCCCAGGACAACGTCTAAAGAACTGCAGGCCTCACTTGCCTCAATTAAGGTCAGTGTTCACGACTCCACCATAAGAAAGAGACTGGGCAAAAACGGCCTGCATGGCAGATTTCCAAGACGCAAACCACTGTTAAGCAAAAAGAACATTAGGGCTCGTCTCAATTTTGCTAAGAAACATCTCAATGACTGCCAAGACTTTTGGGAAAATACCTTGTGGACTGATGAGTCAAAAGTTGAACTTTTTGGAAGGCAAATGTCCCGTCACATCTGGCGTAAAAGGAACACAGCATTTCAGAAAAAGAACATCATACCAACAGTAAAATATGGTGGTGGTAGTGTGATGGTCTGGGGTTGTTTTGCTGCTTCAGGACCTGGAAGGCTTGCTGTGATAGATGGAACCATGAATTCTACTGTCTACCAAAAAATCCTGAAGGAGAATGTCCGGCCATCTGTTCGTCAACTCAAGCTGAAGCGATCTTGGGTGCTGCAACAGGACAATGACCCAAAACACACCAGCAAATCCACCTCTGAATGGCTGAAGAAAAACAAAATGAAGACTTTGGAGTGGCCTAGTCAAAGTCCTGACCTGAATCCAATTGAGATGCTATGGCATGACCTTAAAAAGGCGGTTCATGCTAGAAAACCCTCAAATAAAGCTGAATTACAACAATTTTGCAAAGATGAGTGGGCCAAAATTCCTCCAGAGCGCTGTAAAAGACTCATTGCAAGTTATCGCAAACGCTTGATTGCAGTTATTGCTGCTAAGGGTGGCCCAACCAGTTATTAGGTTCAGGGGGCAATTACTTTTTCACACAGGGCCATGTAGGTTTGGATTTTTTTTTCTCCCTAAATAATAAAAACCACCATTTACAAACTGCATTTTGTGTTTACTTGTGTTATATTTGATTAATGGTTAAATGTGTTTGATGATCAGAAACATTTTGTGTGACAAACATGCAAAAGAATAAGAAATCAGGAAGGGGGCAAATAGTTTTTCACACCACTGTATGTTCTAACCTCAGCTCTCAAAATCAAGACTTTAAAAGCGAGGCCTATTGCCGGCTACTGGAAACACTCCCTTGACAATTTGTTAGATTTAGACATTCAATTCAAAGAGAATCGTGAAATATCAGACCTGTGGAATAGCTAAGATGTCTCATGTTAGAACTACACCACTGGCAATGCCTCTCACCATTTCTATTGAAGTGTACTTGGCTGCAACAGGATCAAAACCCCAATTGCAGCAATCAAAGTCACTTTCCAAAAGGCATGCACAGTCTGAGGTAGCAAGATTCAGAATCTATTAGCTTTACAAGCAAAAGATCTGAATAGCAGCTGTCGCCCCCAATGCCTCAGCCCCCTCGTAAAGCTAACCTGGAGAAAGGTGGTCTGAGAATTTGATGTTACTTATGTAGGCTTGCGGTGCTGACACTGATCTGCAAACAAAAACCAGACAAGTAGAAAGCGTGAAAAATTATCTCAAATTACCTATTGTCACACACATACAGTACACATGGGAGGCAGCAAAAGGGCTTGGGTGAGGGCAATTCCAAATCTGACCGGGATGTGGTAGAATGCACTGACACTTTTTCTCACTTTCTTGCAGACCATTCATGGGAAGTTCCACCTGGCCCTATTGACGTCACTTCCGGGTCCGGACCTATAGAGGAAGGCCTTGCCGGCTCCAGCCCCCTTGATGTCATGTCTGGGCTCAAGCCTATGGCTGAAGACCTTTCCGATCCCAGCCCTTTTGACTTCACTTTCTACCCTGACCTTTAAAAGCCTCCACCTTTTCCCTATTTCCTCAGTTCTGTTTTGGACTCCAGTTTGTGCACATCAGTGCTGTCATTTATTGTAATTTGCAGCCAGGAAAAAAATATACAGGTGGCTTCCCCAAAACCTTGCTATGGCTCTTTTTGGAGTTTGTGACACTATTTAATAATCATTTTAAACTTCATTAAACTACCTTCATGAATAAAACCAGCTTCATATTTTTTTTGACTGCTCCAAAAGAAGAACACTAAAAATTAAAAAAATGTCATAAATGACAGTGAAATTGTGGTAACATGAGAGAGGGCCAGATGGCAACACACCTGAGGAAAATCAAACAACATACCAGAAGAAAATACACCATAGTGAATGGGTTGGGATCTGGACTACATTCATTTGGGAAGAAGCAAGGTCAAAATGTGATGCCATTTGTTTCATGGATTCAAATCCTGCACCTAGTGGCTTTCTGTGTTCTCCCCGAGTCTGAATGGAATTTCTGCCCACATCTCTAAAGGCAGGCAGGCTAAGTTGATGGTAGACTTTAAAAAGACCACAGTGTGAATGTGTGTGAAATGTGGACCTGTCATGGACTGGCATCTCATCCTGGGTTGGCTTCTGCCTTGCACCTGATGACTGATGCTGGTTAAAAAGCAGCTTCGTACCTCATCTAGTCCCAGGAAACGCATCTTCTCACAAAGAAAATCTCACCTCAAAGTCTTCCACATGTTTACCAGTTTTCTTGAACTCAGCTGAAGCATGTTGACAAAGCAGGGCGTGTTTCCAGCACTCAATGAAACCCACACCCCTGGCAGTTAGTTTTACTGCTAGAAGATGCCTGTATTTCAAAAGTTTGGCATGTGCACTCTACCTAAATCCCCCCAAAATCCCGACTTTGAAAGCAAGGCCTTCTCTGGCACACTCATTTAGACACTTAACAATTTATTAGCTTTACACAATGGATCTGAGAACCATACAAGCTCAGACCAGAATTCTCTAAGCTGTGGAGCACCCAAGTTGTCCTGAGGTCACAATCACCCCGGTTGTCCTGTGGTCACAATCACCCCGTTGATCATGTCACCCACCTCTTCTTGAGAAGTGTAGTTGGGAGCAGCAGGATCTACAGACCAGAAGCAGTAATCAAAACCATATTCTAGCACCTTCTCCCTTGAGTCTGCTGGGCCATCAAGTCGCCCTTCAAGCTGGGAAAGAGAAAAAAAAAGTTAAGAGAAGGAAATATGAAGAAAGCTTGTGTTCTTAATCAAGTTTTTTTTAATCTACTGAAAACTCACTAAACCCAGTGACTTGTCTCTGGTCTCATATTATTCATCTCCAGCCTGGCACATCAGTATTATTGCACACATTTGTAAAAGGCTTGAGATAGGCACTGCATCAAGAGGTTAGCCCCCACGTTACACCCAGTGCTGTCAGGACAGATACCAGTTCCCCATTATCCTGACCTGGCTAAGCCAAATAAACAATGGTACTCAACCCTGATGTCTTTTACAAACTTTCAGTGGGCACCTGCTGTACCCTGAAGGTCTGCCTCCAGCCTTACTCCATTACCACTCACTCCCTATAGTACTGTACAGATTAAATAGATCCTACTAGCCAGTCCAGCTGGATTTTACTATTGTTTCTTTGGGTACCATTTACCTGAGGCTCGGTGAAACCTCTGAGGGCACAACAACATTCAGGCCACAAGCCAAACTAACCAATGAAATGGTCAGCAAGAAAAAAAAACTGCTTTCCCTAGTCTGAGCCATATACTGCCTTGCAGCACACTGAAGCATCTGTGATCTCAGTGGCTCAGAACAAGTAGCTGTTAACTGCAGGGGTGGGCAAAAACATTCAGTGGGATTATAAGGCCTTGGCCAGGGAACAGAGCAATGCAATAAAAGCAGAAAAAATAGAATGTAAAGTGGGATTAAGGTTTAACCCCTTAAACCCAGGCCACAACATATAATGGTTTATGGGAAAAATGGTACCTGCTGGACTCCCCTTCCATTTTAATTTGAGAAAGAACCACAGAGGGCGGTGGGGAGGGATCATATCTAATGGTGAGAGGACAGAGCTGTGAAATCCACAAAGCTGGCCATTCAAAAATGAGATAACTGTTCATAACTCTCTTTGGGCGTCCCACCCCAGAAGCACCATTTTCTGACACCGTCAGCAAATATATAATTTTCAGTCCACAGATTGTATGGTTACTGAACAATGTATAATTCATAATAAAAACCATTGTTACAAATGCTGTAACACACATACACAAACACACATTATATATATATATGTATATATCCATCCATCCATCCATTTTCCAACCCGCTATATCCTAATACAGGGTCACGGGGGTCTGCTGGAGCCAATCCAGCTCCTGTTAGGGGTTGCCACAGCGGATCATTTTTTTCCGTATCTTCCTGTCCTCTGCATCTTGCTCTGCCACACCCATCATCTGCATGTCCTCTCTCCCCACATCCATGAACCTTCTCTTAGGCCTTCCTCTTTTCCTTTTACCTGGAAGCTCTATCCTTAACATCCTTCTCCCAATATACTCAGCATCTCTCCTCTGCACATGTCCAAACTATCGCAATCTCACCTCTCTGACTTTGTCTCCCAACGACAAACAGACGCTAAACAATTCCGCCAATTAGCTGACAACGCATTCTGTAATGCGTCCACTATTAATGAACATTCATTAGGATTAATGAATATCATTTGCTGTCATTGTCATTCACTTAACTTCCCTGAAGAAACAACTGGCAATACAACTAATGAGTTTACACGTTGTTGTCAAAGGGGTCAGGTTAGACTGCCTCCTTTAGATGAATATCCTGAATATCCACGGATGTTTCTAACTAACAATGTACCCGAAAGTAAAAACTTTATGGACTGCATTAGATCCTACAATAGTTCATTTGCTTTTGCATCTACCGGGGTAAATATTAGGCCACCAGCTGGCAATGGCCCATACTGCTTTCGCGTATGTGGACAAATATGACATCGGATTGGAACAGTGCACCCTGAGCCAAATCACGAACGCAAATATGCACAGATCTACGTGTTAGATCCATATGATGCAATCTATCAACGAATGAACCAATATATCTCATACATTCATCAATGTATTGGCGAGCGAAGCGAGAAGGGGGCGGAGCCCCCTTGTATAACATAGATGGTCTCACTACTGTCCCGTAGACCTTCTTTTTGACCCTGGCTGTTACCCATCTGTCACAAATCACTCCTGACACTCTTCTCCACCCACTCCACCCTGCCAGCACTCTCTTTTTTACCTCCCTTCCAAACTTACTGTTACTCTGTTCTGTTGATCCCAAGCATTTAAACTCATCCACCTTCCACCAACTCTACTGTCTGCATCCTCACCACCCCTTTAAGCTCCCTCTCATTATATGCCTCTCATTTACACACATTTACACACTTATTCCTACTGACCTTCATGCTCTCCTCTCTACATCATATCTCAACCTCTCCAGGGTCTCCTCAACCTGCTCCCTACTCTCTCTACAGGTCACGATGTCATCAGCAAACATCACAGTCCAAAGGGACACCTGTCTAATCTGCACCCTGTCATATGCTTTCTCCAGGTTCACAAAGACACAATGCAACTCCTTCTGGGCTTTTCTATACTTCTCCATCAACACCCTCAGAGCAAGCATTGCATCTGTGGTGCTCTTTCTTGAAATGAAACCATACTGCTGCTCACTAATCATCACCTCAATTCTTATCCTAGCTTCCTCTACTCTTTCCCATAACTTTATGCTGTGGCTCATCAATTTTATCCCCCTGTAGTTACTACAGCTCTGTACAACTCCCTTATTTTTAAAAATCAGTACCAGAACACTTCTTCCCCACTCTTCAGGCATCCTCTCACTTTCCAGGATTCCATTAAACAATCTGGTAAAAAACTCCACTGCCATCTCTCCAAAACACCTCCATGCTTCCACAGGTATGTCATCTGGACCAATGACCTTTCCATTCTTCATCCTCCTCATAGCTCTCCTTACTTTCTCCTTGCTAATCCATTGCACTTCCTGATTCACTGCTGCCACATCATCCAATCTTCTCTCTCTCTCTTATCTCTTCATTCATCAGCCTCTCAAAGTACTCATTCCATCTGCTCAACACACTCTCCTTGCTTGTGAGTACGTTTCCATCTTTATCCTTTATCACCCTAACCTGCTGCACATCTTTCCCAGTTCAGTCCCTCTGTCTAGCCAATCCGTACAGGTCCTTTTCTCCATTCTTAGTGTCCAACAACTCATCATGCACCTTTTCTTTAGCCTTCGCCACCTCTCTCTTCACCTTACCTGTACTCTTGTCTACTTTTTGCATCTCTCTGACTATCGCACTTCTTCTTTGCCAACCCTATTCCTCTATATGCTCTCCTGTACATCCTTATTCCACCACCAGGTTTCCTTTTCCTCCTTCCTCTGTCCAGATGTCACCCAAAGCACCCTTCTTGCTGTCACCCTTAATACTTCTGCTGTAGTTGCCCAGCTGTCTGGTAACTCTTCACTGTCACCCAGTGCCTGTCTTACCTCCTCTCTGAGTTCAACCTTGTATTCTTCCACCATTTGACCCTTGGCTCTGCCCTCACTCTCCTCCTCTTCTTGATCTCCAACGTCATCCTACAGACCACCATCATATGCTGTCTAACTACACTTTCCCCTGCCACCACTTTGCAGTCGTCAATCCCCTTCAGATTGACCCTCCTGCACAGTATATAATTTACCTGTGTGCATCTTCCTCCACTCTTGTATGTCACCCTGTGTTCCTCCCTCTTCTTAAAATACGTACTCACCACAGCCATGCCCATCCTTTTCGCAAAATCCACTATCATCTAATTTTCTTCATTCATCTCCTTGTCACCATACCTACCCATCACTTCCTCATCTCCTCTGTTCCCCTTTCACCAACATGTCAATTGAAATCTGCTCCAATCACCACTCTGTACCCCTTGAATACGCTGTCCATCACTTTGTTGCAACTCTTCTTTCTCATCCATTGCACACCCAACTTGCGGGGCATATGCACTAACAACATTCATCATCACACCTTCACTTTCCAACTTCATAATCATCACTCTGTCACTTTTTTCACCTCCAAAACACTCTTGACATACTGTTCCTTCAGAATAACCCCTACCCCATTTCTCCTCCAATCCACAACATACAAGAACAATTTTAATCCACCACCGACCCACCTGGCCTTACTCCCCTTCCATTTAGTCCCTTGCACACACAATATATCAACCTTCCTTCTCTCCATCACATCTATGTCTTTCTATATTGTGGCCTGTAGGGAACATTGGAGGATCCCAAATCACCAGACACAACTTTAAATACAATCCTGGGTTCAAATAAAAGACATTTATTTCAGAAAATACCTCCACAGGGTTTCAGTTTCCTTTCCTCTAGACAACAAGCAAAACGTTTTTCCTTCTGCACTTCTCATGCAGCAACCATCTCCTCCTGACTCTGACCACCCAGTGTACAGAGAAGACCCCTTCTATGCTGGACCCAGGAATACTTCCAGTGTCACAAAGGAAGTACTTCCAGGTCAGCCCCTGAAAGTAGGGACAGCCCTCCCCAGCATCTCCCACTGTTGGCACCCAGCAGGGCTGCCCCATGCGACCACAATTCTCAACATAGCGTGCAGGTATAGGATGCTGCCATCCAGTGTTGGAAAGGATTACTTTTGGGAGGCAGTCACCCCCTGTCCTTCCATTACACTAGCCTCACTGCCAGGTAAGGGTACGGGTTTATCCTGGCCAGGATGTCAGCCCTACCCTACCATCCATCACAATATATCTATCTATTATATAAAAAAAATCTTGGGTCGAGATATGATCATCTCGGAGAGACACTTTCAAGTCACGCAAGACTAGACATTACAACCTTTGGAAGCAAGACCCGTGAGATGGTGACTTTTGCAAGTCACGCCCTACTTACAAACAATTTAAAACAAGTTAACAGACATCTAACCTCGCAGTTGTTGGGATGCTTTTGGCAGACACACTTCATGTGTTCCTGGCTCTTAAAAATGTTATACGTTCTAGATGGTGCGTGAACGACTAAGCAAAGAAGAACAAGCAACCCGTCATAAAGAGACACAAAAGCGTTGGAGAGAAAAGAAGGCAAAAAAAGGATACACAAGAGAACAATTATAATCTATGTGCAAATTCAGAAAATAAGGAAAGTAATAATCAGCCCGGACCAAGTGGAGTTGAAAAGCTCATATATATATATATATTGTGGCACGTGGCTGGCGTCCATGCCCAGCTGGGATGCCCCTGCACTGTATCTTCAGGGGGAGCAACCCTGGACGGTGCAATTCCTCTCCCTGGACGCTAGATGGCCGCCCCCTGGGTTGGAGAGGTGCCTCGGGCTCCCGCAGGGCTCCACGGGAGTTGGAGTTGGATGCAGCCCTGTTGAGTCCCACACACACACACCAGGGGGTTCTGCCCCTTGCTCGCTTCGCTCGCCAACCCCTACCCCCCGTTCCCCTCCAGCACTACGCGCCATTGTGAAGATGAAAGCTGAGCGCACCCCAAGGAGACTGAAAACAATTACTTCTTTAGAAGCTACATGCCAGCTCTTGATATGCCATTCGTATTAAAATGTTAAGTTTCCCATTAGAATAGCTTTTGCAAAGACAATTAACAAATCACAGGGACAAACATTTGAAAAAGTTGTTTTATTTAATAGAAAGAAAGAAATGAAATTCACTCACGGGCAGTATTACGTTGCGTTGTCACAATGAAAGTTCAAACACAGAATCAAAATTCAATGAGATATTGATGAAAATTGAATTAAAAAAATTGTTTTTACTGAAGTGTTACAGTAAAAGTGTATGTTTAAAAAGTTTTTGCATGTAAATTTCAAAGCCAAACAGAATGAAATCTTATTACGCAACGAATAACTCTAACATAACATGAAACATAATTTACTTTCAAATTGTTACATTTTACTATTTTTTAATATGGTTAATTACTCGCTGTAATGTAAAATAGTTAGTTCTATTATGCATATGTAACAATTTCCGTGAAAATAACAATCTGTTTAAATTGTACATCCGTATCCCTATACGCGAGCGGCAGAACCGCAAAGAGGCTAGCGCGTAGCGCAGGCCCAGGGGTTGGCGAGCGAAGCAAGCGAAGCCCCCTAGTTTTTTATAATTATCTGCAACATACTGCCTGTTTTAAAGCACCTGTCCATTTTTTAACCTTCAGAGCTCCACTCCATTGAAGAGGTTGTCACTTTATGTTATACGTTAGTGATCACACTTGGTTACACTATGGTTAAGATTAGGGTTGGGGGAGGGTTATCTGACTCAAGTCAAATAAACCAGGTGACAAAAACATGACATCCAATTGGCTCTCCAGTGGAGCTACTGAATCACAGAGCTGTAGAGGTCTGAGGCTGGACCCAGCTCCATTTTTCACTTTTACTCATTTTAGAGATAGCTGAGCTTGTACATTCAGGATGATAGTATTTCACATCTAAATCAATTGCATTTTTGATCATAACAAAGTGAACGTTCTTCGACTGGAGTAATTCCAGGTAATTTTTGTCTGCTTTCGGTACAATCTACTCTTTTTCAGGACTTTCTGATTTTTCTGGTTTCTGATCACTGTGCTCTTTTATTTAGCATTTGGAATTTTCATTTTCATTTTCACAATGGACACTTTCCCCTAAGCAGTGTCTGTTTTTGACTTTCTTTTGTATTTCTTTTCAATTTCTGAGAATTTATGTACATTTCATGATTATAATTTGGAAGCACTCTGATCCCAGCATACATGTCTACTTATGTTTTTGAGTCAATGCTTCACTGTTGAACCCATTTTCTTGCACATTATCAATATTGTAATAGTTAGAAGCTCTAAACAGGTGGCTGAATGTCCATGTGTGGGCCCAGAGACAGAATGTTTCCAGCCAAGGTAGGCAGCAGCCCCAAATGACTCTAAACTGGAATGCAGGGGGGGCCTGAGAATGTAATGTATTTCACTATCTTCAATATTTGACATTTTTGACCAAAATAAAGTGTTTGTAGTAGAGTTCACTGAACACTCAGTCCTACGGTAAACTGCCATTATGTTCAAGGCTGCTTCCTGCCTTGTCCCTGATGATGCAAGGATTTGCAGATAGAGCAAATGGATAGACAGATGCAGTGCTTATTTCTTTTTCTAATTTATTTCACTTTCTCAGGTGGTAAGAGAAGGCTGAAACAGGGCAGCAAGATGCTGAACCAGGAGATGAAAAAGTCATCAAAAAAACAAAAAACAAAGCAGAGGTCAAAAGGCAGTTAAGAATGCAACAAAAACACACATCAATGTCCAAATCAAGGTAAAAAAAACACATTAAAATATCCTAATTCCCTAAAAGGATTTGTAATAACTAAACCACAAAAGTTTTTAAAATAACAATCCAGAAATGTATACACCACACCAAAACCTCTAGCCACCATCAGGTAGAAACAAAATATTATCATTGACAATAAGCAAAAAATGATGGCTTCCACAATTGAAAACAAAAAGGTATAGAAAAAATAACCTTATAACTAATTTTGCACTAAAGGGTTTTTGGCATTATTGTACGCAAATTACATATCCAAAATTAAATGACTATTACTCATTTATTGTAATAATCAAGCTGCAAATGGTTGAAGAGTAGCAAGTACAACACATCAGATTTTGAAAAGAAAGCATTTATGTGGTTAAAAATCTTTCCTTACAGCAATATCAACTAAATAAAACACAATACAAAATGTGGTGCTTTAGGGATTTCTCCACAAAAACTGGATTTTACAGTACATAACCAAGACATTTTATGATACACAACCCTGAAATCAAGTTTCTTTTGTGCCCCAGCCCGTCAGCTGTCATTGTGGATGTCATATCCCATTGCATTGAAAAGTTCTACTGTTTGGCGCAAGGTTCCCCCCTGTTTGGAAACATTGTGTCTCTTTTTTGAAACATTTACTCTCTTACACCTAAACAATTTCTTAAAACAAATGTAGCCACCGTTATTTACACATATACTGTATACTGCTCAAAAAAATTTAATGAAACACTTACTTATCATAGTTTAACTCCAAGTCAGTTAAGCTTCATAGGTATTAATCTATTCAGTTAGGAAGCATAAGCGATTGTGAATCAATTTCACCTGCTTGAGTGCAAATGAAAGTGACGACAGAGGCACTGGAGAGGCAACAGCAAGACACCCCCCAAAAATGGAATGTTTGTGCAGGTGGTGGCCACAGACAATTGCTCTCTCCTTATCCTTCCTCAGTGATTCTTCTCTAGTTTTTCTAGTACCCTTGTCAGTACTAGTATCATGAAGCGGTACCTGCAGCCGATTCAGTTTACACAAGTACTCCAGCTTCACCAGGGTGGCACATCCACACGTGCCGCCTCAAGAAGGTTTCCTGCGTCTCCCAGCATAGTGTCAAGAGCATGAAGGAGATACCATGCACACATCCAAACCTTTACTTTCAAAATTATTTTCCATGCCAGTCCTTGAAACAATTTTGTTTACCACTCGACACGGAGGAAGCTTACATTTTGTACATTCGACTGAGGTTTTTGTGCTGCAATTTACACATCTTCTCCTGTAACTTGTTGCTGTTGCCCCACAAAGGTTTATTTTAGGGCTGGAAATCGATTAAAAAAAAATAAACAAATGTATGTAATTAATCACAATTAATCATGTCTAACATTAAAATGTAATTATAAAATTAATACATAAATCATGAAGTAAATACACACTGAATCACAAATTTAGTAAAGAATCAACCCAAAGGAATTAGAAAAAAATTAATGGCATAGTTTAAACTTAAACAATGACCTTAAACCTGAACTTTTAACAAAATATCACTTGAGCAAGTACAACATGAATATGAGTGCCTTCCAAAAAAGCAAGTTGAAAAGAAGGCAACAAGAAAACACGGTCAACGTATTAATCATCAAATTGGCAGAGCAAACGAGACTGACGTGTCAAAGTAAAAATTAAACAATCAAAACAACTGTTCACTTTGAATGCACTGATAAAGACTGATGCAATTGAAAGAATATCCATCCATCCATTTTCCAACCCGCTGAATCCGAACACAGGGTCACGGGGGTCTGCTGGAGCCAATCCCAGCCAACACAGGGCACAAGGCAGGAACCAATCCTGGGCAGGGTGCCAACCCACCGCAGGACACACACAAACACACCCACACACCAAGGACAATTTAGAATCGCCAATCCACCTAACCTGCATGTCTTTGGACTGTGGGAGGAAACCAGAGCACCCAGAGGAAACCCACGCAGACACGGGGAGAACATGCAAACTCCATGCAGGGAGGACCCGGGAAGCGAACCCAGGTCTCCTAACTGTGAAGCAGCAGCGCTACCACTGCGCCACCGTGCCGCCCCAATTGAAAGAATATGCATCTCTTAAATGGCCGTAAATTAAAACTTGTGTTAAAACTCCAGAAATACTATCCTCAATTGTTCATCACCATCAATGACTTGATGATAATACTCTATTTTTCAATTGGTGTACCATAGAAACTACAGTGTAGTGCCCCTGGGTCAGACCTGAGAGAGACACACTCCTCAGGTAATCGAGGTCTGTCTGAGGAGGATGACGGGACTACCCAGAGAAGCCAACATGAAAGCAGCTCTATAATCGCTGTTTCGCAGACAGTTTAGCACATGTATGGATTTAATGTTTTTGTGGTTGGTAGATTTGCGTTGTGCCTCAGGATTTTTTCGGTTACAAAAAGTGTACCAACTCAGAAAAGACCTGGAACCTCAGACGATTGGAAAACACTGCTCTACCTACACCATTGCTCCTGGCACACTAAAAAAGAAGTCAGTAGCTGCTGTCTTGTTTAAAATTGGACACCATGCATTACTTGGATGGTTATGTTGCATTTTTTGAATATATTAGCAAAGATACTGCAAACTTACAGTATATACATGGGCAGAGATAACAATTACACTTCTATTTCGTAGAATTTTGTCATTATATTAGAGCAGTCAGCACTGTAAGCTACCTGGCAGACTGGCGAGTTAAACACTGAGGTACTAGAGACTCATTTTGGTTTTAGTGCACCTCAAAGAACTTGTTTACCACTTATGTGATATAACAATGATTCAATCATCTTATAGAAACATGAAATGAAAAAAAAAAAAGCATAATTTTTACCTTCACACCTTTTCTCTAGCATTGCCTCAGGACTGCCGTAAACTCCCCTAACAACCCCCTTGCCTCCCATTCCCCTTCACTTATGTCAGTGTGTGTAAATCAAGAAAATGAACACCAGTGCTACGTAATGACATGTGGCGTATCATTATGAACCGTGTGATATGAAATGTTAAACCTGTAAATGAAAATTTTATTTCATTAAATTTTTAAATAGGCAGCACTGGGCACAGAGCTAGGCACACAGACACACATACACCTAAACCTATGTTTCTCTGTCACTTTTGTGTCACAGAAGGCCGTCGCTAACTCACAAGCATATGAGACTTGTTCATGGTGTAATCTGCTCCCCACTTCTTACCCGTGACACAATAAAACTTATTGCACTCCCTTCAAACCCATCCCCTCAGCCAGCTGTTCAATTTTATATCACTTTGTAAATTTGTTCCTTCTCCATTCTTCGTTGGTGAGGGAGCCAGAGGTGAAGCGAGCACGATTAGAAACAGGATAAAAAGAAAAACATCACGGCCCTGTCCATCCCTTCCATGGGTGGTGGGAGGGGGAATTATACCCTGAACAAGTCAGCCGAAGCTGTTTTTTTATCTCTCTTTTCTCATACGGTCACAACACAATGACATTAGAGGGCAGATACTGTGACATTCAATCGGGTGGTTCTTCGCCTGAAAGTTTCGAGAAACACAAGTACTGCCTAACAATTACTCATCGGTATGCTAGGAAACATGGCTGGTGTATTTTAAGCTGATATTGAAACAGCACTGCTCAGAAAACTAACGGGGAGGGCATGCAGTAGACAGCTTCCAGGGATGGAAATCAAACCCATGACACAGAACATGATGCTTCAAAGTTATAATAAGCAGTACTGACAAATCAAGTGTAGACTCGAGTCCTTCATTAACCATGTCGTTCTCAATAAAGTCAAGCCTTTGCTCAGAATCGGAATTCAGTTTTGTGCATCACTGTGCATAACGATGAGCTGTTAGACAGGCATTATATGTGTCACCGTTTATGCACCGCTGTGACATGTAGCACAAATGACCTATCATAGTCAACTTTACATCATTAGAATGCTCTGAAGCTCAGCTATTCAACAGTAATGAGCCTTTCACTGTATGTGGCTCGACACTGGAGGGATATTCAATAAACTGAAACTAACTTAGCTGTGACATGCCACTTGCCTCGGGGTATACGTGTGCAATTCTCATCTTTTATATAAAGTCTACACATGAAAGTGTGTGTGTCTGTCTGTTTGGCCCGGAAGTGAAAGGAGGAGTCAGGGTAAGGGCTGAGGAAACAAACTCGCTTAACAGCTAATACACAAGCGAGGCGAGCACATCAGCAAAATGAAACCTCCTAGGAGAGAGATGCACAGAGTAGTTCCTTTCAATTACCTTTTCATTACCTTTTTTTCTGACAATTTCAATAGTTTCTAGGACCCCGGGCTTTTTACAGCATGAGCTTACACAGCTAGTATTTTAATAATGAAAGAGAGTAGACAACATGGAAACCTATGATTTATTTGAAGGAAGACACCTTTAGGTATGCCAAAATACCATTGATGCTTTTGATTGACTTGTGGGTTTGTTGCATCACACACAAACAACTTTGAAATATGTTGATATCATGCATAAGTGGTTAACAAATAAAAGATAAAAAATATTAACATAGTCAAAATGAAAATAATATCACCAAATGTACAAATTTGGATTTGGTGCATTTCAAAGCCTAGATTCACAACATTTTCTTTTTTGCACACTACAGTACTTTTCATACAGAAGCTCTGAACCGCACAGTGAAAAAAAATTATGGGATAACCCTTAAGCTTCCGTACTTTTCACTTTATCTATTAAGGGTTTTAAACTTAACTGCTGTTGAGTATTTTGATGTACCAGTGGAACCTCGGTTCACGAACGTCTCGGTACACGTACAAATCGGTTTACGACCAAAATGTTCACCAAACTTTTGCCTCGGTTCACGACCACAGACTCGGTATAAGAACAAGCCAGTTTCCCTTTTCGGTTTGTACATGTTCAGTCTCTCCCTGTGCATTTCCTGTGCAGCGAGCAAGAGAGAGAGAGCGAGAGAGCGCGACACACACACAGGCAGCGCGAGAGTGACGCACACACACAGGCAGCGAGAGAGAGCCGCGCACACACAGGCAGCGGGAGAGAGACAGATGCACACACACAGGCATCGCGAGAGAGAGAGGGCTGGACACATAAGGTAGAGAAGGCAGTTAAAGAATGCACTGGGCTTGATTTTGTTTTCACTTCTGTTTACAGCGTTTGGTTCGTAGCGTGCATTGTTGCAATGTTACTTTTCTTGGTGGTTTATTAAATTACAGATTTTTTCAAATGTTCATTTTTTTCCCTGTGCTTAAAACTCATTAAAAAAAAAGTGTTTTTAGCCAGCGGTTGATAGCGCTATAGAGTGAACTATTGCAGTGTTAGTTTTCTCTGTTGTTCAAGGTTTTCTCAGTGTTATTCAATGTTTTTACATTTAGTTTACTATTATGCTGTGCATTGAATTGTTTAATTAACTATATTTGTGCTTAAAAACTTAAAAAAAATATATATTTACATACAGTTCATATGGTCTGGAACGGATTAATTGTATTTACATACAATCCTATGGGGGAAATTGCTTCAGTTCACGGCCAAATCGGTTTATGACCAGAGTTTTGGAACGAATTATGGTCGTGAACTGAGGTTCCCCTGTACAGGGATTCCTAAAGATTTGAATAACCACGTTGTGAACATTTGGTTACACGACATTAAGTCTTGATAATGTTTCTCATTTTACAAACAACAATGAAGCTAAATTTTTACAGTTATGAAAACCATATTTAGTATGACTTTCAAACACACACCACCACCACCAGCACTAATCCCTGATCATGTTCTCAAGAGTTCTATGAACACCTTGAAGCAGCCTGTGAAATGGAGCAGGGCTGGATATTCATGACATGCAACCTCACTCTTATTTATTCTCACAGTTCATGTCCATTCAGTCAATTTGTTGCACGTTTTGCTCCAAAGCGTTTTCACGTTGAGCGTTGTGGCTTTAAAAAAAGTTTGTCAAAGATTTTGAAAAGCCAAAGAAAGATTGAAAGATCATTCCCTGAATGGGAAACTTGAAATGAAAAGGTAAACAGCTTTAACTAAACAGTATTTAATCAGGTAATAATGTCTCATTAAGGTTTATTTTGATGACTATACCCTAGAATTATTAAACATCCATCCATTTTTTAAAACATTCGTACTTTGGTGTTATCTGAGGAGAAATGGTGTGTTTTTATTAGGTGGGCAGCAAATAATAATAATAATAATAATTCATTACATTTATATAGCGCTTTTCTCAGTACTCAAAGCGCTATCCACACAGGGAGGAACCGGGAAGCGAACCCACAATCTTCCACAAATGTGTTTTTTGGTTTATTTAAATTAATGGTAATGTACACTGATGAAAATTCAGGTCATTTTAAAGCCAAATAAAGGCTACTTTACACCATTTTGCTATTTGCTTACGTTTCTTTTTCACTTCCACCTCTTATACAGTATTCTCATTCCCGCCTACATGCAGATCTGTGCACACTGCTTAGATTTTTATTTTGATTCTTTTTGACTTTTTAGGCCATTTACGTGAGTTTCCATCTTTTGAACACTCAAATAAGGGTCCATCTCCCACTACGTTCATATCTGAAGGATTTCAGAAATGTAGGGGTACACACAGTGCTCTTAGCATTCCAGGTTTTCTTGCCTCTTTTGTCAGCTTTTCTTTACCTTGTGTGCTATGACTCTGCATTGCTGGTAGCCAGGATACTGTTGATTGGGTTTTATTATTTCAACAGGTTACCTTTTGTTTAATGAACTATGCTGTCCTCTTCTAGCCCTCTCTTCCCATATTGCACAAGTGTCTTCATTTTAATCCTCCAGTGTGGGGCCTACCCTGTGATCTCAGTTTACTAATAACTAGCTCTGTTGCATGCCATTCTTGGCGGATTTACTAAAAAGGGTTGGGTCAGATGGTTCAAGTACTACATAGAGGCATCCAGGTGTCATCCACTAGTTGGTGATGCCTCCACAAAAAAAGCACCTACCAAAAGTGTACACCACCCCATGTGCCTACAATAAAATGCCAGCCTCTACCTTAGCAGTTTCTGACTCTGACCACAAAGAGTGCCAAACAAATTTAGGAATTCCAGGAAATGTCAGGCCCAGGACAGCTTGTCAAGGTCTTGTTTACTTTTCCACCCCGTATAATTAGCTGCCTCTTTTCTTCTCTAATCTCAGTCCTTCGTCCTCCTGGGCACGCTTGTACACTAATTGTACGTTGCCACTAGCTACACAATGTGTTGCACCACGTTTCAGGCCCTCCCCAGATACTCAATAGGCACAAGGGTTGTTCATGTCCATGAGGTCTTTCCTCTCAGCTCCAACTGTAATGGTTTTGCCATCTGAGCTGGATAGTCTGAAACCCACTGTCTCAAAAGCTGTTCACCTAGAGACAGAGGAGCTTTTGCAAAACAGCAAGAGATACACCATGTGCAGAAAAGTTC
Source organism: Erpetoichthys calabaricus (assembly GCF_900747795.2). NCBI lineage: Eukaryota > Metazoa > Chordata > Cladistia > Polypteriformes > Polypteridae > Erpetoichthys > Erpetoichthys calabaricus. Next base: position 50,254,236 of record NC_041409.2, read on the forward strand.
ATACTGTTTTTTCCCAGTTTCTCTTTATCACCCAAGAAAAGCCAGCAGCTGCTGGCTTCCATGCTGGTCAGCTTGTCATTCAGAAATCTGCACCGTTAAATAATTGTCCTGCTGAATCAGACATCACAATGTTTAGGTTTAGAAAAACATAAAAGAAATTATACATAAGAATTGGATCAAGCAAGTTGGAAAAAAATGGATGGCTTGGGCTCCCTTTAGGTCAGTTTAATGGTCTTCAACTTTACATCTTACAACTTTCCTTTTTAATTGCACCAATTCATGTAATCAAAATCTAGTGCTAGGTTTGCTGCAGAGGAGCAACTTCTAAGGTGTATGGCCGACGAAGACTTTAAAGATGCTATGACCAGCACAGCAGCTCTTACGTTGATCTTAATGGATGTCAAGAAGACCAAAAGTTACAAAAAAATGGTACTTAATTAACCAAACATATTAAAACCAAGAACAGAAAATTTGAAGTATCTTTCACACTGCAAAGAAAACAAAATTATTGCCCGTCTAGGCCTACCTATGCAAGATAAACTATATGGCCAAGAGTAAGTGGACATTCCTCCAAATGACTGAGTTCAAGTGAGTTTCATTGTTAACAGGAGCATGAAATCTAGACATAGCCATTGTGAGTGCCAAGCAGGATTATCTGGTATCTCATCTGGGATGGATATGGGACCCTAACCTAAATATATTTTGGAATATATTTATCCCCCATCCGTCAGATGGCAGCATCCCAGGACCTCAATAACCATGTGGACACCTGCAGGGCATGAAGGGAGTTGTAGTGCCATGAGTCAACCCCGCTGGGTCCCATGGGTGCCGCCAGGGGGTGCTGCAGAAATACACAATCCCTGGTTTTTCAGGACTTCCACTTAACCCGGGAGTGTTTCAACTGGGCTATGCCCTGGCACCGAAAGTACTCCGGGTTGGACATAAAAGGAAGCCATTCAGCCTCCTCCAGTTGAGTCAGAATCGAGAGGATGGAAGGCAACTCACACATAATCAGTCCGGAACAAGTGGAATTGAAAAAAAAGCACATCCAATCGGGCTCAAAATTAACAGACAGAGAGTAAAAGACAAAGTAGAACTTCATAAAGACATTCAAAAAAACGTTGGCGCTATACACATGCACAGCAGGTTAGAGATTATGAAAGCAGTGGAATTCGGAAGGCTCAAAAAAAACGATGGCACAATACACATGCAGAGAAAGGTAAAGAATACGAATCAGGAAAATTTGAAAGTATTGTAGCGTCCCTTCCAGTTTGAAGCCTCTTTTTTGGAGTGACTGTTAGGTTCGATTGAGGGAAGGCGGAGTACAGCACAGAAGACTGACAGCGGGGTATTGATTGATGTGGTGGGGGAGGAGGTTGGAGAGGGTGCTAGAAGGTTGTGTTTGGGGTTACAAAGTCGGCATTCTTTTTCTTGATTGTTCAAGTAAAACTTTTGTGAGACTTTACTACGTCTGTCTGTTTTTTTTTTACTTCTTCTCTTTTCGAGACTCACACGGAGGTCGCTACAGTAACAAAAAAAGATAGTAAAGATCGCATTAGCACAAACAAGGAAATTATTACTCAAAAAATGGGAAAATAATCATCACGGACCAGGTGTAATTGAAAAAATAGCAGGACAAAGCAAGGTCAGAAATAGAAGACAAAGAGTAGAAAACAAAGAAAAACGTCATAAAGAGGTTAAAAAACAAGGGGGCCAAACACATGCAGAGCAGGTTAGAGATAATGAGCAGGTTAGAGATAATGAAAGTAGTGGATTTCAAAAGACTCAAAAAAAACGTAGGCGCGAAACACATGCAGACCAAGATACAGAATATGAAAGCAGAAAAAATCGAAAGTGTCAAAACAAAGAAAATAAACATTGCATTAGCGCAAACAAAGAGAAATTACTCAGAGAAATAACGAAAAGGCGAATAGAGATCGAATATATGGACATAGGTGATATGTCTGAAGTATGTAAGGCTTTGAAGTTTAAGTCAGAGAATTTCAAAAATGGGGTTTACCTCACTTGCATTTATTGGTTACTTTGCAAAAAAAATTATTAACTGCTGATGATGTAGATCACTTTGTCTGTGCTGAAATTCCAAACAGAGAAACCTATCCTGAATTATGGTACAAAGTCATTAAACACATGTCTCACTGACCTCATTTAAAAGATTCAGCAAGTTGGGACTCGAAAGATTACAAATATTGTTTTCAAAGAAGTTCTGAAATAAAAGTGAAACTAATGAAATAGCAACAATTCAAAGAAAAAAAAATCTTAAAAGTGTGTATCTGGAAAACCAAACACGGGGGTTGGCGAGCAAACCTCTGACTGCATTAGTGTTGGATGTTTCCATGGTTTGTGGCTCAGTGGACCCCCCTTTCTCCATTGAAAAAGACTGGCAGTAGAATGGGTTGTACTAAAAGGCTCAGTGACTTTAAAAATGATACTGTCTTAGGATGCCACCTTTCCCACAAGTCAGTAATTCTGCTCTTCTAGATCTGCCCCGGCAAGTGTTATTATTGTGAAGTGGAAGGGTTGACAAGCAACAACAGCTCTGCCATGAAGTGGCAGACCACGCAAACTCACAGAGTGGGGACATCAAGTGCTTAAGCCAAGAAAAAAATATTTATCTTCTGATGATTTTCTTGTCCAATCATTTTGTTTTTCAGCTCCCAGTCTATTAAAGGTTACAAAAGTTCTCAGCCTCTTCTAACATGCCCACGACATGAGTGAAATAACGTAATCCAAAATGAAAGTGAAACTAAACTATCGATAATAACAGGAACTTTAAAAATAAATAACTAAATAATAGGAAAAGTGTATTAAAATAGAAAACAATAAATAAACAAAACCAGAGCATCTTATAGATAAACATCTACGTGTGGAAGTGTGTGTGTCTGTTCGGCCCGGAAGTGAGAGGTAGAATCGGGGTAAGGGCTCCACCTCCGAGGATACGCAAGCGAGGCCAGCACATCAGCAAAGCAAAACCTCCAAAGAAAGAGTCACTCACTTAGCGGCTAATACAAAAGAGATGCGAGCACATCAGCAAAATGAAACCTCCAAAGAAAGACAAAGTCGCTTAGCTGCTAATACACAAGCGATGCGAGCATGTCGGCAAAACAAAACCTCCTAGGAGAGAGATGCCCAGAGTAGTTCCTTTCAATTACCTGACATCTCTACATTTCAGTTTTTTTTCTGATGATTTCAATAATTTCTAGGACCCTGGGCTTTTGACAGCACGGGCTTACACAGCTAGTTCCATAATAATACATTATAGTACAAACAATGTTCTTTATTGACCTAACCTTCTTGTGTTTGCTCAAATAACTGAAAAAACACTAGAGGATAAAAAATTGGTGAAATCTGGGGCATCTCACATTTTCTACATGGGTACAATTAAAAACATCTAGTCTGTTACCATTCTACCTGGATGTGTCTTTTAAGCCTGGGCCATAAAGTACCTCCAGTGTTATATTACTTGGGTAAAAGAACATACCCTCTGTAGACTGGCCTTCAATCCAGCCCATTAATTGTAATACATTGAGTCAGAGGTAGGCACTGAAATACAGCCTCATCATTAACATCGTGATTAGCTTAGTACTGCAAATGTTACAGTATAATGCCTTGTGGTGGTATTTTATAAGATTAATACTGACTGATACCTGCCATTACCCAGCACTCTCTGTCACAGTCATTCTAAAATAAACTGGAGAGCAGAGCAGAGCTGGTGCTAAGTGTTAACTCACTCAACCATGTTTAATTATGGACTGCTCTAATGCAAAACATGTGTCTTCCATTCGTCTCACATTTTTCTCCCATCTCTAAAGCATTGATTTCAGTTTTGAAAGGCCAGAAATTAAAAAGAAAAAACAAGCAATTTTAATTTTAACACTTCTGTTCCCTAAGCAGAGAAAGTAAAACCTACAAGGAATAAGCAGATTGAGAGCAAAGCAATGCACTGCACACGACAAAACACCAACAATGAAACAGTGATGACTGATGGGCTCTTCTGTCTGAGAGAAAGTCCACCCTCCTATATATGCTACAGCTGGTGCCTGATTTTCCAATGTGCCATATGATTACCGTGTGCCACTCCTCAAGCCATCGTATAAAGAAGAAAACCAAGTGGGCTTCCCAATTTAGCTTCTCTTCTATTCACAATACTCCAAAAGTCGCGCTTATGAAGCAGGCCAGTGTCCCAAGAACATCTGGACAACCTGTGAGATGAATCACACATTTAAAAGCGCAAATCACCAGGTCCACTTGGGTACATTCATGAATTCATCTGGGTATGGATTGCTGGATGTGCCCTGTGGAAATGGTTGCACTGTACAGTTACTGCAAATTAGGTAGCTGCACAATCTTGCTGCCATTAGCCCTTTCCATTTCATCCCTAAGATGCTTGATCACACTAAGAACTGTGCAGGACACTGATGCAATGAAAGCCATGCAGGTGATGTAGGTTAAGAAGGTGCATTATCAAGCAGAAAGTGTCCATCTGAGTATTCATAAAACACAGCCATAAAGGAATGAGCTAGGTCAGAAGCTATGCACAGACATTTCTTGCTGTTCAGATGTTCTTTAGTAGTTATCAAGGGTCCTAAAATGTGCTTGGATAACACTCTCCTCACCATCACACTACCACAGCCAGCAATGGTTCCACGGACTTATGTTGTTGGTTTTAAATTCTCATCTTTTCACCAGCATAATAAAAAAGGAAGCTGGACTAGTCCATCCAAGCAAGTTTTTTCCACTTATCAACAGTCCAGTTTTGATGCTTTTGCACCCACTGCAGATGTGCTTTCTTGTTTTTCATTGACAGCAATGATTCCCATCAATCAATGCTTTTCGACTGTTGTAGTCTACTTGAGATTGAAAGTCTTATAAGTGGTGCATTCTGAGATTACCTTCAATTCAGGATTGACTCACTCAGCTGTGGTCCCTCTGTTTGGTCGTATGATTCTCGCCATTTTCCTTGGACTCCACTGACCAAAAAGCTGTTTTCAGCCACAGGTTCACCTATGACTGATAGTTTTTTTATTTGTTTATTGCACCATTCTTGCTTAAACTCTTAAAACGACCGAGTGTGAAAGGTCCAAATCTATAACCATTTGGGAGGTTCTGGGTTCACCCAGGTTGGCCAGTTGCCCCTGATATTTTTGAAGATACCAAAACAGAGGTTTTAATTGCTGGATGCCCTTTCTGAGGCCACCTTCTTTATGTTACCTACTCTGACATGCAAGAAAGGTGGTGACTCGACAGAATTACAAAATCAATATAAATGGTACGACATCTTAACTGATTTACTGATTCTTTGATGCGCAAATGCTACTTAGGATTAAACATCTACTTTAATTAGGTATTATCTTTAACAAATTCTGTTCTTATTTAAACTAGTGAGGGGGATCCTGCTGCCTTGTTCTCTTAGCTTTCTGGGAGGTCCATCTCCATGTTTCTCTACCCTCTCCTTATGCTCTTCTTCAGTTGCAGCCAACCCAGCCTACTTTTCGTTTTGTTTCTCTTTTTTGTCTTTCTACTTTTAAGCACATTTTTATTTTGCCAACTTCTAACGGCACACAAAAAAGTGATCAGCTTTCTCTGGGCTCCCATCCAAATTGTTGACAATACTGTCATTCTCCGGGAGACATAAACCGACCTTCTAAAGAAACGTAGGCAAGGCCGGCCATGCAAATGTAATTGGCGCCCACATTTAAATGTGGAATTGTCTCAGCTTTACTAAAATGGTGGGCTTTGATCTGTAACTCAGCTGGACTGGGCCACATGTTGTGGGCAGGCAAAGATGGGACAAAACAAAAACTGCTGTCATTTTTAAGGAGATGGAGTAGCAGAGTGGCGCATTTGCTAGTGTTGCTGCCTCAGGGATCCAGCCACTATTAGGTTAAGTTCCCTGATGCTGACTTCATCCATGTGTCATTTACATGTTCTCCTGATGTTAACCTGGCTTTTCCTCTCACATCCCAACCATGTGTATGTCAGCTAAATTGTTCATTCTAAATTGGGCACAATGTAAGTGTGCGTTTATGCAAGGCTGGCTGTCCAGGGCTGTTTCCTGCCTTGTGCTAAGTGCCACCATAATAGGCTCTGGCTCCCCACAACAACTAACTGGATAAAGAGTGTACTTTCTAGTTTGTCCAGTCCCAAAGACACACTTCACTCCCTACTGAGGTTATAGTCTCTTAGACAGCAAGAGTCAGACTCAGCAGTCATGGGGAAGGTGCCCCTCCACTACGCTGCCACTAAGAAGTAAATTTACACCCCTATAGTCATGAACACTTCAAACAACTAGTAGAGATCAACACTACAAGCATGACACAGGCACAGATGGCATAACTGTACTTTGGAGGTATAAGCCAAAAACCAAGATGGGAAGAATGTGACAGAAGTTGGTACACCCAGTGGTCTGCTGCATTCTGAATGAATGGAAGTAATCTGATGGCTCAGTCAAAGAGTCCTACAGGAGTACTTTATAAAATAGAAAAATATATGTCATCCACCCATCCAGGTACTGAACCTGTTCAATGCAATTCACTGTTCCTGGGAGTGAGCAGCTATTTTGGCCGCTTTAGATTTAAAGCAGGATGGGTCAATAATATGGCATCACATGGCACACTCATTGAGTCACAAAGGGCCAAATGGCTAATTGGCCTACCTACAGAAAACATGCATAGACTTGGGAGGAAACGCAAACTCCACAAAGACACTGGATTGAAGACCACAGAGGTTATCATTAATGACCTGCTTGGTAAGATGAGGCCGACAACTTGTGTACTGGACCCCATCCCCACCACACTTCTTAAGTACTGTCTTCATGCCGTAATCCTGACTGTTACAAAAATAATAAATGCATCCCTCAACACTGGCTTTGTGCCAGCCACTTTTAAAAAATCGCTTCTGTAACACAGTGTTTAGTAAAGTCTGGTCTTGATGCTGATAGTATTAACAATTTTCGGCTGATTCTGTCCACAGTTCTTGAGTTTGTTGTAGCCTACCAACTCACCAATTATCCATCCATCCATTATCCAACCTGCTGTATCCTAACTACAGGGTCACAGGGGTCTGCTGGAGCCAATGTCTTGAGCATGGGAAAGGCACTATATAAATAAAATTTATTATTATAATTATTAATTATTATTATCGTGCTACTCATTGTGCCACTTAGCTATCAATAAAACACAATTTATATTCCTTATAATGAAATACAGAATGAGAGTCAGAGAATGTTTAAATGCTTTTTTCTTGATTTTGACCTAAACCAAATACAGTATGTGTCAGAAATTTTAACTATACTTTTGCCCAAAAACAAAGCAGAAGAAAGACCACCACTGATACTTTAGTCCTACATTTCAAGTTTAAATGGACTCCACAGGTACTTGGAAGACATCCTAATCCCTTATGCATTGGAGCCACTGACTATTACAGCAGCACTGAACTGCAGAGGTGGTGCCACACTTTCACAGAACTCACTCAGATATTCAGACATTAATTCAGACATTAATCTCCATTTTTATCTTTTGTCCACACTACCCTAGTATTTTTAACCGCCAAAAGCTGCGACTTTTGAAAATGTTTCCTACAGCCATATACTTCTCAAAAATTCTGGCTCAATGTTGCAGTGTGAATGGATGAAAACGTAGACCTTTGAAAACACAGACTCTAATCGAGCTCTGATTGGTTCATGATTATTATATGGCCTTTCCCTGATTGAACCCTGTTTTATTACATTTCATCTGTCACTTTCCTTGCTTTATATTAATGCATTACTCTCAGTTTACTCTCTATGTCATATTCATCTTTGGTCATTATAGTGGGTGGAGATACTTTTGTAATCAATGTGAAAAGACAAGTGCGGACAGATATTGTTTTTGCTTAAATAAAAACATAGTCGGGTGGAACTAGCACAAGTCACACCTGCTTAACTCTTTCAGGACATTTGTCAACAGGAGGGGTTAAGGGTGATAATGAACTGTAAACGGTAACTAAACCTGCCATTTATATTTTAGTTTAGCTCACTTTGCTAGAAAGGAAGTTAGCTTGGTTGGTTTGACCGAGATTTCCTGCGTTCGTGTGAGTAGTGAAGAGCAAGCGGCTGGCAAAAATGGCATCGACATCTGACAAGAGATCGATGCAAATGGCCAGGCAAAATACTCCATGGGCGGCATTTGGCATATCATCTCTGAATTGGAATCTGACTTGTTGGGCTCCAATTTTGATGTAAGTGATCTGGAGATCGAAAACGAAAATGCATCAGCTGATCACCCTCCAGTTGTTTGTGGTGCTAAATGCACTTTTGTGTGGCTGACGCACCTATGGCAGTGTTTGCCACGGTGGACCACCACTTACGATGACAGGAGGGACAAACCAGATTGCACTGCACTGCAACCGTGACCACCGCTGCCACCCCTGCCACATGAAGACAGTCTGGCAGAAAGCCTGCTGCACATTCCTGCCAGCAGTTTGTGCCACCCGTGAGCAGCTCAAGCCAAAAGAGACAGCGAACTGGTGGCCACAGCACGCAGCAACAGATGTTTTTAATGTTGATTTTCTGTGTGAAACCATTGCATTGTGTGTTTTTCAGAAAACTCAAAGAGTTAATCAAGTTTAGGGTCATGGGGTCAGCGTCTATCCTGGTAGTATAAACCGGGAACTAGCCCTGAGCAGTTCTTCACAGAACCTACTCACACCATGAATAGCCAGCTTAGCCCAGTTCATGGTCAAGGCACAGCAGATTTGGACAAAAAGTGGGAACCATATCCACGTGGACGTCACTCCATCATATGGCAGCCTCACACTCTGTCATACCAACTCAAACCTATGTAAACTGGTTCAAGTTCATGAAATTACAGTCTGTCCAAGATAAGCATTAGACAGAAAGTGGAAACCACTCCAGGTGGGCTACCACTCCTTCACAGGGCACACTGAGCCAAACCAAGTCAAACCTACTCTATCCAGTGCAAGGTCATGGGGTCACAAACCAGGAACAGGCCTTGGGTGAGACACAAACCATTCCCTGGACAAACTCACACACACAACCACTGACCCATCCACATTTCAGTCACACAAACTCAAATTCAGTTCAAAGTCATGAGGTCATACCCTGTGTAAGAGAATCATTAGACAGAAAGCAGGAACCAAATCCAAATGCACTTCCACTCAATCACAGGACCCACTAACCCTTAATTAAATGAAGTTCATCTTTCCAAGTCAAACCTGCATAATCCAATTCATGGTCATGGGGTTGCATTCACGAGTATAAAGTCATGAGTTAAGATTTCAACCCACTCAGCCTGTTCAGGAATGCTTAGAGTTACTGACTATCCCAGCAACAGACAAAACATGGATGGGGTGTCACTCCATCACAGGGCTCACTCACACATATCAAGTCAAATCTCCTCAATCCAGTACAGAGTCATAGGTGGCAGAGTCTGTTTACGGAGCACTGGGTACAAGGCAGGGAACAAATTCAGATGGAAAGCCATCTGAATTCCATTGAAGTGGGCATATAGCAGCACTCGAACCCACACCAGATGAATTCTGTTTAATCTAGTCAAAGGACCTGTGGATGTGATATAGCGGGTCCGCAACTGTAAACGAATGGCCAGTTTTTAATTAAATAATCGCCGCACTCATGGCTTAAGGAGGGGGCTGTGATAGTGTGGCTGGAGCCGTTCCTGAGCTTAATATGGGCATAGCCATTTCCGCACTGAAGTGCACAGGTGCAGAAGCAAGTGAACGAGCGAGCGAGAGAAAGCAGTCTCACTGGGTATGGCAGGCAGCTGGGAGAACAGCCCCTGGAAAGGGTGTTTGGCTAACACTAGTGGGGGCTGAAAGTAGCGGTTGCTCCAGCTGGGTGGTTTTTAGGAGTTGGAGTGACCGGCGGTATGGAGGACTTACCACGAAAGGCAGCGGGAGTCAAGGAGAGTTGGGAGGGTGAGCTCGGTCTGGAGGGATGGAAGGCAGGGGATGGAAGGCTACCGGACCAGTGTGGAGGGCAGCTGCACCTGCAGGTGGGGCGACTCCCCTGTTGCAGAGAGAAGCAGGGGAGCCGCCAGCTAAAGGAAGAAGGCACCGGGTTTTTAAAAGGGGACCGTTTCCAGCCTGTTGTTTTCTATCCATCCATTTTCCAACCCGCTGAATCCTAACACAGGGTCATGGGGGTCTGCTGGAGCCAATCCCAGCCAACACGGGGCACAAGGCAGGAACCAATCCCGGGCAGGGTGCCAACCCATCGCAGTCTGTTGTTTTTAACATCGTTTTAAAGGAATTATTTATTGACATTTTAACTTCCATTTGTAGTTTTTATGGATTATTTATTTATTTATAGAACTTTGATGCACTGCACTTTGGACACTGTTTTGGTTTTGTTTGGTTTTTTTTTAATATAAGCACTTGGTCACTTTTTGTACCATGCCCTTGCTCAGTTTGATTTGTCACCATCTGCCAGTTCATCTGGTTACCTTACCGACGGTGTTGGGTTTAAGAGGCTCCCGAAGAGGGAAGAGGGAGCATGAAGCTGGACCTGCATCGTCACAGTGGATAAAAGCAAACTTCAGCAGCTTTGAACATAAAGTAGGAATCAACCCTGAATGATGTGTCAGTCCATAACAGGAAAAAATTACTCATACTTTACTGATTTAGAGTTCCCAATTAACCCAACCTGCAGATCTTAGGAGAAAACCAAGTACTTAAGAGAAAACTGTGTACTTCATAGTAGGATGCCAACTATGTAGTTTCACTGGCAAGAAATCTTCCAGGGTTCTAGCTTTTTCTGTTTTTCCACCTCACACAAACAGGCTGATCACGACCTTGGGATCTCTAAATCAGACAGTACTTGCATCATCACATGAGCAAAATGAATGTGAGCATGCAAACTTTGGACCTCTGAACTGCAAATGCAAAAGTGTGATATTACACAATAGACTCGCCTTCTCTCTTTTCGGCCATGCTGCCCCTCAATAAAGGCAACCAGGAAAACCAACAAATGTCTTAGCTGTTGTCAGCTCACAAAACTGAAAAAAAAAGGCCACAAAACAGACCTGGCCTTGAAACTCAAATACAGGCTTGCAGCCTGCTTCCTCAAAAAAAGGGGCCATGCCTATATTCTTTGAAAAGGAAGAGGGGAACTATAAAAACCTCTGGCTCAAATAACACAACGGACTTTATTTTTATAATAATCATATAATAATCTACTATAATATATTTTTTATAAACATTAATTTAATAATAATAAAGTCTCTCTATTATAAAACAAAATCTTGAGACAAGACTATTTCCAAGAGATTCTTTCAAGTCCCACGAGACAAGACTTTTGCCAAGAGATTTTTTCAAGTCCCATCCTCTTCTCAACCATTTTCAACCACGCCCACGGTTCTCTCACCTCTCATTCGTGTGAATGTTTTTGTCAGACACAGTTCCTGCGCTCTCAGCTCTTATAAATGTTTACGTTTTCCTCACTTTGAGTTCCCAATAAAAGAAGATGTATTATGTCGAAATCTTATTGATGAATTTCATCCCAAAGGGTTATCAACAGAAGAAATTAGTACACAGGCAATCCTAGCACAGAGAAACGATGAAGTCAAACAAATTAACGCAAAAATTGTTGATCGGTTACACGGCAATGACTTGTAAAATTTTAAAAGGTGACAAGAAAAGTAATGTAGTACATCTTCCGCGGATAACATTAGACACCAAAGGAGATCTTGATATGACATTCGTATTAAAATGTTTACAGTTTCCCGTTATAATAGCTTTTGCTATGACACTTAACAAATCACAGGGACAAATGTTTGAAAAAGTCAGTTTATTTAGTAGAGAGAAAGAAGCGATGCGTTGCGTTGTCACGATGCAAGTCCAAACACGGAATCAAAATTCAATGTGTTATTGACAAAAAGTTAATTAAAAAAATTTTTTTTACTGAAGTTTTATAGTAAAAGTGTAACTTTAAAAAGTATTTGCGTGTTAATTTCAAAGCCAAACGGAACGAAAATGTATAATGCAACAAATACCTCTAAACCAACATGAAACATAATTTTCTTTCAATTTACTATGTATTACTATTTTTTACTATAGTTAATTACTCGCTGTAATGTAAAATAGTTATTTCTATTATGCATATGTAACCATTCCCATGAAAATAACAATCTGTTTAAATTGTACATCCACATCCCCATACACCAGCAGCAGAGCCGCAAAGTGCCTAGCGCATACCACCTGCCTGGGGGTTGCCGAGCAAAGCCAGCAGGGGGCAGAGCCCCCTAGTTTGTTAAAAAAAGATATCAAAACAAAGTAGATAATTCAAAAATTGCCAAACAGAAATAAAAAGAAAGTCTAAATACAAGAGCAAGAGTCCAAAAACTGAAGTACCAGAAAACTTATAAAATCCAAAAATGAGAGCTGATCAGCACAAGCACATCTAATGCCAAAACATTGGACTGGGGCCTTTCTGGTCTTTATACAGGCTGGGGAAAGATACCACCACTACTACATCAGGGTGTCCCATTAACATATAACAAGCACGGACAAATCTTACAGAATTAACATCAATTGCAAAATGATTAATGAACACGACACTATTAATTACAGAAATAAACAAAACAAAGAGAAAGAAAATCAAAATATATTCAGCACCACAAGGCATGAAAAACAGCATAAAAATGAAAACAAGAAACTGGAGGCAGAGATCCAAACCACAGTATCAGCACTTTAAGGAAGGATTCCCAGATTTAAGTGGTACACAAAGCAAATTTTTTTTATGCAGCTAAAATATGTTTAGATTGACACTTTTATAGTTTAAATTGACAGTCTGGTCACTGAACCTTCACCTGGTCATTTCTTACTCCTTCTGTAGTAGCTCTTACCTTCATGTTTTTAATCCTCACCACCTTCTCATCAATCTCCACGATGACCTTCCCCCCATCAGTAATCTCCCTATAAAAATAACAAAAAAACAGAACTTGGTTAGGTACAGTTATGTGCAGCAACTACAATCAGTCACAAAAATGACTGCGATTCGTCCTTGTTACGTAGACATGCAGTATGCTTGTTTTTTGTCTTGGCTTGGACTGTTAGACGCAATATGAACAGTAATACAAGGCCCTTTTCAAATATAAACTATAACAAAGATGGAGGTGAAGGTTGGGCACAGAATCTTTTATATGATCAAGAACTTGACAGAATTCTTGCAGACAGAAAGAACCAATGACACTTAAATGAGATGACAAAGAGTGGAAAGATCAGCCTCGACATAGACAGACATGCAGACTCACAAGTCCCAAAAACAAACCTGTTTATTGTTTTCTTCAGCACACAGTGCACAAACCAGTAATACTGCTCTCTGTCCTTTTCTTTTCCTTTCCTTTCCTTTCTCTTTTCTTCTCTACTCTTTCACTGCTGCCTCCACTCCTCTCTTGCAAGCTTCGGCTCACCGAATGGAATGAGGCGGTGCCTTTTATAGTTCACCCGGATGTGCTCCAGGTGTTCCCTGATGCTCTTCCTGCAGCACTTCCTGGTGTGGCAGAAGTGCTGCATGGGCACCCAAAAGCACTTCCAGTGCGCCCGTTTTCTCTTCTGGCAGCACTTTCTGGTGTGGCAGAAGTGCTGCAGTCCAAGGGATTGTCCAAGCACCCCCTGGCGGTGGCCACGGTCCCCAACAGGATTGAGTTTCCAAGCTCCAGTCCCATGTCCCCAATGCAAACCAGGGGTGGCTGCCCTCTCATGTCCCGGGGAAGGTATTGCGGCTGGCATGTCCTCTCCCCCGGTCCTTTCATCAGAAGGGCATCCTGACCGGGCAAAGCCCCTGGCCGTCTGCCACAGTTTATTTTTCCAATTGTATTTAGCCCCCTAAATAAACACAACATTATTAAATCTCACCATTCATTTTTTACATAGCTCAGGAAAAAAAACAAATACTTCCTACAACTGTTAACACCATCCGGTCTTCCTCCGCATGAATTACTGTTGAAAGAAGGATGTATCCAAGAAAGGTAATGTAGTACATCTTCAGGGGATAACATTAGACAACAAAGGAGATCTTGATATGCCATTCATATTAAAACATTAACAGTTTCCAATTAGAATAGTCTTTGCAAAGACAATTAAGAAATCTCAGAGCCAAACATTCAAAAAAGTTGTATTATTTAAAAGAGAGAAAGAAACTAAATTCAATCGCGGGCAGTTATACGTTGCATTGTCACGATGAAAGTCCAAACACAGAATCAAAATTCAATGCGTTAGTGACAAAAATTTAATTCAAAAAATTGTTTTTACTGAAGTTTAACAGTAAAAGTGTAAGTTTTAAAAATTTTTGCTTATTAATTTCAAGTCCAAACAGAATGAAATTTTATAACGCAACGAACAGAACATGAAACATAATTTACTTTCAAATTATTACATTTTACTGTTTTTTACTATGGTTAATTACTCACTGTAATGTAAAATAGTTAGTTCTATTATGCATATGTAACAATTCCCATGAAAACATCCACATCCCCATACGCAAGCAGCTGAACCACAAAGTGCCTAGGGTGTAGCACTGGCCTGGGGGTTGGCGAGCGAAGCGAGCAGGGGGCAAAGCCCCCTAGTTTGTTTTAAAAAAGCAAGATCAAACTTTTTTTCTTGATTTCCAAGTGGAATTGGAATGAATGAAATGTTACTAGATAAAAATGGATATTTTATCAATTAAAGTACTTGCATGCTACTAATTTGCTATACAGTAATCCCTCGCTATATCGCGCTTCGACTTTCGCGGCTTCACTCTATCGCGGATTTTATATGTAAGCATATCTAAATATATAACGCAGATTTTTCACTGCTTCGCGGGTTTCTGCGGACAATGGGTCTTTTTACTTCTGGTACATGCTTCCTCAGTTGGTCTGCCCAGTTGATTTCATACAAGGGACGCTATTGGCGGATGACTGAGAAGCTACCTAATCAGAGCACACAGTTAAAGTTCCTGTGTGCTGATTGGCTCAGCGACGGAGTGCTGCATTAACCAGGAAGTCTCATCTCACTCATTCAGCATTAACGTGCTCCTGCTACTGCTTCGGGGGCCGTGTCCAAGCGGCAACAGAAGATGCAAATGATTGCAGAAAAGGTAAAAGTTTTGGATATGTTGAAGGAAGGGAACAGCTACGCCGCTGCAGGACACCATTACGGCATCAATGAGTCCACGATTCTTTTTATTTAAAAAGGAGGAAAACCATATAAGATCTACAGCCGCAGTGTCCTTTAACCAGGGCGCAAAACGAGTTGCAAGTGGATGTGATAAGGCAGTAGTCTGGATGGAATCTGCTTTAGGGATTTGGATTGAAGACTGATGGAAGATGAATGACGGCGGTGCTACACAGCCGCCTGAAGAGGCTCCTTTAGAAGAGCTGTAACGCTCTCCTTTGTTGTGCAGTAAAATTAAACTCATCGTTATCAGATAAGTCGTTGTGTCATTGTTGGTGAGTAACCATAATTAATTATCTACGTACAGTACTTATTACATGTACATAGTTTAATGTCACTGTACACACATTTTACTGTATACAATTTTTCTTGCATTGTACGTATTTATTGATGGTGGCCTGTCTGTCGTAATGGCTGTAACATATGTGATATCGGAGACGTTCGATATCTTTAAAATAATATTTAGGTTTTACTGTATATAAACTGTGTTTACATACATAATTTCAACGAATCTTACCTAATATCTAAGAGAATACAAAGGGTTTATGCTGTATAATTGTGCGGGAAATGTTTATAATAGTGTGGGAGAGTTTATAAGGGCTTAAAATATATAAAAAGAACCATATGAACATATGGTTTCTATTTCGCACATTTTCACCTTTCGTGGGGGTTCTGGAACGCAACCCCCGCGATGGAGGAGGGATTACTGTATACCACCATCTTGCTGCACACCAGCGCTGCAGTTTGAGGTAGCTCAAGCACAGTGCACAGATGATTTCCATTTGTAGAGTGAAACAATGACCTTCTTCTGAAATCAAATCTGGGCGTATTGTTTCAGTTATTTATAACACTAAAGCATGGACCCCCAAAATTTTGATTTGAAGGTCTTCAAAGTGTCCAAGGGTTACATTAGGTGGGACTCCAGTGTCACTGAATAATGATTTTTAATGAAACAAAAATTTGAACATTTAACCAAATTCTTCTGCACAGCACTGTACAAATGTTGTTTACTTCTACTCAGTTTTCATCTTAAATCACTTGTGATGAAAACCACAAGTTAACGAAGGCTCATGTCGACCATTTGTGTGAATGGAATACATTGTTTTGCAGGGGTTTCCAAGTTTCTAGCGTCCCTGACAACCACTAGCAGTAAAGCCTTCAGTGATAATTAGCAATGGTAAACAGAAGCACGAGTTCACACTGGGCTGCTGTCACATGGCTGCTTTTCAGGACTGAGTGCTTCTCACTTTCTCCATTTAATCATTACTGTACCACAGAAGCTCGCTCAGTGACTTAAGCATGTCCTTAGGTCTTTTCACTTCACTGATCCGGTAAATGTTAGCTTTGGAGGCAGCCAAAATGGTAATTAACCAGACACCAATAGCCTCATCTCCATTGCCTGGGCATCTAATGGACGTATTATGGCCAGTCATATCAAAGGAGATTTACCATAACACAGCCACTTACATTTTTTTTAAGTCTGATGCAAATTGATTTTGGGGCCAACCCTCAGATATGACATGATGTGTAAACAGTTTGTGTATTGTGCCAGATCGTCTGACTACCCGCACAATCAGTGGCTGGGTGGGTGGCATGGTAGCAGAACGGTCAAGAGTGGGAGCTTATAGCTCCCAAGTCCTGTCTTTGTGAAGTCTGCTCTGTCTCTTCATGTTTTTATGGGTTTTCCATTGGTACAGTAATTTCTTTTCAGATACCAAAGAGGTACAGTTTTGGTTGGTTGGTGTCTGAATTAGATTCAAATGTATGTGATTACTGTGTCCTAAATAAAGCTGGCGGAGGAACCACTCAACTGAGAAAGCGCTACTAACTGTGGTTGTCCAGCTACAACTTGCTAGGGCTACTAACATGTCGTCGGTCCTGATCCTGCTAGATCTCTCCTCTGCCTTCGACATGGTCAACCATGACATCTTTCTTGCCAACCTCTCTGACTCTGGCATCATTGGGACTGCCCTCAGATGGTTTGAGTCCTACATCTCAGGCAGATCCTACAGTGTGTCCCGGCAAGGAGAGTTGTTAAAGGCACACCAGACATGCACAGGTGTACCCCACAGACCAGTGCAGAGTCTTTTACTTTTCTCCCTGTACACCACCTGGCTGGGCTCCATCATCCAATCTTATGGTTTCTCTTATCAGTGCTATGCAGATGATACACAGCTGTACCTGTCGTTCCATCTGGAAGAAAATACTGTATCAGCTAGACTGTCTGGCATGTCTTACTGATATCACAACCTGGAAGAAGGACCACCATCTACAGCTCAACCTTGCAAAAACCATGCTTCTTGTGATCCCAGTCAGCCAGTCTTTTCAAAATCTCACCTCTGTACAGCTTGGCTCACTGTTGCTAACACCTACCAAGTCAGTATATAACCTTGGGGTGGTGACTGATGAGCAGTCTGACCACATTTCTACTGTTTCTTGTTGATGCAGGTTCACGTTCTGCAACGTCCACATCAGACTTTATATGGCAGACTGTGCAGCCTAACGTCTGGTCCAGGTTTTGGTCTTGTCACGTCTGCACTACTGCAACTCTCTTCTGGCAGGAGTACCCGCATGTGCTATCAAACCAGCCGAGATAGGCACATGTCACTCCTCTCTTCAGGTCACTACATTGGCTATCTGTAGCCGCACACATTAAATTCAAATCCCTAATGACTAGCCTACAGAGTAGTCAGTGGGTCAGCACCTGAGTATATGGAGACACTGGTGAAGTCTGCCAGTTATGTAGCATAATATCCACAGTGATTGAAACTGTTTAAATTAACCTGAATATTTTAAAGTGCATATTTTTTAATCGTTTGGACTTTATTCAGCCACACTGGACAGCACTTGGACCAGACATCAGCTTCAGTAGGACAGTGTTTCCTAACCTCTCTGCATCAGCCAACAGATACCGCACCTTTTCAAAACTTGACTATTTCACTGTATTTATTCAAGTAGGACCCCCCCAGTCTATATTACCCATGGCTTTGGCTACCTTCTACTCGTTTGCAATCTCTCTGCCCAGATAACGACTGGTGTGTTGCTTTCTCCTGGCGCTCATTGTTTTTTCATCATTCTTTCTGCACTTCAATAAATACAGCTTTGCTCCGTAAATAAATATTGCTTTTGGTTGACACACTGTGCATGCCCCACATGAAAGTTGATGAAAAACCTCACCAAACGGGTTTGATTTTGTCGCTTGTCATAGAAACAGGCTCTTAAGTATGTGAGTGAGTTGAGAACCAAAGACTGTTGAAATTATAATTTGATTTGAAATGCTTTGTTAATAAAAGAGGGAAAATTGTCTTTTCAAATGAGCTTTGGGGGTCAAAGCGCAGGGTCAGCCATCATACAGCACCCCTGGAGCAATTTTCACGTTAGGGGCTTTGCTCAAAGGTCAAATGGAATAGCATCCCTTCTCGCAGTAACAGGATTTAAACCGGCAACCTTCCAGATACCAGCACAGATCCTTAGCCACAGGACCACCGCTCAATCTAATGAATACAATACTCACAAACGGAGAATAGGCCAATCAAATCTGCAAAAAGAATAAGAAGAACAGAAATGGCAGTTTCAAGAAGTAAAGGGAAACAGGTGTTCTGGACCACACAAAAAAAAAACGAAAGGCATGTGGTACTCGGGAGCCAGCACAAATGTGTCTCGTCAATGTTTTACCGCAAGCAGAGTGAAGAAAAAAAAGATATGTCAGTTTGATTGCTTGACAAAGTGTGTCAACCTTGTGATATGTTTGTGACGCAATAGGAAACCTGAAACAATGATCTGTTATCCCTTGTGATTCTTAGCTGAGTAATCTGATATCCTCAAGGCAACAAGAAACAGCAGTCATTAAGTGTGACACCTTCTCTAAAACTAAGGGGTGTACCGTGACGCTGCCTACAGTGAGGTTCCCTCCATCCTAGTACTCTTAATAAATTGTACCTTGGGTACATAACCAGCTACCTGCTGCTGTAGATGATATTCCAGCACAGCCCCTGAACTTTGTTCTCATTTTTCACATACTATACCAGAGGTGGGCAAAGTAAGTCCTGGAGGGCCACAGTGGCTGCAGGTTTTTGTTCCAACCCAGTTGCTTAATTATTAATTTAATTAAACCAAATAGTGCATGATAAATACACACAGGTATAAATGGAAACAAGCTAAATTGAGGACTGCTAGTTTCTTTTGTCATTTGAATCTTATAGCTAATAAGGAGCAATTAAAAACCAAGAATATGGCTGTTTAAGCCTAAAATAAGCACTAAAGGTTCAAAATCCTAACGAGTGACAAAATAAAAATAAAGCAGAAGAGTTACTTGTTAAGCAATTGGGTTGGAACAAAAACCTGCAGCCACTGCGGCTCTCCAGGAATGACTTTGCCCACCCCTGTACTATACATTCATCCACTATTTTAAGCAATGAACAATCACACAATAAGCATGGAAAATGGACTGTCTCCATATGCTGGCTGGTCTTTGAGTGCATCACAACTAAGTGTGTTTTAAGTACTTTAATGCTTACTAACCCTGTTCATGAAGTCACTTAATGTTGACCCAGATTGATTTGGCGCATTCACATGTCGGTGATGACAACCTGAAGACAAGGAACATGGCCTTTGACTTTGCTATCTGGGCTTATCCTAGGAAAGTTCACAACCATGACACGTTTTATAACAACAACTTTTCCAACCCTTTGTAAATAACAAACTCAACCTACACTCATACAAAATCTCAAACATTGTCTTGCTCCAGTTGTGCCTCTTCCACTGGTCTTTGTGTGTGTGTAAAAAAAATATGACATTGCTTCTGCCCCATCACTCTACCAAATGCTAAAATACCTTTAACTACAGTTTATAGTAAGACAACATTAAATTGCAGGCCAATTAGCCCAAAAGGCATTAAGCAAATGGCATTAATCACTATAAAGCCATGGATTACAAGTGACATCAAGGGCCTTTTGAACCAGAAGAAAAGGGCTTTTAAAGACGGTGATCAACATGAGCTCAAGCGCGTGCAGAAGGAACTCCGAGTCCAGCTCAGGGCGGCGAAGGAGCAGTACAGGAGAAAGCTGGAGCAGAAGTTGCAGAATAACAGCATGAAGGAAGTGTGGGATGGGATGAAAATCATCACTGGCTGCAGCTCGAAGCGGGGTACCACCATCGAGAGAGACGTGAAGAGAGCAAACCAAATGAACAACTTCTTTAACAGGTTTGACCACCCTAACCCACTCTCACACTCACCTCGGAGTATTGCACCCTCCACACATCCTTCTTCTGATATCAGCATAGGAAAGACATCCCCACCCATAATTACAACAGCGCAAGTGAGCATAGAGCTGAGGAGACTTCGTGCCAGCAAAGCAGCGGGTCCAGATGGAGTATCGCCACGACTGCTGAAGGTCTGTGCATCGGAGCTGGGGGGCCCTCTACAGCGCATCTTCAACCTGAGCCTGGAACAGGGGAGAGTCCCGAGGCTTTGGAAAACATCTTGCATCACCCCAGTCCCAAAGGTATCACGTCCTAGTGAGCTGAATGACTTTCGGCCTGTTGCTCTGACATCACATGTGATGAAGACCATGGAGAGGCTGCTGCTTCACCACCTTAGGCCACAGGTTCAACACGCCCTTGACCCTCTGCAGTTTGCATATCAGGAGAAGGTGGGAGCAGAGGATGCCATCATCTATATGCTACACCGATCCCTCTCTCACTTGGACAGAGGCAGTGGTGCTGTAAGAATTATGTTTCTAGACTTCTCTAGCGCCTTCAACACAATCCAACCTCTGCTCCTTAGGGACAAGCTGACAGAGATGGGATTAGATTCATACCTAGTGGCATGGATCGTGGACTATCTTAAAGACAGACCTCAGTATGTGCGTCTTGGGAACTGCACGTCTGACATTGTGGTCAGCAACACAGGAGCGCCACAGGGGACTGTACTTTCTCCGGTCCTGTTCAGCCTATATACATCGGACTTCCAATACAACTCGGGAGTCCTGCCATGTGCAAAAGTTCGCTGATGACACTGCTATCGTGGGCTGCATCAGGAATGGGCTGGAGGAGGAGTATAGGGACCTAATCAATGACTTTGTTAAATGGTGCGACTCAAACCACCTACACCTGAACACCAGCAAAACCAAAGAGCTGGTGGTGGATTTTAGGAGGCCCAGACCCCTCATAGACCCAGTGATCATCAAAGGTGACTGTGTGCAGATGGTGCAGACCTATAAATATCTGGGAGTGCAGCTGGATGATAAATTAGACTGGACTGCCAATACTGATGCGCTGTGCAAGAAAGGACAGAGCCGGTTATACTACCTTAGAAGGCTGGCATCCTTCAACATCTGCAATAAGATGCTGCAGATGTTCTATCAGACAGTTGTGGCGAGCGCCCTCTTCTACGCAGTGGTGTGCTGGGGAGGCAGAATTAAGAGGAAAGATGCCTCACGTCTGGACAAACTGGTGAGGAAGGCAAGCTCTATTGTTGGCATGGAGCTGGACAGTTTAACATCTGTGGCAGAGAGAAGGGCGCTCAGCAGGCTCCTATCAATTATGGAGAATCCACTGCATCCACTGAATAGTATCATCTCCAGACAGAAGAGCAGCTTCAGCGACAGACTGCTGTCACTGTCCTGCTCCACTGACAGATTGAGGAGATCGTTCCTCCCCCAAACTATGTGACTCTTTAATTCCATCCGGGGGGGTAAACGTTAACATTTAACATTATACATAGTTATTGTCTGTTTTTCACCTGCATTATTATCATTCTTTAATTTAATATTATTTATTGTATCAGTATGCTGCTGCTGAAGAATGTGAATTTCCCATTGGGATTAATAAAGTATCTATCTATCTATCTATCTATCTATCTATCTATCTATCTATCTATCTATCTATCTATCTATCTATCTATCTATCTATCTATCTATCTATCTATCTATCTATCTAAACAAACCACCAACTTGACAGCTAATGCAGGGCCGATGATAAAGAGGAAGGCCACCAAAAGTAATGTAGCAAAGGTCTAGTTAGTGCTCATTTATATTGATCAGGCAAGTTTTTGGACCAAGTTAATTAACATACTGTAGCTTTCTTTATGTTATGCTGCACCACAATTTTAACCCATGACACCTGGGTATAGAAAGAAGACAATGTCTTCTTGTGGGAGGTTGGCGTTTGTAAGGGCATTTGGCTATAAAAATGCCAATTCTCCCTTTAAATGGGGCAGCCAGCCAACCTGGGTAAATATAAGGATAGGGCCGTTAAACCAGCAGAGATGCCACAGAAATTGTCACTGCAGAAACCCAGCACAAGACAGCTACCATCCAGCATGACACCTTAACTTTCTGCTCTTGGCAGTCAGTAGTGGAACTCAATGTGGTCTTCTGCTGTTGTAGCCCACTGGCCTCAAGGCATAATGTACCATGCATTTAGAGACGCATTTCTGCTCCCCACAGTTGTAAGGAGTGATCATATGAGTTACCATTGCCTTTCTGTTAGCACAAACCAGTCTTACCATTCTCATCTGACCTCTCTCATCAACAAGGCATTTCAACCAAATAACTGATGCTCAATGGATGTTTTTTTGCTTTTTAAATTATTCCAAGTAAATTCTAGAGTGATACTCCCTGGAGAACATCAAATACAGAAATACTCAGAGCAGCCTGTCTGGCACCAACAATCATGCCACAGTCCAAACCACTGAGATCACATTTTTCCCCATTCTGGGTTTGATACAAACATTAACTGAAGATTTTGACCTGCATGATTGTATGCATTGTGCTGCTGCCAAATGATTGGTTAATAAGATTACTGCATGAATAAACAGGTGTACATGTGTTCCTAATAATTTGCCCAGTGAGTGTATCTATGTTAGGTTAACTTAACTTGGCACATTGTGATCAAGTGTGCCTTCATGTTCAGGTTGTGTCTGATTTTCTGCACTGAGTTGCTGGGAGAGGCTCTGGCAAACCCAACCCTGTTATGTGAAACATAGACTCAAACAATGGATGGTCTGAAGATGATCAGCTAAAAAAACAACAATAAATTCAATTTTAGGGAAGGTTGTTATTGTGAACAGCAGCAACAGGAAGAGAGAGATTAAAAAGTGGAAACTAGAAGATGGCAGTAATTTGAAAGAGAACAGAGTGAAAGCTGAAGGGCTGCTGCAACAGGAGATGGTGCAGAGTGCAGCGACGTGCCAGACATGAAGAGCAGGACAAAAGATTTGCAGCAGACATCCATTAATCTGCGTTGACTGTGTTATCGCTGATCCCAGATGGCTTGTAGTTACTTATAGGCCGATACAGTACATGCTTCAGCTACAAGACTGAGAGCTAAAACAAACCATATTGCATCAAAATTAAGTAAAATATGCTTTGTGATTTAAGCCAAAGGACTGACAAAGTGAACAAATTAACCTTATCCGTAGGCCCATGTTTTCCATCAGTGTCCAAGAAATGGAAAATCAGCATCATTTTGAGAAACAGACACGACTGTCTGCATCTATTCTATGCAACTTTGCTCATATCAGCCAGTATCTTTCGTTTATCATAAGAGGAAACCTTCATGTTTCCACTACTAAAAAAGTGAGGTAGTTATACTCATGACAGCAAAGTGTGATGTGATGCATGTTGATTAGCACAAACAAAGAAGAATTTCACTGTACTCTATACACAGGACAATGAAGACCCCATATTAGGACCAACATAAGGGCTACAATGTGGACTCTTTGGATTAGCCATGTGCCTTCTGCTTAATTCTATGTGCAAAATTAATTTTGCTTCTTTTGTCACATAGGCAGCAAAGAAGAGTAACCAATAACCATAATCACTGATGAACCTGATATGGCTAAAAAAATCAAAAAGTCACCTAACTCAGATGACTGTATTTCTCACGTTAGATAAAGCTCTCAGCTTGAAACAATGATGCTTAGGCCTCTTTTTAAGAAATGTGCTCCTAGAATCCATACTGTAGGATTCAGCAATCCTGAGATGGCTAAATGCAGCTCCATTTGAGATTCAAGACCCAATGGGATTTACTTATTGAACTTTAAAAAATATGTATCTCACTGTAATCTATTATAAAGGCAACTAAAGAGTTTTGAAGCTTAGTGTCAATTTAATTAATTGTTTTTAATAGTAATAAAAGAATAACAAATGATCTATTACACTTTACACATTTACAGAATGACATCAAAAAATGTAACTGATCATTTTACATGCTGTGCTAAAAATGGTCTCCACAGGCAGTGAGGCAAAACTGTGTGTCCCATAACATGTTGATTAAAACAGACCTCAATCTGTCTGTTTCCATCATAGCCAAATACCACTTAAGAGGGTTTGTTGCATACAATCCTCAATGTAGACGACAACCTTTGGAAGGGTTTTCAGCGCAGAATCAGTAGTGTTCCACTTTTTCACCAGTTGCTGAATTAAGAATCCCTTTCCATGTTAACTTTAAGAAGCTGGCACAAACATGCAGATCCGCAATTAATTTTTCCTGTTACAATGAATATGGCATGTTTTCACTGTGTAATGGAAAGCATATTGATTAATGGTTTTGTATTAATGTCTAATCATATTTTATATTTTAAAAAGTTTAAACAGTAAGGAAAGTTAATGTCTAATTTTAAAATGCAGGGAAGCTATATGAGACAGTCCTTGCTCAGGGACATTTATTAACCTACTACATGAGATAAGACCTTTGTTCAGTGCCTGACTGGGGGATTTAAGGCTTTGCTGGTTGTACCTGACTAGCCTGTTAGCCTGGGGGAATATAGGTGGCTGACATGAAATAATAGTCTGGCTGGGAATGGAATAAGGCTGAGCTGTACCTAAACAGGACTGAAATTAAGCAGAGAGTCAGTTATCCCATTGGTTTGAGAGGCACATCAAGGAAGTCAAATGAACTTAAAGACAGGGTATGAAAAATGTTCAGTCTCTCTTACTCTCTCAGCTGCCATATTTAGACAGGCCATGCTGTTTGTTTATACCATTCTATCCAAAGGCCATGCCAATTAACATACCAAATCAGAAAGCGACCTAGTAGATTAAGTAAGATGAACTGATTATTACCCAGGTCGTATTATTATTATTTTGCCAACACTCACATTTGTACCCTGCTTGCTCAGGTATTTGTACCCTCTTGCTTCAGGAGCACCAAAATGATGTGGGCCTTTTAAAAGAGTAAAAGAGTCCTAAATGAGCTCAAAAATGACCACTAAAGGGATAAAACCATCAACACCCAGCTAGTAACAGCACAAATACAGCATCTTTATAAATAAAAATTTATTATCCAAAATTGCTATGTAACAAAACCACTTCATGGAGCAGAAAGTCAATCCAACAAAGCAATCCAAGGACAACAAAGTCCCAATACAATATTCAAAGAGTGTGGTGGAAACAGAGCAAGAGGGTCAAAATATAGAAAATTACAAAAATAAACAAAATAGGAAACACAAGGAAAACCTCTAGCATTTTGAATGAACTGTGGGAACCCTGAACCATTCTAGTATCTGGTGGTGAAGGGCAGGTTGTCCAGTCTCTTGGGGAACCAACTGTAGGGACGATGCTGCACAAAGAAGGTAGGGGCTGACACAGAGAGTGGGATCAGCTGAAGTCACCAGGGATGTGCATCACTCAATGTATTCAGAGATGGGCTCTGAGCGGCTGACTGATGGAGCTCTACATTTAGCTCATGCTGTAAAGAGCTCGCCTTTGAGCTGGAGATCGTGAGTTCTTGACTAGACACTGACCATTCATCCATCCATCCATCCATTGTCTAACCCGCTGAATCCGAACACAGGGTCACGGGGGTCTGCTGGAGCCAATCCCAGCCAACACAGGGCACAAGGCAGGAAACAATCCTGGGCAGGGTGCCAACCCACCGCAGGACACACACAAACACACCCACACACCAAGCACACACTAGGGCCAATTTAGAATCGCCAATCCACCTAACCTGCATGTCTTTGGACTGTGGGAGGAAGCCGGAGCGCCCGGAGGAAACCCACGCAGACACGGGGAGAACATGCAAACTCCACGCAGGGAGGACCCGGGAAGCGAACCTGGGTCTCCTAACTGCGAGGCAGCAGCGCTACCACTGCGCCACCGTGCCACCCACTGACAATTCACCGCAGCATAAATCTTTGAATTAAGATACCAACCTCAAAGCATAAGGCACCTAACAAAGCCTTCCAGATGAAATCATAAACAATAATGCAAATAATCAACTGAAGTAACAATAACATAAATAAATTAAATAACACAAAAAAATACATAAAACAAGAAATTAAACCCATTCCAGGGAAGGAACCTTGGCTGAAATAAATCATTAGGTATATTATCTCTAATCTCTCTCTCTCTCTCTCTCTCTCTCTCTCTCTCTCTCTCTCTCTCTCTCTCTCTCTCTCTCTCTCTCTCTCACTCTCTATATATATATATATATATTTATATATTGTCGTACATGGCTGGGGGTCAGAGCCAGCTGGGACGCCTGGAGGGACCGAGAGGTAGCATATTTGTCCTCCGGGCCACGAGGGAGCAACCGCCCTGGAGCAGAAGAGGGCCACGGAAGGGGAGCAGGGAGGTTCAAGTCCGTGGAGGCCTGTATCCACCGCCAGGGGGCACCCCGAACCTCATGGAGCCCGGGACTTATTTACTTCTGCCACACCCATGGAGGACGATCCTTCCAGGGTCACCCAGAGTGCTTCTGGGTGCTCTCCTGACGCTTCCGCCACACCAGGATGTGACATCAGGTAGAGCACCTGGAGCTCATCCGGGTGAGGATAAATGGGGCCGCCTCCCTCCTATCAATGAGCTGGAGTCGGGAGCAGGACGAAGCTCCTGGAGAGAGAGGACAGGTGGCCCAGGGACGAGGAGAGAGAAGGCCCAGGAGAAGGGTGACTGGGGCTAGAGGCTCCAGTGTTGTGGGAAAAGTAAAATAAAGACAAGATTTGGATAAAGATGTGGTCTCCAACTGGTGGTGTCCGGGCAGATATCACAATATATATATAAAAAAAATGTTGGGAGACGAGACGTGACTTTCAGAGAGACTTTTTGGAATGAAGTCACGTGAGATGGAGACTTTAACATGAGATTCTTTCATGTCATGCCATACTTAGAACCTTTGGAAGCAAGTCCCACAAGACGGTGACTTTTGCCATTAGATTCTTTCAAGTCGCACCCTACTTACAACCATTTTCAAACAAGACCACGGTCATCTAACCTCAGTCGTGTGAGTGCTTTTGTCAGACACACTTCCTGTGCTCTCAGCTCTAAATTTTATCAGGACAATAATTTTATACATTCTAGATGACACGTCAAGAACTAAGCAAAGAAGAAAGAGCATGGACAAACATTCAAAAAAGTCAGTTTATTTATTAGAGAGAAAGAAATGATAGTCACTCACGGGCAGTTATACGTTGCATTGTCACTATGCAAGTCCAAACACGGAATCAAAATTCAATGCGATCTTGAAGAAAAGTTAACTCCAAATATTGTTTTTACTGAAGTTTTAAAGTAAAAGTGAAAATAATGCATATGTAACAATTCCCATGAAAAATAACAATCTCTTTAAATTGTATATCCGGTTAACCAAACCCAGAGGTGGAGAAGCGAAGCTTTTCACAAGTGAACTACTTAACGGATTTTGATCTGTTTTTTTTCTATAATTTGCTTGAACATTCCGGTTGATTTCGCAACTTCTCTCATCACACAAAGCATTATAGTTCAGTTGCAGCACCAATTTATTCGCACAAATCCAAGAGACAGGCTGCGGGTCGAGGGAAGTGGGGACCTCAGGAGTGGAGAGCCAGGCGGGGCCGTCCTCACTCATGCGCCAACCTCCATGCGATTCGCTCTACCTTTCGCCAACATGTTGGAGTGTACCTTACCTCCGCTTAGCTAGTGATACCTTTTTGTTCAGCAGACATTATCATCTGCAGATTGTTAAAGAGTAACGTTTGACATTTTTGAGAGAAAGATTACAGCTACGTGTGTTTTAGGCGGTATTTGGTCATTGGCAGAGATATCACAGCCACATGCTGTTCTCCCCACGTGGAGAACACTCTCCCATCAGAGCTGAAAATAATCAGATACAATGGGAAACGTTTCACATTGGAGTGCAACTACCTTCCACTTGGCCAGGGATACCTTGCCAACTTTTTACATTTTTGGCAAAGAGATCACAGCTATGTTCTCGCCCCTGATTGTAAAACCAAAAATACTGTATATCAAGAGGCCCTCGGAGGCCCTTAATACAAATTATTACATTTTTTAAAAAATTTTTTATTGATTTTTAAAGTTTGTCATGTTTCAATACTACACAGGTGAAGCCGTGGGGAACAGCTAGTACATAAATAAATGTTTAACCTTTTCACTCTTGCTTGATCTGATAGTCTATGTAATTGTCTGGGTTTATAGGATGTAAAAGAAAAGACCACTGAATTACAGCATTGTCAATCCTGACAGTGTGGAAGGAGTAAGGGATTAGGGGGCATTGTGTTATGGTCTACTTAATAAAGGGTTTAAAGAAGAAAAGGGCCACCTCAGGACCTTACCACATCTAAACAGATTCCAGAAAGCACATGGATACTGTAACTGAACTAACAGAATAAAGCACTAATGAGACTAATGTCTCTTCTGCTAAAACCAGGACAAGGATCCTTACCGTGGTCTGGGCTAATCTTCCATGCACCTTCCTGTATTATAAATGATAAGAATATAGTATCTTTATTTTGATGACACTTTATTATAAGAGCATCTAGTAGTTGGGTAGTGGAATAACATCAATAAGACCTGGGGAAAAAACCCATAATGCAAACTCCAATGGCAGCAAACTGACCAGAATTCAAACTCAGGGCTCTGGAGATGTGAGGCACAACATTAACCAGTGAATCACTCTTAATCACAAGATTATTTGGCTTCTTTAAATATATTTCTCCTGTTTGCTAACTTTATCATAAATAAAGAACTAAAAAAAATATATTTCACAAATCAGAGATCAAATAACCTAAATGACTGGCCTAGCCACCAAAGTGTTTCTAAGCAACTCTGTCTTAGAAATTAACTCCCATGACAGGTCTCTCTTGGAGCCGTGAATGTTTGACTCCACTCCTGTTTCCCTGTCGCTGGGCTACTGACACTGTTGTGACGGGATTCCTCCCTACTGAAATTCCCTGGTTGCCACATTCTGCTTCACCTGAAATCGTGCTATAATATGTAGCTGACAGAGATGAATGGCTGACTTGATCAGGTCTGCTTCCTGCTTTGCAGACAATGCTGTGGGGATACACTCTGGCCCGCACTACTCTACAATAGATTGTGCAGTTTGAAAAGGTTATGTTATGCTAATATGTTAATTACATATTCTTCATAAGAATGGTTGTGTTTGCGTAGAAAGACGTTGCAGAAAACAGCAGGAGGGCATCACAAAAAGATGGCTGGTTAACTTCTGTCAGGTCCACTTAGAAACAAGTACATTCATAATATGACAGAAGCAAGAACTGTAAATATTAATTGAAAAAGAAACAATGAAAATTCTATTTATGATAATTATTAGGCATAGCATTTTAAAATCAGGTTAATCCAATTCATGGTGGTGGGAGGCCAGCACTGAATGTTAACAGAAGTTACTCTGAGATCAGGCCATTACAGCGCCCTCTCACACCTTTGGATTCAGTTTATAGTCACTACCATACCTAACCTGCATGCTTTTGGGGATGTGGAAAGAAACCCCACAAAGACACAAGGGGAATGTACAAATTTCACACAGGCTATGATGACTTGTAGGAACTAAGTGCTAGGAAACTGGAATGGTGAGACAGCAGTGAATACACTGTTGCGTCACTATGCCCCCCAAAATGCTAAATTGCTCTTGATAAATGCAAGAGGAAGACACCTGGGGCCTCATGTATAAACGGTGCGTACGCACAGAAATGTTGCGTACGAACCTTTCCACACTCAAATCGCGATGTATAAAACCTAAACTTGGCGTAAAGCCACGCACATTTCCACGGTAACTCATACCTTGGCGTACGCAATTTCTCCGCTCGGTTTTGCAGACTGGCGGCACCCAGCGTCAAAGCAGTGCTACTGTTCCTGTGTGGTTACCCTTTCTTAGATCCACATCCACGGCGGCGGCTTTATCAAATACACTGAAATTAACCACATATCGTTCATAAATTTAATGCATCTGATTGTAATTAACCTGTAACAATATAATGGTCCACAGAATGGTCAAACTACTGTTCCTGTGTGCTCATCCTTTCTTTCTTAGCTCCACATTCCTGACGCGGCTTTATAAATACACTGAAATTAACTGCATATTGTTTATTAGTGTAATGCATCTGATTGTAATTAACCTGCTGCAATATAATGGGCCAAGGAATAGCCATAGTATTCCAAATACCATAACTGCTTTAGCGTTGTTACGCTCACTGCATCTTGTTCTTCTTTTTGCTGCTCCCGTTAAGGGCTGCCACTGCGGATCATCTTTTTCCATATTACTCTCACTGCACCACTCGGAGTATTTATATCACTGTATCTGAGTGTGAATCACAGCAGCAGATGATCGGAAAGAGAATTATCGGTATACAGTTTCAAGTACACACTATCTCAACCACGGCAAAAAGCGTCAAAGCCTTTCCTGTACGGACCTCGCATTTCAGAAACAGTTTCATCCCAAGAACTATAAACGCACTCAATCAGTCCATCAAGTGCTCCTTGTAGAACTGTTTGTACTTATAAGTACAATCACCTCACTGTAAACTTACACTACAGTTATAATATTGCACAACCTACGCTACTTTATAAAGCGCGTATGATGACAATATCATTTTTAAGATGAAATGCAGCAAAATATGTTGCTTATAGTATACAGATAAAACTTTAACTTCATTTAAATAATCTGTATTGTTAATAATTAAACATGTGAGGACACGGTGCCGCAGCGTATAGCTAGTTCAAGGATAGCTCCTGCCTTGCGCTGTATTCTTGCTGGTGCTGACGCGACACTGGAAGGATAGACGAATAGAATAATTAAACATGTACTAAGAAGATATTTAAATGTTCCTTAAAAGTTTTGAAGAATCGGCGTTCTAAGCTTACAAATGGCTTAACGTCTATTACAGAGCTGATTGTGTGGCGATTGGAGAAAGAAAAGTATGGACAGGCAGGACCGGATTTATATGAAAAGAGGCCCTAGGCTATTCCACTTATGAGGCCCTTTCACCTTCCATTTTTAAGTTTGTAAATTACATGAGAGATAATAAAATTTTGCTAACAATTTGAATGTAGGCCCCTCTTGATCTTGAGGCCCGAGGCTGAAGCCTAGTTAGCCTATAGGAAAATCCGGCCCTGTGGACAGAAATTGGAGGTTAGTACGTTTGAAAGAGACAGTACTTCTGTAATAAATTATTTCATCGAAGGTCGCACATGGCGCAGCAAGCCTCTTGCGTGAGATATGAACAATCACTGCGCCACCGTTTTCCCATGTTTAATAACATGCTTTCATTCCTATCATCATGAAAATGATATCACGTATACATCTCAGTATTTTAATTATTCAGAGAGCTGTAATATCTCGAATTTAATGCATTCTGTGTCCTGTCGGAGAAAGAGAAAGAACGGAAGCACGTAGTGATTCACACACATAGAGCACATAGAAGATCAAACACAGAACAAAGCATTTAACATGCTACTTGAGAAACTAGTAAAATAAACGATATTAAGATGAAGTTTATGATATTCTACTTTAATGGCAAAATAAACTACGTGATTAAAGTGGAAATTTCGAGATTAAAGTTGACATTTTGTGCTTTTTTCCCACTATGTGCCTATGTTTTTTGTTTGTACCCTAATATGCTTTCATATGACACTCAGACGGTCCGCTACGAGTTGCCTTTTCACGGCGACTTTGATATGCGATTTCTTTTTTATTTCGGGCACTGTGCGACTTTGTGAATTTGATCTTTCGAGTTTTTCCGACACTCTGTCACTCGATCAGCTTTCTTTTGTTGATTATACCACTGTTTAAACCAACAAATATTACGTTTTTCCTTTGCCTCCACTTGGTATTCGCTGAAATTCTTATATTTTCCCCTGTGCTTTTCCCATTGTCTTTTCACAGAAGGCTATTTATATTGATTTGCATATTCAAAGAGGCGTAATTCTGGGAGGAGTTGGGGCAGGACAGAAGGCGCGTGCACGTGCGTTACTTTTCACGCTGATCGGGATTTATGTAGTGGAAGAACGTGAAAGTTTGCGTGCGCACAGATTCCTGCATCTGGATTTTTCTGTGCGTACGCACAATCCCGCTTTTGTGCTTACGCCATGTTATAGTGTGAGTTCTACGCACGGCGTTATACATGAGGCCCCTGGAGAATGTAACAGCTCTACAAAGACAACAGCCGGTTGTGGGATTTGAAACAAGGACACTTGACCCATGAAGCAGAATTACTAGTTACTGCACTACTAAGCCTCCAACTTATTAATAACTAGATGCAAAAGACTAAAATCACAATCAAACAAATCTAACATCTAGAGCTCAATGTCTATATACTCCAAGTATTATAAAACAGGGGAAACTACAATTTCATCAGGGCATTGTACCATAGAAACTGCAGTATATGGAGCTTTTTTATGTGAAAAACATTCAGCTTGGTCTAGAAATTGGTCTTCTTACATCTGGCTACTACAAGCCACTACAGATTATTCAAAATGCAGTGACAAATATTTTGTCCAACCAATCAAAGAGGGCACGTCAATCCTCTCTTCATATCACTAGACTGGCTTCCTGTACCACCACATATTAAATTCAAATCCTTGATGCTTGCCTACACAGTAGTCAGTGGCTGTGCACCTACAGTACCTACAGTATATAGAAACACTTGTAACGTCCAATGCTCCCTCACGACCACTCAAGTCTGCTGTTAAACAGCATCTGCTGAAGCCTCCTCTGTGCTGCATCAAATCTTAATCCAGACTCTTTTCATGTGTAGGTCCTGGCTGGTGGAACAAGCTGCAGTGGCGTAAGGGGGGGGACATCTGTCCCCGGGCGCGGCATCCAGGGGGCACCAAATTTTCCTTCCCCATTGCATTTTGGCAAACAGGAGGGGGTGCGAAATCTTCAGTTGTCCCCGGGCGCTGAAAACCCTAGCTACGCCTCTGACAAGCTGCCCACCTTCATTTAAAAATACTGACTACCACAATGCTTTTAAGAACATTTGAAGACTCTTGTTTGGTGAATTTCTTTCTAACCTATAAGTTAGGTTTTGTAACTCGCTTGTATTTTGTTCTGGTCTTTTCACTTGTGATGGTCATTTTGTAATGCTGTGCTGTAACACTTGTTCCCTTACAGACTCCCAGGGTGAAGTTTACTTGATTAGTAAATCATTTTGGATTAAAGTATCTGCCAAGCAAATAAATGTAAATGCTAGCAAGAAACATAAATTAAAAAAAGAAATAAAAGCAATATTCATGAGCAGAAGGCATAACCCTATTGAGCACTGTAAGGGATGGTTAAACTCTAGTAGGGCCAAAGTGTTACATTTTAAAAAGAGGCACACACGCCACCAAAAGCTGACAAGCATCTCACCATAAGCTGGATTACTGTAATGCGCTCCTCATCTGGATTCCTGGCAAGAGTATTCAGAGACTCCAGTATATTCAGAATAGCGCTGCCAGGATCCTGATAAGGGTGCGAAAGCATGACCATATCACCCCAATCCTGAAAACCCTTCACTGGCTCCCTGTCCCACTCAGAATTGAGTACAAGGTCGTTCTCCTCACCCATCAGTGCATTTATGGACATGCCCCCCTTTACTTACAGGAACTCCTTACCCCTCATACCTCCTCACGCACCCTCCGCTCTGTACACACTAACACTCTCCAAGTTCCTACAACCCCAAATCAGAAAAAGTTGGGACAGTGTGGAAAATGTGAATAAAAAAAGAAAAAAGCAAGTTATAAATTCTCCTCAAATTTTATTTCATTGCAGACAGTATGAACACAAAATAATTCATGTTTTTTTTGTCAACATCATTTGATTTGTAAATAAATATCCATTCTTGCCATTCAGGCTTGCAACACATTTCAAAAAAAGTTGGGACAGTACAGCATTTACCACTTTGTACAGTTCCCCTGTCTTTTAACAACACTTAAAAGACGTTTAGGCATTGAAGAAATCAAGTGACTAAGTGTTGCAAGTGTTACTTTGTCCCATTCTTCCTGCAAACAACGTTTTAGGTGCGCAACAGTACGGGGTCTTCGTTGACGCATTTTTCGTTTCAAAATGCACCAAACATTCTCTATAGGAGACAAATCAGGGCTGCAGGCAGGCCAGTCAAGCATCTGCACCCTCTTCTTACGCAGCCATGCCTTTGTTATGCGCGCAGTATGTGGTTTGGCATTGTCTTGCTGAAATAAGCATGGGCGTCCCTGGAAAAGATGTCGTCTTGAAGGCAGCATTTGTTCCTCCAAAACTGAGATATACTGTACTTCTCAGCATTGATGGTGCCATCGCAGAAGTGCAAGTTACCTTTGCCGAAGGCACTGACACAACCCCATACCATAACAGACCCTGGCTTTTGGACTTGTATCTGGTAACAGTCTGGATGGTCCTATTCCTCTTTGATCCGCAGCACACGGCGTCCATTTCTTCCAAAAAAGATGTGAAAAACCGATTTGTCTGACCACAATACACGTTTCCACTGCACAATGGACCATCCCAGATGCCTCCGAGCCCTGAGAAGTCGATGGCGCTTCTGGACACTATTTATGTAGGGCTTCCTTTTGGCACAGTACAGTTTTAGCTGGCATTTCTTAATGTAACTACGTACTGTAGTGCTTGAGAGTGACTTCCTGAAGTAGTCCTGAGCCCACGCAGTTATATCATTTATTGATGAATGACAGTTTTTAATGCAGTGCCGTCTGAGGGCTCGGAGATCACGGCCATTCAGTTTAGGCTTGCGCCCTTGGCCTTTGTGCACGGTAATTTCTCCAGATTCCCTGATTCTTTTCACTGTGTTATGCACTGTAGAGGGAGAAATGCCCAAATCTCTTCCTATCTGTCTTTGAGAAACGTTTTTTCTTCATCATTTCAAAGATTTTTGCCCGCACTTGGTGGCAAACTGGCGATCCTCTGCCCATCTTTGCTCCTAAAGGAGTAGGCCTTTCCTCGATGCTGCTTTTGTACCGAATCATGATTGCAATCACCTGTTAACATCACCAGTTTCAAATCACATCATTATTTAGTTATTATACCTCATTACTACCCCTTAATTGCCCCCATCCCAACTTTTTTTGGAATGTGTTGCAAGCCTGAATGGCAAGAATGGATGTTTATTTACAAATCAAATGATGTTGACCAAAAAAAACATGAATTATCTTGTGTTCATACTGTCTGCAATGAAATAAAAGTTAAGGGAAATTTGTAAATTACTGCTTTATTTTTTTATTCACATTTTCCACACTGTCCCAACTTTTTTCTGATTTGGGGTTGTAGAACCAAGCTTCGCAGTATTGGTGATAGGGCTTTTTCATCTGTCGCCGAGACTGTGGAACGCCCTCCCTGACTACCTGAGAGCCCCACAGTCGACTGATGTTTTTAAACGGAATCTAAAAACTCATCTTTTTAGAAAGATACTTTGTTGAAGTATAAATAGATTTTCTTGTTTTATTATTTTTATTTTTACTCTGTAGCACTTTGAGATTGCTAAAATATAAAGTGCAATATAAATAAAATTTATTATTATTATTCATAAAAGAAGTCAAAAAGGACATAAAGCTTAATCAACAGCAGAGAAATGCAGCACCTCTTAATAACAATGGGACGACTCTGAATTCAAGGGGTAAATGTTATTTTTCTTTATATTACTTTCAAATATTTTCATTTACCTATTTGACTGACACCTTTATCCAAGGATACGTTTCCTTTGGTTTTTCAATTAGAGCACAGGCAGAACAAGTCAACGCCATAGCCACTGCTTGCAGTGTGCTGCGACTGGCTTGAAAATTATTTGTAATTAAAATATTATCTGCACACAAATACTGAGATATGATTTTCATTCAAAATAAAATTGTTCACATCCCAGGGGTCAGTCCAGCTTTGTCACTTAAAGGTCACTTCAGTTCACTGCCAGAGAAAAAAATACAATAAAAAAGGCGTGGTTGCACACATGTTCACAAGTACCAGCTGGAGGCTGGTTTATTTTAAAGAATTTACCTTAAATTGTGTGCCAGTATTTTCCCAAGTAATTTTTACACCCACTTCAAGACACAACTATGTGTATGTTAATTAAAGGAAACTGGCAAAGTTCTTTGCGAAAGAAAATGATTGATCGGCGAGGTACTTTGGTTTTTCGTGTGAAGTTAAAAAGCTTGGATAACGTTACATTAACAAAAAGGCAAAAGAGAAAAACGTGAAATCACAACTGTGCTATGTGTGTAGTTGAACAAATTGATCATCTCTGCTCAACAGCATATCGACTCTGAAAGATGGACAAGCAGGAACATGGCAGGTAAAAAAATTGCTGTATGATCATATTCACATGTAAATACTACAGATGCACCGTGCTCGTAACATTGTGTTCCAACGGGTGATTACGGATGGTATTTTTATTTTCCTGTCTTTTCACGGGAAACATTCAACAGCATTTAATGAAATGGGCGGGGAGTTAGCTATCGAGGTGGGCGTGGTCACGGCGGCTGTTCACTGATATGACACCTCATGTTATAAAGGATTCACTGTCAATGTGCATCAAAGGGATATGAAAAAGATGCATCCAGCGAGTCGCTCTTTACATAATACAGTCTTGTCGGCGGTTATCTGTGAGTGCGTCGTGCATTATTTAAATAAAAGAATAGGAGCTGGCCTGATGTCACCTTCATGACATATCTATTAAACATGATAGAGCTCACTAGGCAAAATTACTATACTGTCAAAATGAAAGCTTGCTTAGGATATTGATTAAGCTTTTTTAAGTGTTAATCAGTTATCAAATTTTAACTCCTAAATTAGAATACTGTACATATACTGTAGTGAAGTCCATTCTCTTCCAACCTCTCCCTCTCTCTTTCTGTAGAGATTTTGAAAAAGTGCATGCGCTGATGAAGGGTAGGTGGGAAAACAAATTACAAATCTCATGAGTTCACAAAGTTTCTAATGCAAAAATGAAACAACCAATCAGCACGGTTTGCGAGCTCGACACTTTCAAATGTAAAGCCATCTCATAACGCTGTTGGACGAGTATGTGAGGCAGGAGTGTTGAACTCCGGACCTGGAGGGTCGCAAAGGCTGCAGGTTTTCATTCAGACCCTTTTCCTAATCAGTGACCAGTTTCCACTGCTAATTAAATTTGTTTTCCCTTCATTTTAATAGCCCTGATTTTAAGGATTCGGCCCTCTGAATTTATTCCTTTCTTCATTAAATGACAGCCAAACAGAATTGAGACATGAAACAAGCCAACAGATGACCAGCTAAACTGGGGCTTCAAACTCCAACCAGTTTCTTAATGAGAAGCTGATTCTTGCTGTTAATTAAACTCATTATTTAATTTCATGGCTTGTTGCTGCTCTCATTCTGCCACAGCAGACATTTCCAAAACTGTTGATTTTCTGTTTTTTCTAAGAATACCGTCAAAATGTTTTGGTGACCTGAGAGATCAGCTTTACAGGGACCTTCACCTTTCTTTATTTTCAAATATTGTGTGATGGGCACAATTGAGCTGGTCATGTGGCAGCTTGTTTTGTGTCTCACTATTATTTGGCTGCTAATTAAGCAAAAAGAAAATACTAAGGGGTCTGAGTCAAGTTAATTAAAATGAATGCTAAAGAAGTTAATTAGCAGCAAAAACAGGTCACTAATTAAGAAAATGGTTAGAATGAAAACCTGCAGCCACTGCGTCCCTCCAGGCCTGGAGTTCGACGCCCATGGTGTGAGGCATCACGAAGCCTCTTGAATCTCCTCAATTAAAACATTTGATTCTGAAATTGACTGCCTCAAATACAAAGTAGGTTTCAGTAAATATTTTTTTCAAATGTTTCAGGTTGTGCTGTTACCTACTGAAAAGTGCAAAAATCAGTTTTTCTCATTTTTAATTTTGCATTGAACTGCTTGTTGGTGTTAAAGTTGTAGTAACATTTTAGATTCATTGTTGTTACTGGATGGTCACATGGAGTGCTTGAGCCGCAGACATCCTCCTTGTTAAATGATAATAAAACGATTTTAAAATTAGGGGAGTTTTTATAGGATATTATATTAGCTCCACGGGCATCGACTCAATCTTGATTACAGAACCTGGGCACTTTTAATGTGGGTTCATACGTTCTAGTTTTATTTGTGGGGTGTGTGGGTATGTTATGTGATTGTGCCCTTTAAAGAAGTGGCATCCACTGTAGGACTGTATTGCCCTCTTATGTCTGCATCTGTTGGGAGTTGCCTCCATTTAGAGGGTGAATAGATATAAGGTATTTACAGATTATTTCTTATGTAATGTGTTCCTACGGAGGTGCATTTTCTCCAGTGATGCTGCTCAATGGAGATGTTGTTTGCTCTCCTCCTTTGTCAATTGACCACATCGCAACAACAATATTAATGGACATACTGTACATTACCATATTATCAAATGTTTGAACACCCCCAAATCATTCATATTTGTGATATAAATTGATACCTTTTTATCTACTGTAGATACCATTAAATTGTTTTAAAAAGACTGCCAAGACGTTACTAGTGCTGCTAATGATTATCATGATGATTTTTTTTGTTGCATTTTATTGATTTTATTAAAATCAAATATCAATCCATACAAGCAAGTCAAGTTTAACAAAACTAGATTCAAAACAAATCAAACCCCACCCATGAGAGAGAGAGCTAGGCCAGCAGAATATAACTTTAAACTTGTAAAAATAAGTAAATAGATAAATGAATAAAAAATAGAACAAAAAAAAGGGGAGAGAATCCACTTCCTCAATTTAATTGCTTATTCTGAAATGCTATTGATTAGATCCTACCCAAGTTTTGTACAGATCCTCTAAGTGAGAATTTGATTTTTTTACAATTTCAGATAGTATAAGACATCAGTTACCCACTGACTTAAAAGAGGAGAGTTAAGATTCTTCCAGTTGAGCAAAATAAGTCTCTGTGCCAATAGTGTAGTAAAGGCAATCCCAGTTTGTTTGTCCTTCTCCACTTTAAGTCCATCTGTGAGCCCACCAAACACAGCTGTTAGTGGATTAGGAGGGATTGGGACACCAAGGCTGTCTGATTGGCATTTAAAGATTTTGGTCCAAAATATGTGGCCTACCGAAGCTGGAGGTCGATTGCAACATTTGCAGGTTGGATCTTGCCCTGGAAACGTTTAGGACAATTTTAAACAAGACAGATGTGCTCGATATATAATTTTAAGTTGAATAATTGTATGTTTTGTGCATATGGAGCTCAAGTGAATTTTGTGCAGTGCTGCCTTCTGCTCCGTTTCTGAGATGTTGAGTGAAAGATCACTGCTGATTTTTAATTTATTATTCACATTGGACTACCAAGCTCCATTTTTCAGCAGCCAGTTCTTAAGTGTCCTAATGGTCAGCTTCCTTATTCTATCCTTAATTAGCCATTGTAAATGCTATACATTAGCACCACTAAAATTTGTTACACTGTTCACTTGTGTGACAAAGTACTGGCATTTCTAAAGGTCAGTTCTGAGTTCAAAAATGGCCAAAATTAAACAGCTTTCTCAAGAAACATGTTAGTCTTTTTTTTAACAGAATGAAGTTTATTCCATGTGACAGATTTTCAAAAAACTGAAAATTTCTTACAAAGGTGTCTATTAGTGTATTGAGAAAAGAGGGCAAAGTGTATATGACCAGGATAAGAAAGTAGTTGAAGACCAAGATGGGCAACTGTGTAAGAGGAGAATGACATCCGAGTGTGTAGTGTCAAAAACAAACACCTTCCAGGTCCTCAGTTGGTATCTTCCCATACACGGCAAATACCAGTGTCATCTTTAAAAGAGAAAAAGATGATTTCAGGATGCTGTCCATAATACGATTTTCCAGTCATCTTCCATCCAATGTCTGTTATTTTTGCACATTTTATTCTTTTCTTTTTAATTGACAGTTTCAGATATGGCTTTTTCTTCTTTGAAACTCTGTCTCCTTAGGCCAGCATCCCACAGTCGATTTTTCATTGTTACAGATTGTATCTAAGGATGGTGCCAGTTGAGGACCTGGAAAGCGTTTGTTTCTCACTACACACTCTGATGTCCTTCTCCTCTTATGCAGTCGCCCATCTGGGCCTTCCCCTTCTTTTTCTATCCTGGTAAGATCCAGTTTGCCCTCTTCTCTCAAGACACCAATAGACACCTTTGAATGAAATCTTCATTCTCTTTGCAATCTGTCACGTGAAACAGTCTTCATTCTAAAAAAAAAAAAAAAACTCCTTCATTTTGGGCATTTTTGAACCCAGAACTTAACCATGGGAATGCCAGGATCTTGCACCCCAAGTAAACAGAGTGACAGGTTTCAACAGTACTAACACAGTTACAAAGTTTCTGTAATAACTAATTACCATTTAAACACAACTAATTAAGGAGAAGCTACAGGAGTTCACCATTAGTACACTGAAGGAATAGGACTTCACAGTTGTATGTGAATAATAAATTTAAAAAACTGGTCATTTCAAACAGTAATAGCCATTAGAAGCACTAGCAATGTCTTGGCACTTACTTTTAAATTTTAAATAATACTTTGGTAGGTATTTGTAATTCAGTTTAATGCTATCTTGATAAAAAAAGGTATCAATTTCGACTGGTAGTGTATATTGTTAGGATTCGTTTATATTAATCAGTTTGCAATTGCTTTGTGTTACGGTGTTTTTAAATTACCTTGTATATTTGGGTGTATACAGTATGCAGTTAGTAATCTGTAACACATGTAATTGTATTTTACCTGTTAAACGTTGTGAGAACACCCTGAGTCTGCTACTACTACTATAAACATTTTTCTAAAAAAAATCTATTTAAATAAAATAAATGTTGTTATTTGAAACTGTCTTTCATAGAATACTACATTCAATACTGTCCATTATTTTGTAGACATCCATAAGTGGAATTTTATACTGTAACAGAAATGTAATACATTTGTCAAAGTGGTTATCGCGGCCGTTTCAGTCCTAGCCTGAATGTCTGTGTGATTCCACATGTTTTGCAATGGTAGGTCTTTCTCCTTATTTGACTGACTTTTTGAGTGTATGTGGGTGGTGTTCAAGTGTGGTTCCTGCTATTTACCAATATACTAGAGAAAGGCATGTGCCCCCAAGACTATGATATGGATAAAATGTATTAATTCAAAAATGGGCATATTGATTATTTAGTCAAATGTTTTAAAATGAGTACCTACACAAGTGAAACTTTGACTAATTTATAATTAAACATTCAATGTTTGGAGACGGTTGATTCATACGTGCACCTTTCTGTATTATGGGAGATTTCCGCCTACACCATAAAGACATGTAGTTTAGTTTGACTGACAACTTTAAACCACTCCCCTGGGTAAACATGTGCCTGGGATCTGTTATGAAATTGCATGCTGACTAGGGCTGGTCAGTTTCTTGTTCTTAATGCTGCTGTGATGGATTGTAGGCTATGTCTCTTCTTACTCCAAACTGCCTGTGTTATCCATAAAAAAAGTGTAAAACAGTGGGCATCGGTTATACTGACGTTGGTTAATCAGATGCATCAGCTTTTCTGTACATAATATTTGTACCTGTTTTTAACCTATTGACAGGCAGTGTGATGTGGTGGTTCAGGCTTTGGACACAGGACTTCAAACCCTGAGACTGTGGGTTCAAATCCTGCTACTGACACTGTGTGACTATGATCACCTCCTTGTATACCAGGAAGAAAAACAAAATAAGTATGGCCAGTTGTATCTCAAATGTTGTAAGTCACATTGTATAAAAGCATCAGCCAAATAACAACAATATTAACAAGTCACTAGAGCTGCTTCCTCTTGAATATGCTATCCACAATTGTCCATGAGTAAAACATTCCTGCATAAGAATCAATTCCTTCTTTTCCTAGTGACCTGGTTTTGTTGATTGTTATTGCAAAACACAATTTTACACAAACATGTATTTTTTTTCTTTAAACAGTTAATCAGTGAGAATAATGTGAAATTTGAGTATTTATCATTATCATTATTATTGGATGTTTAAGATTTTTATTTATGTCGTTCACTCAAGTACAGTATTTTTTTTGTGTCTTTCGTCAGTTGCATGTAGTCCCACTTTATGATATAAGATATTAAGATATAAATGTATATATAAAAGAGTACCTTAGTTACATTACTCAAGTAACTAAATATGATTCATCATTACTTATTATAAAATGTAATGTGTTACATAAAGTGCTTTACTTTGTATGAAAAACTACACAATTCACTGCTCAGCATTTCTTATTAAATGCTAAAGCCATTCATTAACCAGCAATGATCAATGGCTCCCTGTGTCCCTAAAGACTAGTTTACACTTACCACTGTCAGCATCTTGTGGCAGTCTGTTCAATCAGCATGTTTATATTATCCTAGTCAGTAGATAACAGTTTTGTCAGTGTCAAATATCTAAACATTTCACAGTAGAGGAACACAGACTCTTCTATGGATGAAGAGTTTTAACTGTTATTATTAACTTTAAATGAGGAAAAAATGAGAAGGTGGTATGTCAGACCCATTAACCAAAAGTGTAGAAAGGATGATACGTTTATCATTCTCTTGAGTGGGTGACCTACATGAGGAAGAGATATACTTCTGATATTTGTGCATATCTTCATTGCGCTTTGATGACCTATTGCATCATATTTAGCCTTTCGTTCATCATTCTGGCACCCATGTAACCAGCCTCTTCTTGAAATTGATCATTAAGGATATACAGTGCTACATCTGCATTGCCATCCACAGCATAAACACAGCACATGTGAGAAGGTGTGTCTCCAAGTGTGACATCATTTCTGCTGTGCATTCCTCGTGACTAGCGTGGACATATCAAGTACTCTACTCTGACAGCAACAGGGAACTGTTTTGCAAAAAAAAATTTAAACTTCTCAGAAGTAATACAATAATTTTTTTGGAGTGGTGGGAATAATCTTCCATAGTAACACAATGTAAAGTGGGGTGGTTCTCCCTTGATGTTTGCAACATCACAATCAAAGACCTTAGAAAATCAATCCCCTGTCATTTTTAGCACCGTGATTGGGGGCCAGAGGTCGACGGAGTAGAATGGATAACCAAAATTAGAGCCAGTACGCATCTAAGAGTGCTGGTATTCAGCGGCAAAAACACTGCTTGCTAACAACAGTTAATCTTTGCATCTTCCTTGACCTCCACCAAACATTCTCTTTCCATTTAACAAAGTAATTACGTGTCTTTTTTTCTGTCCAGGACACCACCCCTTCTTCAGTCATCTGTCCAGCCTATTGATTAGAATTGTTATTTGCATGGCCCATCAACTGCTTCTGTTCTGTCTTTCATTTGGAAAAAGCACAGAGCATGTAAGTTAACATAATATTATTAACTACTGACAAATAAAACGTGTCGGCTAATTCTCTTTTTTCTGTTATGTCACCAAATTTCAGTTAAATCAGTCAAAACCTTTTGAGATTTTTGGATACGTCATTTTTCTATTGTGGGGGGTTTACCCCTAAATATTAATACAGTATATTAAAATGCCCCTTCTTAGTGGATACATAGTGCCCTAGATGTACCATCCTGCCATCATTCAGCTTTTTAACTAAACATGAAATAGGATTTTTGTGTCAGTCAACTTTTCATATATATATATATATATATATAAAATCAGCTGGAGATCCACAAAGAGAGAAAAAATGAATCACGTATCATAAAGTAGTTTTTATTCCTGAGCTTTCAGCCCCTACCAGGAGCCTTCATCAGAGGATAATGCTTAGACTTACAAGAATCAAAGGCAATATATAGCAAAATTAGGTAAGGGGGGTATATTTGGACATAAACCCAGCATATGCAAACTTAAGAAGAACATATTCATAATAAATAAAACGTTACGACCATACCCCCCCCGACCCAGCTCCCCCCACCAAACCCCCCCATACTGAAAAGAACTATTAAAAATAGAAAAGCCAACACTCTCAAGACACACTATAACTATGCTGCTCCAGCAGACTCAGCACACAAAAACTTACAAATTGGTCGAGCATATCAGAAGCAGATGCTCTCTGTATTGCTGGTGCCACTTAC
This sequence comes from Erpetoichthys calabaricus, assembly GCF_900747795.2. Taxonomy (NCBI): domain Eukaryota; kingdom Metazoa; phylum Chordata; class Cladistia; order Polypteriformes; family Polypteridae; genus Erpetoichthys; species Erpetoichthys calabaricus. Next base: position 50,298,680 of record NC_041409.2, read on the forward strand.
AGACCACTCTGGTTAATGGAGGGCGTTTATCTCATCACTACCACAAAGTATTTCAGTAAAAAGGACTCAACTACAGACATTCCCTTAACCTTTAAAAATGTGTTTGGTCAATGTGATGATCCATTCTCCCACCACCAATGTTCCTACACGTTTATACCAGTCTCTCTCTGTGATTAGCCTGGGATAGACAAATCTTATACACAAAGACCATTTGTAAAAGCATTTTGCACAAGCCAGAACAGGTGCAAAAGCTTCATAATGATAAAATTTGCGGACTGACAAATGTGACACCACAAGTGTATATTTACACACAAGAATCGAATGCCTACAAATAAATTGTGCTCATTTGACATATCGAGTAAGACTATAAATGTGGAGTAGTCAAAATCAGCGAAGTCAGTGATAATAAGAATAACATTTTCACCTCTTTGATTTGCAAGTCATTTCTGTGTGTCAGCCCTCTATTCATTCACTTTTTCAATTAGCTGTTTCCCTTACTGGACACAGAGCAACAGTTTATTCTTAACACCAGGTTCAAAGAAGGCAGTATCCCTGAAGGGGACATCAGTTTACCACAGGGCATATTTTCTGAATGTGACAGTAAACCACAGGAGTCGAAGAAACCCATGCAGATAAGCATCTAACAGAAGGGTAATGTAAGCATTTTAGGAACTAAATAAAGGAAGCAAATTAAAATGAACCAAGTAATTCATAGTTAAATTAGGTCGGTTGTCTAGTTGATTTAAAAAAAACACAGGTAAAAGCGTAATACTACATAAATTTTGGATGATAGACTACATATTGTACAATTTTATATAATATATGTTTGTTAGCTCTTTAGGATATTCACCTGGGTCCTGCTTAAATATACTAGTTAAGTCACTGAAGGCAGACAAGAGATGAAATGCCTAGGAATTTACACTATGAACTAGACTGGATAATTTGCAGGTGGCACGGTGGCGCTGTGGTAGCGCTGCTGCCTTGCAGTTAGGAGACCTGGGTTTGCTTCCCAGGTCCTCCCTGCATGGAATTTGCATGTTCTCCCCATATCTGCGTGGGCTTCCTCCCACAGTCCAAAGACATGCAGGTTAGGTGCATTGGCGATCCTAAATTGTCCTTTGTGTGTGTGTGCCCTGTGGTGGGCTGGCACCCTGCCTGGGGTTTGTTTCCTGCCTGGGATTGGCTCCAGCAGAAAATTATCCATCCATCCTCCAACCCACTATATCCTAACTACAGGGTCACGGGGATAGATAGATAGATAGATAGATAGATAGATAGATAGATAGATAGATAGATAGATAGATAGATAGATAGATAGATAGAAGTCATTTAAAATAAAGGGAAATAGTTAATTAGCAGTAAAAACTGGTCACTAATTAAGAAAAGAGTTAGAAGGAAAACTTGCAGCCACAGTAGCTCTCCAGGACTGGAGTTGGAGACCCCTGCTTTATAGATTTCAAAAGTGTATTTGACAGGGTAAAGAATGATTGTCTTTTAAATATCTTGCACCAAGCAGGTTTAGACAGAACACATATTTGAGCTGACATTGGCAGCAAACAGAATGGACAGTGAAAAACACCTGATGTAAAAATAAACAAAGGAGTACTTCAAGGGTGCATATTGTCCCCACTTCTATCTATCTATCTATCTATCTATCTATCTATCTATCTATCTATCTATCTATCTATCTATCTATCTATCTATCCCCGTGACCCTGTAGTTAGGATATAGTGGGTTGGAGGATGGATGGATGGATGGATAATTTGCCACCTTGATTTTTTAAAGTGCTTTTCATGGCAAGGCTTGTCAGAAACTCTAAATAAAACTCTTAAAACAGTGTGGCACATTGCTGTTTAAAATCTGGCTAAACTCTGAAAAAAAAAAAAAAGAACCAGCCTCAAATTGACAAAAAGCAGCTATGTCCACAAGGAGACCCAGAAGACTCACTGTTACGAAAAAGAGGCTGCAGACATGTAGACAAAAGGAAAGTTTCACCTAAAATTTGTAAAAACTAGAATGTACATTGGAGCACAAGAAAAAAAAAAACAAAAATAAAGACAACAAATATTTTCATTTCCGCTCTTTTCTTAATTTGTATGTTCTCCACGAGTTGGAGAAGACTTCCTCCCAAAGACATGTATATTCAAGTTACTCCCAAACTGGCCAAGTGTGTTACATGTGTGAGTATGGCCCTTGACTGAGTGGGCCTCTAATTCAGTTATTTCAAAGACCCTGTGATTGAAAATGCAGGTGCATATACAAAATACTAAATCAGAAATCTTTAATATCTGCGTCCTTGAATTGTCCAAGGCATGTAAGGAATTGAATAAATGTAAATTCTGATAAAAAAACAGTAAAACTGTTCCTTAAAGGAAAGGATTTTCCAGTATTAAAAGAAGGCATTTAGAGCTAGTATTAAAGAAAGACACAAAGTCAAAAACAAGTTCATAGAACGCCTCCTCAAAGACGATACATTTCAGATATGCACTGTTATTAAAACAATACATAAGGCAATCGCTTACAAATGAAAATAGAACAAAGTAGACGAAAATCAAGTAGAACATTTTACAAGCATAATCGCTTTGGACTGAAGAAACTCAAAGTCACCAAAGAAACTCATGTGTAAATCAAAAAACAAGTCTGCAACTTCAAAGTAGGCGTCGTCAGGACGTTAAGGAAGTGAGAAATGGACGAGTTGGAGGAAATACACGAAAGCCTGGCCGGCAAGTGGCGCGGAATCCAGGCGGAGGAAGTGGCCGCTGCGCGCTGTCAGTCGCCCTAGCGTACCGTCGTTGTCATGATGGGGCTCTGCAGTGCGCCGGTGAGTGATCGCCGGGCTCTTTCGCTCCGCTTTAAAGTCGCAAGCCAGACAATAAGGTTTGGAGGTCCACAAGATTGTGACAGCTCGCGCTCGTCCACATCTGATTACTGCAAAACCAATGCCCGTAGCTCCGGGATCCCAGCAGCCGCAGACTCTTATATTAGCTAGACCATGCTGCAAGTGGCTCTGTACTTTTACGCAGGCTACACGGGGTGCTCGCCTATGGTCCCTTTGCCGCCTGTTGTCAGCTCTGTCGTGCAACGTGATGACACGGGACAGAAAGTGCGCGCGAGGTCCGCGGGCTTCGTGTACTTACCGCGAGCTCGGGGGACGCACTCGGACAGCCACCTTCACGTTGGCCATGGCCCGGAACCGTCTCTTCAGTTCCCCTGCAGACTGCGCAGTACTGGCTCATGTCATTTTAGCTCTGGCCAGCTTGCTGCTCGCTCCGATGCCGTTTCCAGGATCGAGTACAGCCGAGTTGTGTCAACTCCACAACGCACACTTCCTCCCAGCCGGGGGAGGGGGGAAAAGAGGAGGGGACAAGAGGAGGCCAAGAGAATAAATTCCCGGGCCAGGAGAGCTGTGGCACGGAGAGACAGCCGAAAAGAGCAGCTGGTCCAGAGAGAGCGCAGGAAGAGGCAGAGATAGCAGTATAAGACAAATAAGAGCCAAATGAAGTAACATAGAGCATGAGAAAGAAATGTAGCGCGCCTAGCATGGACGCTTATCCTCTGTAAGACTGAGAAAATGGATAGATGGCAGGAAAACAGAAGGCTGAGACTGGAGCAGCCTAGGTGAAAACAGAGGAGGGGAACAGGAGAGGGCTTCAAGGTAGTAAGAGGGAAACATGAGTTTTGCGGTGGGGGTGAGGGGGATTTGTGATAGAATGGATGAGAAATGAGACCTTATAGCATAGGTAAGAGCGTATATTGAAGCTGTAGCAGCAGGCTAAGTGACATCATGGACAACATAACGGACAATATAATGGACAACAACAAATAAATCTTAAGGGGGGACATAAAGTGAACCCCGTGGAGAAACTGCAAGAGTCAGAGGAGCACAGGAGAAGGTTCATTTAGAAGTAATGAGAAGCAGTAATACTAAAGTTATAAGATACCAAGGAGGTATGATATACTACATATGGGACAGAGGGAAGCAAAAATGATGACCTAAGTGGACATGGAAGAGACATCTTGGTAAATATCATCAAAAAAAACCAGGACAGCATTATACTTGATTGAAGAGCCATGGCAAAAGAAACATGGTGTTTCATGTGGACATGAAAAGTAAAAAAGCCAATATACAGTAGGTAGTCCTGAAGAGCAGAGAAAAGGGCCAAGGCTGAAAAAAGGTTACATAAGCCTAGAAAAAGTAAAGAAACGAGACTCATGCACATGATGTAGGATAATGGAATCTCTAAAGAAGAGGTGCAGAGGGACCAAAGTGGAGAACAACTAGTAAGATATAGGGGCCTAATGTGTGGATGGACTAAGAATAATTATGTGCTGTGTGTTTTATATACCTTATACATGTATTGATTAGACACATAAAACAATAGTAATAAAAGCATGTACAAGAAAAACACAGGAAGATTTAGGGTTAATTAGCAAGTACTTTGTCATAAGATTTCCTGAGCTGCTTGGTGAGAACTGGTAAAGAGGTCAGCACAGGCCAAAGATGTAAAAGTATGAGATACATCCTGTGAAACTGTAGTCATGGGTAAAGTACTGACTAATGGAAGAATTGAGAAGAAAGATAGGACCTGGACAGGACTGGTTGAGGAGCCTGCGTCCACCATAAGAATGGTGTCAGCCCCAACTCTTTAAGCCCCATTGACATAAAAATGCTGCAGAGAAGTGTGAAAAAACATAAATGCCAGGACAAATCAATGGTCTGGGCACTATCCCAGTTATTGCATGTGGAAACTTTGTCTGATAGACTGACCAGCTAAATGCGTAAAGCAAATAGACCTTCCCCTTGACCACAAGGCTCAATGGGTGACTGGCCTTGGACGAGAAGCACTGCTATCCATCAAGGTTGTTTTGGGGTAAATGCCACATTACTGCTTTGCTTCACCTAATTAAGGATATTTGAAGAGTTAAGGACTATTATGAATAAGACTCAAAATGAGTAACTACAAAGTTGAACCCACTCCCCTGCTTGGTTGCTGTACACTCTGTTTACTGTCTTTGAACAAGTTAATGATAAAAGACACTTGCAATCAATCTGGGTTTAATCCATTTGAGATCAGTGTCAGTAAAAGATATCACAGCCTGACACCTAACACACAAATGAAAAAGGGGATATTATAGGTAAAGATGGCTCGATTTGTGACAAAACAGGACCAGTACCAGGACAGAGGGTTCTGAGCTGAGAGGAATTTGGAGTCAGAAAGAGACAGAGATGGTTAGAAACTGTTGAGGAGAGTAGGCAGCTTACATAGATAGGATGAGTGAGCTACTGCAATAGAAGCAACAAAGATGAGTACGAACAGAGAAGAAAATGTGTTAGTGGGACAGGTAATTTAAAATCCCTTAGACCTTAAAGGAGTGATACAGAGAAAAGTGGAGAGAGACACTGGGTTGTGAATTGTAAAGTGCAGGAAACATAGAAAAAGAGAAGCCAAGAAGGAGTATGCAGTAGGAGCACAAGGAAAGAAAATGAGTAAATAAAAAGAGGAAGAGAGGCAGAAGAAAAGAGTTTAAGAAGAGCAGAGAAAGTGGTTCAGATGTATGTGATGGTGAACTGTTAAATGGAAAAATGAACAATCAAAGTAGCTGAGGTTGACTTTCAGGGAATTATTGCTTACACAGGCAGAAATTCCACTAACTGTTTAAAAGCTCAGGTTCTTACTTTCCCTTTTTCAGACATAATCGTTTGTATAAGTGATAAAATAATGCATGGATACAGGACACATTTAAGTCTTACCGTGTGCTGAAAAAAGCAATGAAAAAATAAATAAATATTCAGTTGAATAAATCTTGGAACATTTAGGGATTTGTTTGGCAAACCAGTTTGAATCTTGGGAAGGTAAAGTTCATTTGGAAGACATGGGAATGCAATGGGCTCTTCATAAAACATGACTTTACTGGTTTACAAAAGAAATCCAACTTACTACTGAGAGTTGTGCAGTCCACATTGTCTCTCTCTATGTTGTAGTAGTAGTATGAGATGGTAGAATATTTGTAATAGTGAATCTGTTCATAGACCATTACATCAGTAAAGTTAATACTATTATTTTAATACCCTACTTTTGAAAATATATATTTAACCAGTCAGATGCATAATCCAGGAATTGTGAGTTGGGGATTTTTAAATGAGTATTTTAGAAAAGGTACCATGAAAATGACATCCTTTGGCAAAAGAGCCTGATTCTTTAGGCTTCAGTTTTCTTGTGTATAAAAACCACTCCCTACAGAATTGTAGAAAACTTGGTAGGAGATAGTAGTACTATCTACAGCAGGGGTGGGCAAAGTCATTCCTGGAGGGCCGCAGTAGCCGCGGGTTTTTGTTCCAACCCAGTTGCTTAATTAGAAAACAATCCTTGCCAATAATTACATTTCATGGCTTGTTAGTGCTTTAACTCTGCTATGTCAGGTCATTCTCATATCCTAGATTTTTTTTCCATTCTAAGGATAGCATCCAAATACTTTGAAGTGTAAAACGGATGGGTAATTCTCAATCCTTCTCTTTTTTCTCTTCTCTTTCCTTCCAAGTATTTAATTAAACCAAATAGTGCACGATAAATACAGGTGTAAAGGGTAACAAGCAAAATGGATAACTGCTGGTTTCTTTTGTCATTTGCATCTTATTGCTAATAAGGAGCAACTAAAAACTGAGAATGCAGCTGTTTAAGACTTAAATAAGCAATAAGGGTTCAAAATCTTAATGAGGGAGACAACTAAAATGAAGCAGAAGATGTTTCTAGAGCAATAAGTGCTTCTTATTAAGCAATTGGGTTGGAACAAAAACCTGCAGCCACTGTGGCCCTCCAGGAATGACTTTGCCCACCTCTGATCTAGAGAGAGCAAGTAAATCTAGAATCTAGACAGCAGAGGATCTGTAAGGTGAGGATTTGGAGCCCTCTTGTGTATGTGGTAGACCAACAACTCCACCAAAAAGTACATTCTTACATAAGATGCCTGAACTTTTTTTTGTTCTTTATTTCACCTTATACAATTTCTTGTATTAGGAATTTGTTAGTTTTCGCATACCCCTTGGAGGTAGAGCACAGGGTCAGCCATTGTACAGCACCCCTGGAGCAATTACAGGTTAAGGGTCTTGCTCAAGGGCCCAGCAGAGTAGGATCTCTTTTGGCAGTGGCGGGGATTCAAACCGGCAACCTTCTGGATACCAGCACAGATCCTTAGCCTCAGAGCCACCACGTCAGCTTAACAGCTTTTCTTTATTGCATTGCTGCTAAACAGACAATCTTTTGTTTCCTTCTTATCAGAAATCACATTGGTTAATACAAATGTCCTTATAGATAGAATGTACAGTACCTGTGATTGCAGCATCTCTCATCACATCCCAGCTTGTGTGTGCCTTTTATGTTCTGAAGGTGAGTAAGGGATCATTCATCTATTAATGGCCCCTAGTTGGGGTTATCTTCTTTTGTCCTTTGAGATAAGCACCAAAACCACATTCATTCCTCTCAAATGATGGTAAGCAGCATAAGCCACCAAGTTGTATTTAAGCCTGGCAAACTGAATTGCAAAAGCAATTATTTCTGATTGTTCACCTGACAGTCCATGTTTACATCAAAGGTTTGCAAAAGAGTTACCGGTTGGTCAGTTATCACGTAGCCCTAATAATGTACATAGTTGTTAGTTGCAATAGCCACATGCTTTCTTCAAACAATTTTTGAGTGGCACATTTGTTTTTACTATTTGCAAATCAACAATAGTTGTTCATTTTTTTAATGGTTGGTTTAAGTGTGTTAGTGATCACAGCTTGTTCTGAAAGTTCAGGACCAATTTACCTCTTTAGCATGCTTTTAAAAATCACAGACGTACATTTATTTCTGTATAACTGTAATTGGAGTACGGGTGTATTAAATGATTCACTCAGGGTCACACAGAGATTAAAATTGTGAGTGTAATGGTAACCTTGTGGTGCTTTAGCCACTGGGGCTACTTTATTTAAGAAGGCTTTTTTGAGTGCTCATAGAGCGGTTGGATGCCTGTTGTTCATGGCGTTTAGCCAGCAATCAGATCATGCTGTTTGACCTGAGAAAATTAACCATTTGCTAAGACTGTGTGAAGAAAGTTTACTTCTGATATGAAAATAAATACAAATAAAAAATATATACTAAGAGTTCAGTTTGCTGGGTTTTGTGAAAGGCACCCTATAAATGCAAATTATTATTATTATTATACTGTATTTAATTTATACTGTCATTAAACAAAGCTTTCATTCCTTCAGTAATTTATCAGCATTGGCAGAATTTCAAAACATTTCTGGACTCAAAATTAATTTGAATAAAATTGTGCTCTTTCCAGTGAACTCTCTAGCACACAATATTAAATTGGCTCTTTAATCATCGCAGTTCTAGCAACACAATTCTTTCACTACCTCCAAAATAGAAACTTTGCTAAACAAAATCTGCCTGATTTTCCTCACCTCCCACCTTCTTCTATTCCGGAAGAGATACTGATCAGTCCTGAGGACTCAGACAGCATTTCTATAATATATAAAAACATTTTAAAGTCCCTCCCTTTTAAAGATCCCTGAATACAGTGGGAAAAGGATCTCTTACTCAACATTTCAGAACAGGAGTGGAAGGCAGCCATGCACAGAATTCACTCGAGCTCCATATGCACAAAGCATATAATTATTCAACTTAAACTCTTTTATCGAGCATATCTGTCTTGTTCAAAATTATCCAAAATGTTTCCAGGGCAAGATCCAACCTGCGAACGTTGCAATCAAGTTCCAGCCTCATTGGGCCACATGTTTTGGGTGGTGTGCACCAAATTAACATTCTGGACTAAAACCTTTAAATGCCTTTCAGACAGCCTTGGTGTCACAATCCCTCCTAATCCACTAACAGGTGTGTTTGGTGTACTTCCAGATGGGCTTAAAGTGGAGAAGGACAAACAAATTATGATTGCCTTCACTATACTATTGGCACGTAGACTTCTCTTGCTCAACTGGAGGAATCCTAATTCTCCTCTTTTAAGTCAGTGGGCAACTGATGTTTTATACTATTTGAAATTGGAAAAAAATCAAATTCTCACTTAGAGGATCTGTGCAGAACGTTTTCAAAAGCTGTCAGGATCTAATCAATAATATTTTAGAATAAGCATTTAAATTATGGAAAATGATTTTTTTTCTTCCTACTCTTAAAGGTTTTCTCTGGCTGTTGGCTTAGCTCTCTTTCTCATGGGTGGGGATTGATTTCAACTTAGGTTTGTCAAGTTGACTTGCTTGTATGGAATGTTACTTGCTTTTAATAAATTCAATAAAATGTTAAAAAAGGAAGTAATTTTAGGCATTTCCAGCAACATAGATTAATGATATAAGTTGAGAACTAGTTGACAAATATATCTGTCATTGACATTTTCTTTCTAAACATTGAACTAATTTAAAACTGAAGGTATGATTGTTTGTCATTGTGGAAATGCTTTTATCCTTTAAGTGCTTAAAAAACTTTTCCTTGCAGTCTTTTTTAGTAAATACTTCCTTGGTAAAGGACAAAGTGGTGAGAGTTGGACTTTCTCTCTTAATTCTTTTGCCACCACCAGTGATAACAGTTCTTAACAGTTTGGTTTGCTTTTAGTGTGGATGTCCACAAACTCACAGGGTTTAAAGTCAGACAAAGACATTTGTTATCCTGTATTTTCCAGTGGAATCTGTGGTGTCTGTTGAGTTGTGTCATGCTAAATCTTCATTTCCATTGTCACCAAGGGCCTTGTATAAATGTTGAGTATGCCTGTATCCACACTCACATCAAGAGGTATAACAACTAAACTTGGCATAAAGCCGTGCATATTTTCACGGCAGCCTCACACCATGCATACACCTTTTCTGCTCGGTTTTGCAAACTAGCAGCACCCAGCATCAAAGCAGTACTACTGTTTCTGTGGTCTTTGTTTTTTAGAAACACATCCATGATGTGGGCTTATCAAATACACCGAAATTAACTGCATATCATTTACAAATTTAAGGCACTTGATTGTAATCTTTCTGTAATAATATAAAAGTGCATAGAGTGGCCAAACTATTCCAAATAGCACAGCTGCTTTAGTGTTGTTACTCTCTGTGCACCAAAGAGAGTATTTTAACTTGTTTATTTTATTTGTGTGTGGCATTGCAGCTGCGCAGGCTGTGTTGAGAACGCAGAGGATTGCAGCTTACAGCAGAGGTACAGCGTCCAGCCCTGGAGGACATTTATAGTACACGCTGCCTCCAGAAAGCCAACAACATCTGCATGGATTCCACTCACCCATGCCACAGTCTATTTGAACTTCCCCCATCTGGCAAACACTTCAGAGGTTTTCCTGCACAGACGTCTAGGCTCAGAAGCAGTTTCATCCCAAGAGCTATAAACGCATTCAATCGGTCCATCAAGTGCTCCCAGTAGAACTGTTTATACTTATAACTACAATTACCTCACTGTAAATTTGGCCTATAACTATAATATTGCACAACATGAGCCACTTTATGAACCATTTGAACTATCTGCACTATATGTATATGTAAATTGTACTTATGCTTTCATATTGTATATGTTTCATTTTTTATCATATTATTATTATTCTATAATATTATACGAAAATAAGTTTATGGAGTAGTTACATATTGAGTTTCATTGTACCATACAATAACAATAAAGGAATTCATTTCAATTAAATAGAAGAGAGTGTGTATTTACACATGATGATGACTGGCTTTTAAGTCAATATTGATTTCCAAGAGCTATCCTCTTGGAGCTATGTGCTGTTTGAATACTAGGATGTATACTTGATATAAATGTTATGATGAAATCCATTAAAGTATGCATATTACATTTTACAGATAAGTCGTTAATTTAAATAATGTATACTGTTAATAATGAAACATGTGAGGGTGTGGTGGCACAGCAATGAGGTGGCACCTTGTCCTGGGATTGTTTGTGCCTTGCACTCTTGTGCTGTGACTGGTGTGACCCTCAATGGATGGATGGATGGATGAAATAATTAAACATGTATAACGAAGATTTTTTTTAAAGTTTGAAGAATCTGCGTTCTAAGCTTGCAGCTGGTTTCTCATTAATTACAGACGCTTACTGTGTGGTGATTGGTTATGTGGAGAAAGAAAACAGAAGAAAAGGAATTGGGGGTTGGTACATTTGACAGACATGGTACTGCTGCAATAAATTATTCCATCCAGAGTCGCACATGTCCCAGCAGGCATCTTGCTGGTGGCAGGAACAATCCCTGGATGGGGCACCAGCTCATCACTACTGCTACTCACCATACCCCCACATATTTAATACATGTTTTAATGCATTTCATCATGAAAGTGATATCAAGTGTACATCTTAGTATTCTAAAATGTTCAGAGAGCTGTAATATCATGAATGTAATGTATTCTGTGTGGCGATCACTCCCTGTGTGCTCCTGTCAGCTTAAGAGAAAGCCCATTTAAGAAGCATGTAGCAATTAACGACTGCGTCGAGGAACGCTTAGAATACGAAGCATTTAACGTGCTTCTTTAGTAAATTAAACATCGATTTTAAGATGAAGTTTACAATGTTCTATTTTAATGACATAATAAAATACAAGATTAAAGTGGAAATTTCGAGATTAAAGTCGACATGTTGACTTTAATCTTGACATAAACCTTTTTTTTCTTCTCTGTGTCTCTATTTTTTTTTCTTTTCTGTGGGCCTAATACGCTTCTGTATGACACTCAGACACTTGGCTTTTCATATCGACTTTTACATCTGCCCACTTCTTTTTTGGAATTCTTCTTGTGCTTTTAGCATTGTCTTTTAACAAAACACTGAATGGTAGGGGCATATTATATTGATTTGGGGTATTATATTGATTTGCATATTCAAATATGCAAAATCCTAGAAGGAGTCAAGGTGGGGCTGTAGGCGCGTCCATGTGCATTAAATTCATGTTGATTTGGATTTATAAAAAAGAAATGCGTGGAACTTCGCTTACAAACAGTTTTATGCATCTGAATTTTTTTGTGCATACACACATTTCTGTTTTTGTTCATATGCCATGTTATATTGTGAATTCTATGCATGGCATTATACATGAGGCCCCAAACCTTGTGGTGTATATTTCTTTACTGCTAATTTTATATTTGACTAGCAAAATACCCGCGCTTCGCAGCGGAGAAGTAGTGTGTTAAAGAGGTTATGAAAAAAAAAGGAAACATTTTAAAAATAACGTAACATGATTGTCAATGTAATTGTGTTGTCATTGTTATAACTGTTGCTGTCTTTTATATATATATATATATATATATATATATATATATATATATATATATATATATATATATATATTATATATATAATATACACACACACATAAACATTTATATACATATACATATATATACATATCTACATATACACATCTACATATATATATACACACATACATAAACACACACATAAGACTTAGTGACTGAAACGGGCTTTCATTGACAATCATGTTACGTTATTTTTAAAATGTTTCCTTTTTTTTTCATAACCTGTTTAACACACTACTTCTCCGCTGCGAAGCGCGGGTATTTTGGTAGTATATACATATATATATATATATATATATATATATATATATATATATATATATATATATATATATATATATATATATACATATATACACATACATGCAATTTTAATAACACAGAAATCAATATAAACATTAACATCATTATCATATGAGAATATGAAGTAATATATAAGAAGCACATTTCATATAAATATAAATTATTAAACAGTTAAATCTTCTTCTGTAATTTGCTACCGTGGCAATTTGTGTGTCTGTCCAGGATTTTAAATGACCTGTAGCTCGCAAACCGTTTCACCTATACACTTGAAATGTGGTACACATATAGTACGTCACGTCTACTATCCGCTTTATGGGTGATGATTGTTTTACTCTTTTTATCTTTATTTTATTTTATTGTAGAATCAACTCCTATCTGCGCACAGCAGGGCAGCCGTGGGCGGATGCGTATGGTGTATTCACTCCATGTTATCGTGCATTGCGCTGTCAGTGGTATTTTGATAAAAGAATTTGAACAACATATAAGAAGCGTATAAATTATTAAACAGTAAAACATTAACATTTAAGAAGTAAAGTTACATTAAGTACTACTGCAGTGCCTTCGGGTATACCTCATTTTTTGTTTGCCAATTACATGCTTAAATGTATACATTTTTTGGTGCACCTACCGGAGAACACGCGACATATAACCGAGCGTGGGAGAAGCATGGATTTTAAACACGCGTTGAGTTCATCTGCTGGTCTCCCTCGTGGAATAACTGGTAATGTTTGACTAAAATGTACAGCGAGTAAAACGACATTACCTCCTATTTTTTTTTTTTTACGATCTCTGAGATCTTGCTTTTTTCGGTTCAAGGCTTCATAAGCTCTTTTATGTTGTATGGTGTACTTATCCCAAACCATCATCTTTGAATGTTGCAAGACTTTCGCCTTGTATGTAGATCGGGGTAATTACATTCATTGCATTCCTAGTCTGAATCACAATCTGATTGTATGGGTGGTTACCTGGCACTGTAGGGTTGCCACCCGTCCTTTAAAATACGGAATCGTGGCGCGTTTGAGAATGAAATTGCGCGTCCCGTTTTGAATCAATACTGGACGGGATTTATCCCGTATTTTTTTTATCATTTTTTTTTTTAAAGCAGCGTCTCATGCAAATCATCCCACACGCATTTTATGAAGATGCCTCCTTTCCTACTTTTGATTGGGTAATACTTGATGTCATCGTTAGTTTGATTGGTGTTTTTAACTGTCCAGTGAGGAGGGCGTGTCTTTTAACTACAGTCTGCAAAGTGTTGGCACTGAGATGTGGCGTCAGCGCCATAGTTGAAGCCCCTAACGTTGCGGTCAGCAAGTCGGCTAACATCCGCCATGTGCCGTCTTTCAGTTGCGAGAAGCAGATCATAGAATGGTTGAAACTGTTGCCCCTAACGTTGCGCCACGGCGTGTGGTTCGTTTATACGTCGTGTCTTCTCATTAAACTTTTATCTCGCGAATATGTTATTGCAATCCGCAGCGGGAGCGTTTGTATAAACTTAATTTAAAGTTACGTTTTACACCGTGCTTTGTTTCCCTTATGAACATGCTTGTATGCTTAACTCGCTCCGTTCTCAATTGTTTAATTAATTTTTTGCTCTTCGCTGTTTGCGGCTGTTCCTCCATTTCCCCCCACTTCGTTCTTTTATCTCGCGAATATGTTATTGCAATCCTTAACGGGAGCGTTTCAATAAACTGATTGAAAATAGTTTTGAATTTACCTTTTTAGTAAAAGGCGAGCTTTTAAGCCTGAGAAATCACCCCGTAAATGCACACGTTTAATTGGACATGTGTTAATATGTATGGTTACACAGTATTAAAAGACAGTGAACAACGTCAGTTACCTTTGTTCCCGCATTTGATAAAAGGTGAGCTTTTAAGCCTGAGAAATCACCCCGTAAATGCACACGTTTAATTGCACATGTGTTAATATGTATGCTTACACAGTATTAAAAGACAGTCAAAAATTAACGTCATTTACCTTCGTTCCCGCGTGCGACTCGTGCTGTAAATCTCTTCCTTGTTTTTAGTTCATGTGATTACGTAGGAGGCGTGATGACGCGATACGTGACTCCGCCTCCTCCATTACAGTGTATGGACAAAAAATATGTTCCAGTTATGACCATTACGCTTTGAATTTCGAAATGAAACCTGCCTAACTTTTGTAAGTAAGCTGTAAGGAATGAGCCTGCCAAATTTCAGCCTTCCACCTACACAGGAAGTTGGAGAATTAGTGATGAGTGAGTCAGTGAGTCAGTCAGTGAGGGCTTTGCCTTTTATTATTATAGATTAGTCATCAGTGTTTGTTGATATTTTTGCATTTGTGCATCTTTGCAGTGTTTTAGATGTACTTATTGGTCTCCAGAATAAAACAGCTAAATAATGGTGTCTGCGTCATGCTTTAGCATTATACAAACTAACACAAAAAAACAGACAAAAATAAACACTTCTTGATTTCTTTTCAGATTTTTTATTACAAAAGCACATTTTATTAAATAGTTTGATAAAAAAATGATTACAAAAGTTTATTTTTCCCTTCCATTTCATTGTTTGAAATTAAACACACAGTTTTAAAAGAAATTCTTTGTTCAGTGTGGATTCCAGACCCATCTCTTGCAATCAGGTTCTTGAGAGTAAGGCCCCAAAATTTTGGCAATAAGACAATCAATCAGTCTTCTGTCTTTGAATTACAAATACAACACCTGACCTGTGTAATCCCCTGAATCCCCACCCCTTGTTTTGACACTTTCATTTCTCAAAAATAAAAATACATATAAATAAATAAATACTTAATAAATAAAGATAAACACAAGTAACAAAAGGGCTCAGCATGCAGATTCCTAAACTTCTTTCCAGTTCCTCAAAAAAGACTTATAGCTGCCAAAATCTTTATATATAATAACGCTACCATGGCTGTTCATTTGTCTGTCCAGGATTTTAAATCACCTGTAGCTTGCAAACTGTTTGACCTATTGACTTGAAATTTGGTACACATATACTACGTGGCTTCTACTATCCGCTTTTGGGATGATGATTGACCTCCAATATTATTCCTCTTTTTATTTTTATATTATTGTAGAATCGACTCTCGGCAGCAGCCAGCAGAGCGGCCATGCGGTGCATGTGTACAGGCGCCGTTCTCATCCCTACCACCTTCGCCGTCACTTCCTCTACCTCTTCATATCTTAAATCATTCTTGAGGCAGATTGAAGACTTAAGTGCCAGCTTAAGTGAAAAATTAAGGAAAATGTACTAAGTAATTGCAATGCAAACACTAACTTAATCAGTTTTAACGTGAAAAGATGCCAGCAGAAGAAGAGAAGAAGCAGGCCGCTAGGGTGGAGTAAAGAAGAGCTGCTCGGGAAGCAGCAAATGCATCAACCTCTGAGCAAACGAATGCTAAACAGAGATGGAGAAAGAGTATGAGAACTAGGAATGCTCAAGTCAAGTGTATAACGTGCAGTGCACCGTTACTGGTATTTTAATAATTCAAATGCAAAAGAGAAGCATGATAACATTTATTCTCTTTGTACATGTTTTCAAGTAATTAATTCATATTGCAAAATTCTAGAAAACTGTGAAAATGCACATTTTCTTAGTTGTTAATTTTACCATTTTTCCTGTAAAACATAAAAATATTCCCAGTATTCAAATAGTTTGAATAAATTTTTGTGGAACACTAAATTATTCACATTTTTGTGTAATTGATACAATAATTAATTTTGTTAAAAGGTTTCACAAAAAGTGTATCCACTCATAACCTCTCAAATCATTTTAAATTAATTTACTTCTGGAAACAATGTTAAAAATTTATACCCAGCACATGATTTTTCCTGCAGACTGAAACAATTATGGCATAAGGGTTAAAGAAAAAACACTAAATCTAGCCCTGATATCTATTCTTATGTCATTTATGATTAAGGTTGCAAGAAATATGAATTTTGGGTCAAATTTACTGCTAATTAGAAAGGACTGTAGTTTAACATCGGGAAGAAAAGCCCTGATGGTTAACCATTAGCAGAACAATGTTTCTCTGTCCGGCTCTGGGGATGCCAGTAGCAAAACTTTAATCAGATAGCTAACTGCAGTTTTAATCCTTTCTTCATCATGTTTTCTTTCTTTTCTTATTTCTAAGGTCAAAAATACAGTGTAGTGTATCAGTTTTACTTAACAATGCAATTTAGATGTTTTAGAAATGCAGTATATGTACAGAGCTCATATCTTCATTTTTCCTTTGAATAAAAATTTGGTTTACAGTGGACTGTCTCATTCCATAATCGTTCCGTTTCCTTGTGCTAATCATAAAGAAGACAGCTCTGTTGATTATATAAAATTAAATTATTTTAAAAATAAAGCACACAGTTTGGTATTTCTAACTTGAAACATTGACTGCAAGCTGTCTGATTAAAGACTTAATTAAATATAAAAACTAAAAGCCAGAGAGAACTCTGGGGTTAAGTGACCAAATAGCCAGAATGCTGCATCCTAGAAGACACTTTATCACAATTCAAAAAGTATGATATTCACTTTTAGTTAAAAGGAAAGTTTTCATTTTTTGGCACATGGCCTCATCATGTTTTTAGGACTACTGCTGACACCACAAAATGCCTTTGTATTTGTTGCTTGTGCAAAAAGATATTTAACTAACATTAAAATATGATTTACAAACACTTCAGATCTTACCTGTAACTATTTAATCCATCCATTTACTGGACCCACTTAATACACTTGAGAGGCCCCAGCGCTTATCCCTGTTACTATCATGTACTGAGTGCAAAGCAAAAACAAGACCTAGACAATATGTTTGTCCATCATAAAACAGGACTGTGGTGCTGGAGTTGGAAGCAGTTATTGGGTTACTGGAGTCTGAGTAGGTATAAATGTATTGGCTCCAACTAAATATAAATTGTAATACAATAGACAAAAAATTCTAATTTTACATATAATAATTCAATTAAACAATTTTTGTTCTAGCCTTATGATAAAAATATAGCCTCTTTTTTAATTGTGTAAGTTTTGTCTTATGTTTAATGTTGCTCAACGCTTGTAACATTTTAATTAAAAAATAAAATAAAAAAGCCACAACAGCATTGCTACAGCCTTTAAACCCAAACCTTAACCTTAAAATGCAGCCTGATGATTCATGTTGGCAGTGATGAAATGCCTTGTATCTTTTATGTTATGTGCTTTCAGTCAACATAGTAAATATATTTGTCTAATTACATTTAGAGGAGTTGGAGTCAAAGGTTTTATGTATGGACTCCATAACCCTGTCATAAACCACACACTCTTAAGTCACAGGTGCCAATGAATCTAACACACATCCCTTAGGTATGAAACCTAGAGTGAAGGCCACACAAAAACCAAGAGAAAATGTGAAAAGTATATACAGACTCTGACACCCCAGGACTTCAACTTAGTCTCCTCATGCAGTGATGTCGTAGCACTACCAAGTGCATTACCACGTTCTCCAATGTGCAAACCCTACATTATATCAGTAGGTCAAAATTAAATCTCCTTTTCTATTATTTACCTTTTGAACTACAGGAAGTAATGATTTTTTAAAAGCGTAACAGCCAGTGTGGATGTATTAAATAAAAAAGACATATATTTTGAGTGGATGTGGTTATTATTCATTATCTTAAATTCTAATGAAAAAGATTTAACTTGCCTCCTGTGAGTATGAAACTAAATCAGAAGGTGCTCTTTTGTTTAAAACTATTGACATATTTAAAAAAGTGTGAAAATGTGTTTATTAACATGCCTGAATTGAAATGTACATCAATTATGTTTTTGTGTACTTTAGATTCATGGAACATGTCAATTGTTAAAAGTACAAGCAACAGATACAAAAACAAGATACTTTAAAGCCAGAAGCCCTGGTATGTCAAATAGGGTGAACTTCCCATTTAATAGTTTCATAAATGCTAATTCCTGCATACATCTGTAGTCGCATCTCTTTAAGAAGCACTTAATCCTATGTCTTTGAGTAGAGGGTTTTGTTTGTTGGGAATTTGTTTTATAGATCATGATGAGTTTAGGTTTTGTTTTGTGCACTGTCTTTTGTAGTGCACCATACTAAGACACAAGATGTATTTTCACACAATTACGCCACTGACTGTCAGACTAGGAGCCTGTAGCTTTTCGGCTTGTCTGTCTGTTTTTAGCAGGACAGTGGAAAGGGTAATAAATAACTCCCATTCTCAGTGGCTGCTCAATACATCAGGGCTTTCTAAAAAAAATTAGGGAAATAAAGGGAGTCTAGTTAATCTAATTATAAAGAAAATTAACATTTAAAAACTTGAAATAAATTTTCTGTGGAAGAAGTCAGTTCCTGCCTTAAAATTAAAACAAATTTACAGAAGATAAAATAATTTAAATTCTTACTTGTCACCTATAAAGCTATGAATATATGTAATCCGTAGAAAGCTGAGCTCAGAATCAGTCCAATCAGCCCAAGTTTAGTCTTCTACTGAAGTGAAGAAGCTGCAGCTCAGACAACTATTAACTTTAATAAGTGTGTATCAGATCTCAGGATTCATTTGGTTTAATGGTGAGTTTGCAAACAAACTTTGCTTATCTGAAGCAATCTGGTCACCCAGAGTAAGGCGCAATCTGACTGAATATTTAAAAAAATATATACATTTCCTTTCAGTTGTTTTATGAATGTGTGTCATTCACTCATTGACCTTGTCAGGCAATAAATAATTATTTCTGTTGGGAAGCAATACGGTTTAAAAAGATAAAAAAATTACATTTTTTTAAATCACAACAAAGACTCTCACCAGAAAAACATAGAATAGAAAATGAATGGCTAACAACAGTCCTGATACATTATAATACAATGTGACTAGACAGGGACAAGCAAATAGAACAAATGTTTACTCCAGTTAAACTTATTGCAAACCGTCTTATTTCAAAGTAGAATCTCAGCAGAACAAGTAATGCACAATGTAAATCTGAAGAAATTACAGTAATGCAATCAACCTTCACAGTTTAACAGTACACTAAAGGTATTGTATACAGCAGCAGTTCTTTTTCTAGACTTGTTAACTTTAGGACCCCAGGGAGTCTTAAGCCACACTTTCTAATTTTAATCCCATCAAGACAAGAATTCCCTCACACTGTTAAATCAGATTGCATCTAAAGTTTAACAGACTACACTCTACTGGTCACCTGTTGATAAATATAAATTTTGTAACCTGGAACATAACTCCAATTTCTAGGAGATCTAATATTGTTTTCCTTTTACAGAGTAAGACAAACATGGAAAGTGAACAGGCAACATCATAAACAATAAAGCAAATAGCAAAAGTCCAAGGTATTTACAAAGATATGAAACGCCCATGCAAGTCCCTGAGTGGGGCTCTGAGCAGAACCCACAAAAGCAGAGTTTGCAAGGTGTGAAGTGTCAGAACAATCCCAGTGACACACTGTGTACTGTCAGTGTGAACAAAAGGAACAAAATGAACTTTTTGGTTGGTATGGAGAAAAATTTAAACCCCATTTTTGGTGCTGGTGTTTCACATAATTAAATGACAGGGAGCAGTTCAGAATAAAAATTGGAAAAGCTTTTCCTTGTTTGCTGTGGTGACACATTCTTGGGCTATCATGATTTGAAAAGTAAGATACTGTGTAGGCCTGAGTGGCTCACCTGTTCAAGGCACTACTTTAGAAAAGAAAAAAAGGACACAAGCCTTACTACGAAAGAATTAAGAGAGATATTAGTACGGATAGCCTCTCTGATCAGACCCTAAGGCGAAGGAAGGCAGGGTTTGATTTTTCAAATTCTCCTCTCAGAAAAATGTTTCAATGCATAATAAAAAATAATGTGGATCAATCCGCTCAGTAAATTCCTTTTGTGGGAAAGTCCACTACAGAGTAGCAGATGTGGATGATCTGAGTAATAGGACTCAAGTCTTTTTACATACTTTTTTCCTATTGCAATGCAAAATAATTCATTCAAAATAAATTCACAGTGCTTGCAACGTGAAAGGTAATGTGTTGTTGGATATAGTCAACTGTGTAAAGAAGATGGCAAGATTTATTATCACAACATGAGCAAAAATTACATTAGTATATTTCACCATGTAGGAATGTAAACTTTTCTGTTCTGGCATCATCCTTCTTATTACATTCAGTTAATTTCATTTTCCTCCGTGATATCATATCTGACAAAATTATCATCATAATCCAACTGACACTAAAAGATTTATGCCATTTCATTTGGTTTGGATAACTACTATACTGTACTTTCAATGAAAAGGCACCACCCTCTGGCTGATTCTGAAATACAACTAATTGATTGGGTTACTGGTGTTACATGTTAAATCAGAAATTCTTTTTTTTACAAGATGTAATCAATAATAATAATAATCAACCATCCCAGACAATTGTCCAGAAAATTTCAGAGTCTGTTTAGGATTGCAACTAACCTGATCCCCTGTTTATATACAGTATATATATATATGTGTGTGTGTGTGTGTGTGTGTGTGTGTGTGTGTGTGTGTGTGTGTGTGTGTGTGTGTCTAATTGTTTTTTTGTTTTTTTCATTCTTCTGCCATGATAGTATTTAAAATGTTACTTACTAATTAATAGGTTCATGTGATATGGAATGTTGCCGTTTTCACTTTTGTAATCACTACACTTTTGATAACTCACTGGAAATTTTCTTCCCTGTATTATAAAATGCACCAGTCACAAGTGGCTGTACCAATGCTGTGAGTGCTTACATGCACTGATATGTCGGCTGAGAAGCCCTCCTCAATGAAACAAAATGCAGTGTGCAAAACTGAGTCTCATCGGTAAATAAAAAAAGAAGTTGACAGGAGATTTATTTTGAACTAAAATCTACAGTGGCCGGCACGGTGGCGCAGTGGGTAGCGCTGCTGCCTCGCAGTTGGGAGACTCAGGTTCTGCTTCTCGGGTCCTTCCTGCGTGGAGTTTGCATGTTCTCCCCATGTCTGCGTGGGTTTCCTCCAAGTGCTCCGGTTTCCTCCCACAGTCCAAAGATATGCAGGTTAGGTGCATTGGCGATTCTAAAGTGTGTGTGTGTGTGTGTGTGTGTGTGTGTGTGTGTGCCCTGCGGTGGGCTGGCGCCCTGCCTGGGGTTTGTTTCCTGCCTTGTGCCCTGTGTTGGCTGGGATTGGCTCCAGCAGACCCCAGTGACCCTGTGTTCGGATTCAGCGGGTTGGAAAATGGATGGATGGATGGTAATGGATGGATGGATGGATAAAATCTACAGTGTGTATTGTTTATTATTATAGGATACATTCTTAAGAATTAATTGAGGTTTTTGACAGATGTTTTCAAAATATGAATTTTTTGGATGGATACTTTTTTAATTTGACACATTTGCACATTCTGGTATATTTAATCGGTTCAAATTCTTATGACAGTAATATTTATAATATCAGAAAAAAGTTTACTAAAGTACACTTTTTATACATATCATTGATAATTAAGGCACAATCCTATTATTCCTAATGTGGCCCATGAAATCAATAACAATCTGTTAGAACATTTTCTTTATCAAAATACCACTCTTCCAATGGAGTCTATGATAGTGGAATTGAATCTGTGATTTGATTATCATCAAATCAGTGACACAAAATGTTGGTGACTTTTTGAGGTCTCTGTCTGTGATTTTATAGCACCATTGAATAAAGATGCATGATGCTCTTGCTGTCAGGTGTTTTGTGTTGCTTGCTGTTTGCCCTCACTCCTCCTGTCTGTTTCAGTTGTTATGAAACCCTAATTATTCAATAGCCACATGATGGAAGTGGCAAAGGAAGTAAAAATGGCTTTACTTAAACTTGGAACATCTTGTTCCTCTGCTAAGCCATCATTGAGACCCTTTAGTGCTTTTGACTCTGCGTTTTTATTTTAAACACCAGAATAATCTATAAATTGAATTGGAAGTGAGGTGATTGAACAGCTATAGCAAATGGGGTATGTTTAGATTTTAAGTCAATGGTTTTTGAACTGCTCATATCACATTCTGTCATTTACTGTTTAATGAATTCAAAATATGGATTAGTTAAATTAAACTGGGATAACCCTGAATTTTTGTGTGTTAGTGACCTGGCCACTAAACTTAAACCTTCTCTGTATGCAACACTCCTCTAGTCATTTTAAATGGCTGGATAACTCACTAAGTGAATCCAGTGTCATTAGGTTCTCATTAACTGCCAATATTTTGTACTCGCTGTTTAACACAGCCACAGGCAGTTAAGCAAAGCTTATTAATGAGAGTTGAACTAATAAAATTGTCAGAGGCTCCTTATCAGTCTACAAGTTAGAATCAATCTGATTCTTCTTTTAATTTTTTAATGACTGAGAACTTGTGCCTTCAATACAGCACATGCTGTTTATTTTATTAGGTCAGAATTGCCACCATGAATTTGGTAAGACTATAACATTTGCATGCTGTTTGGAATATAAGGTACATCTTTTGCCATTCTCATAGTTTTATAGTTATACTATTACATATTCTTTCCATGTATGTGCTTTTAATTTCTGTATAATTCAAAAAATAGCTGTGAAGTTGGTAATGTCATATTCACAACATAAGATAGCAGAGTGGGCTCTCCGTATGTTAGTGTGTGATGTAGACTTTTAATGTTAGTAAGAATATGGCTCCATTAATCTCCCAAATGAGACTCTGAACATGTGTCTCCAATAGCTTTAGAGGAGCATTTCAACAGTGAATCTGTGCTTGCAGTTATATTAGAGGAGTATCTAATGGGAAGTGAGGAATGGAAATGGCACAGCACAATGCCATTTTATCATTTTTCAGTGTAGTCTCATTGAAGGTGAATGCACTTCTGCCACTGTTGTACCAACCTCTGGATGCCATGGGGAAAAAAAAATAAAACTTCTTGCAAGTCACACCACTGCATCACCTCATTGATGATAGCATCGCCTGCGTCAAAATGTCGACCACACCATTTTTACTTGTAACAAAGGCCCTACTTATTTTGATACTGCAGTAATTCATTAACGACTAATTTGTTTTATCTTAAATAATGTTCTCCTTGGTAAACCTGCTATAGTACACTATGTACCTTGTCAGAGGCTTTGCCCAATTGTCATGCAACTATCCACAGAAGTGGTAATACAATACAAATGCATTTTCAAGTTTGCATTAAATTACAGTCTCTAAGATGCTCTGTTTTTACTTTTGCTACATTCTACACCATCTAATTTTTTTTCTGAAAAACACATAAATGAAGTGGTCTGGACTTGGCAGGTTGCTGGCTCAATTAACCCCTATTAGGAGTCTTAATTCAGATTTATTCATAATAAAGGTATTAATTTGAGTGGTGTGTTCTTTTCCAACATTTTGATAATCCTTATGCTTTGAATTCTTTACAGCTAGTACTTGGAAGAGTGAGCCTTTTGGAGTCTTTCCAGAATACTATATTTTGAATGATAACAGGTGAGCCAATAACAGGACTGCTGGTAGATTTTGTTAAGTAATCAAATAATACAAGCCAGATGGCATTCATTAGCGCATCTGGCTTAGTAATAGCTCTGGTTTTTGTATGGTTTGGAGGACAATATAATTCATCCTTTTTGTCACGTAATCAACAAAATGGTATGACAGGTCTACTAAAAAGAGCAAAAGGTATGTGCCACCTGAATTTACATTACACTGTAATGTACAACTAATAATAATAATAATGCTAGGAGATTCTTTTTTAAATGTTGTTTGATATGCATTATACTTTGATGGTCAAAAATACCACAAACATATCTTCATTTTCCAATCTGGTATCTTCAGTCCTTGGATTTTGCTACATCTTGTCCTCCAGGATGCTTTTGACTGCCTCTTCAAGAGCAGATGGTTCACCAGTTCCTAATCCACATTCCGGCACATTTTGAAGAGAAGGGGGTTCAAAGAGGCCAAGGCTAGGAGTTTCTGAGACTGACTGACCCTGAAGCTTCTGCAACAGCAAGATACTGTCAATAGCACTTTGAAGATGTTCACTGAGGACACTATCTGCTTGAGGGCTCTTACATCTTCGTTCTTCTTGTCCTGGTGAGGGCTCTGACCTTGGTCTTTTGGCATATGGAGCAGGCATGCCTGTTTCTAGACATCTTTCATCAACCTCACCAAAATTCTGCCGAAATGAAGGACACAGTCCTTCTTCTTGATGATTTACAGTAGTCCCAGACTGCAGGCTCTTTGTCACAATCCCTTCTCCATTTTCTGCAGATTGCTTGCTTTTGTTCTCGAGAAAACTAAAATGGGCTCCATTCATAGCAGTGGTATTCTCACCACATCCTGTTGCTTTGGAGAATATTGACTGCTGGTGCTCTAGGGGAGCAGGAAGTCTTTGGATTGCTTCTCTAAAATCAAGACTGTCCCATGTCTGTTCCTTCTTACTGTTACCATTCACATTGTCCATGTTTATAGGCTCTAGTTCAGATCTAGCTGTAGAAGCAGGAGAAGAGACTGCCCATGGTTCACACACAGAGTTACGTACCACTTTGCTATAGCCAGCTTCTTGCTTGATAGTGAGTTTTAAACCCCCCCGTTTTCTAGATGGGTAAGTCCTCAGACTTTTGGTACAGTCAAACATTAACCTCAATGGAGGAGAAGAGCAAGGTGGATCAATAGGAGCCAAGTTAGGAGTCACACAAAGAGGAAGATCTGTATCTGGAGGAATGGTGGGCTGATTAGCAGGAGAGACATAGGAAACTGGTTTGTAATTTGAAGCCACAGGCCCATCTGTGAGACATTAATAAAAAACAGTGAGGTTTAACTAAAGTGGATATACTTCAGAGAGATTAAACTCTTTGAGGTGCCAGCATATCAGTGGTGTGGACACATGCAACAAAAAACATTTAGTCTAAAGTATGAAAGTTGTTTCACCATAACCCTTCTGATCTGTATATACTTGGCATAACCAAGGGAACAAAATAAACCTTTATTACTTGTAACAAATACAAAAACATGATAAAAACATCCTCTTAAAGTGTGTCTGCTACTCAGCCTTTCTAGTATGTTATAATATAAAACATTGTTGAGATGTATTTAAAACTTATTTTTAATTACAGTACATGTAAATTTAAAGTTTATGGTAAGCTGTCATAGCAAAATGGCCATTTATTAAAATGGGCTAAAGAGTACAGTAGTTAGTATATCTGTTTCAATCGCATTGTGCATTTCCATCCCTCTCTCTTTGTATGTCTTGTTGACTTTTTTCCATTGGACTTTCTAGCCCTTACACCCTTCTTTCTTTGTGCTTTTTGTTGCCTTCCTCTGTTGGACATTCCTACCCTCTTGTGGTCACTGGACGACATTACAGCCAGGCATGGAAGCCGGATGAAAGGATGTTTTAATCACATTTTATTTATTTTAATTTATAAATACAGATATTTAAAAAAAGAATTATTATAGCATGTACTAATGCTCTTTATTACTGCTTTATACAAATACCAGAAAGTCACTACATTCCACTAAATTAAGGTAATGTTGTACTGTTTTGGGGGGAAGAAAGGCCTAACTATATAATTAAGGTTCAGAAGAAAGACATGGCATATGCTAACAATATTAAGGTCTAAGGTCACATTCTAAGTTGCTGTTTGACAGCAGATTCCTTTTGTGTCTTAATGAGCTTAGACTTTCCTTTG
This sequence comes from Erpetoichthys calabaricus, assembly GCF_900747795.2. Classification (NCBI taxonomy): domain Eukaryota; kingdom Metazoa; phylum Chordata; class Cladistia; order Polypteriformes; family Polypteridae; genus Erpetoichthys; species Erpetoichthys calabaricus. Next base: position 50,324,921 of record NC_041409.2, read on the forward strand.
AAAACTGAAGTGCAATCTATGAAGTCAACATAACGTTAAAATAGAACAAAAATTGTCATTTGTATAATTCTGAGGTTTTAAAAAACCAAGATTATTTCAATGTTTTCTCAAGTGAACAATAAAGACTGTAATTTCTAACAGATACATTTCTGGATTTTTTTTTTGCTGATTTCAGTATATCTGACTTTAATAAAAGTAAATGGTTATCAGTTAAAAAAAAATCAGAAAAAGAAAAATTAGATAATCACATGAGAGAAGGCCATGTGGGCCAGACTGGACAGCCTGGTTCACTCATACCTGAAGTGAGTCTTCTAACCTTCTGTACCTCCCTGAGTTCTACTCGCTCATCGTGAAGAAATAAGCGTTCCAACATCACCATCTCTGCAGACTGCTTCACCTGCTTTTGGGACAATACAGACAGTATCAACAGTTTGTCTCCTTATAAGGCTGATCACTTTCAGAATGAGGAGACTAATGACAGTTAAGACAGTTTTAATTCCCATACCCTACTGGTATCTTATGTCTTGAGATAAGTTTGATTAAGTGATATTACAGATGTTAACAGTGTAAGAAAAGACACTATATTGCACCCGACCCAACACAGATTCACACGGGAGGCACGGGTAAAATAAAATAAACTATTTATTTTTCTTCAGCTGGAGGGCATGTCTTCCCTATAATCCCTCCAGCCACACCACAGTCCCAAGCAGAGTACAATAATCACACAAAGTAAACACACTTTCTCTTCCTCCAACACTCCTCCCTGGCAACCTCATCCTCTTCCTCCCAACTCTAGACGCTGAGTGGTGGTCGCTGTCTCCCTTTTATTGGGTACCCGGAAGTGCTCCAGGTGTTTGATTGCCGACATTCGGCTTCACTTCCGAGTAAGGTGAAACCAGTGCCCAAAAGGGACCAGCAGCTCCTGTTGCAGCACCCCCTGGCGGCACCTGCGGAACCTCACAGAGCTGCACAGAACTCCAATCCCCATGAAGCCCTGGGGGAGTCCGAGGCACCACTGCAGCCCAGGGAGGCTGCCATCTAACATCCAGGGGGAGATACTGGGCTTCTCACCCTTTTCCCCCTGGCAGATGTGGTGAACAGGTGTCCCGGCCATCCGTCACAACAGTTATTGGCATAATTTGTCTGTTAGACAAACATAAAATACAAAGACAAAAACCTTAGATCAGCTTACTTGAATTTCCTGAAGCATCAGTTGCCGATATTTATTGAGCATTTCCTGAGTGCGCTTTAGCAGCTGGCTGGACACAGTTTCAAATTGCTCATCCACTGCAGACACAGAATAAAAAAGGGCACCTTAGCATACCATCTCATCTGCACAGAAATTGTTTCTGTGTATTTTGTGCACTTACCACCTCATCCGCTTATTAACTTCACGTCTTAACACATTTTCAGTTTTCTTATAATACAGTTTATTTTTCAGTTCATAATCAGTTAATGTGCAAAATGATGTACATAGAAGAGATCACTTAGGGTGGAATATTGCACAGTATGAATGCTTTTATTTTTCTAGTCAGTCAATTTTTTGTTTCAAATTAATCCCAGACTTATTTTTAAATACATTAAATAATAATTGCTGGCAGTAAATGGGCTAAAGACCTTCTAAAAATTACATCCTTCCATTCACTTCCCGAGTGTGCGTAATCTGTCTCTGTGGTTGTTGTCAATTAGACTCTGTAGTGTTAGAATGTGACTTCTGTCATTTAGAAAATATTTATTCTAAAACAGTTATTGTTTATTTCGGCAGCACATCATGATTACTTTCTACTAACTAAGTGTCCTTTTGGAGCTTGTGTGTGTTCTTACTAGTTAATCAACAGAGCCATCTTGCCTTTGCACAACGTTTTGAGAAACAGATAAACAAGTTAGGATTTTGTTGGGAAAAAATAGGACAATAATATGAAAGTGACTTAAGGTTGGCATCTACTTATAACTATGTTTCTCAGTGTATTGTCTACTAACACCAACTTGTGTGTTAACTGATTACTATCCCGACATTGTTTCACCTTATCTTTTCAATATCCCATTACTTAGATCATATGTCACATCTTCCAGTCTGTCATGCTGTATTTACTAAACTCTTTAGCTTGTCTTTTCTTGTTCTTTGCATCTCGACAGCAATATGTCTGCATAATGCCTTACTGTGACTGTAACAGCCAAGTCAGAACATTTCTCTCCTTTTAATTCTCTTGCTTTGTAATCATTCCGGTGTGTGTTCAGACCAAGGTGTGTGTATGTGTGTGTTTATTTATTTGTTTATTTTCTTATCTACCTATTTATGTATTTATTTCATTAACGAGCCTCTCTAGAAAGCCAAATTTCCCCCCTTGGAACAAACAAAGTTTCTATTCTATTCTATCTGGTTCTTAATGCCAACAAAGCCAAGGAGCTGGTGACAGATTCAGAAAGCAGAAAGCAAACCACACAGCCATCTATATTGGAGGGGTTGCTGTTGAGAAGATAAGCAGTATTTAATGTCTTGGAGTGATTATCACTAATGAACTAAAGTTGGCACGTATTTTGGCTCTTATAAAATCAGGTTCACCAGCACTTCTATTTCCTCAGAAGTGTAAGGACAGCCTGCATTTCTCCGTCTCACAAACATTTACAGGTGCACAGTGGAGTATGTCATCACTGCCTGAATCACATCCTGGTAAACCACAAGAGTGTAAATCACTGCAGAGGTTAGTCAAGATGGCACAGAATATGACTGGCTCCCAGCTGCCTTCTTTTCATGAGATACACAACACTTGCTGAAGTTCAAAGGCACCCACGATGATTAAAGACCTTAGCTGTCCTGCACCATGGTTTTTTGCACTCCCATCTTTTGGCAAAGAGTACAGGCCCATTGGCACTTACATGAGTAGATTCAGGGACAATTTCTACCAACACACACACACACACACATTTATTTCATTGTATAATTTGCACCACCATTAACTTGACTTAATGTGATTTGCTCCTCCAAGAACATTGTGTTTTCATTGTGTTTAATATCTCAAGTCCATTCACTGTACACTGTCCTTTTAGAGTGACTCCTACTCTTATTATTTACAAAATTTGTTCAAAATGTAAAGCCAGTCATAACAATTTTAAACAATTTCCCTGGGTAATGCATTCCTTAAAATCTGAAACGTTTTTCCCTAAGAAAATATTGGTAAAGACAAATTAAACAAAATTTTAGAACACCTTTATAGCATGGAAATAAAAGAAGTAGTTTTTGAAGTTTAAGGTCAATTTAAGGTCCCCTGTGCCTTAACTGGGAAACTTGTTTCAATGCTGTTCATACACCATTAAGGAAAAGCAAGTTTGCAGAACTGATTCCCAGTCGTACCATTAAGCATTCTGTGACAACCTCTTCAATAATGAATTCTGCAATGCAATGGAATATTATTCTGCCTTCAGTACACTTGAATGACTTCAAAACAAGAGCAACGTGTCGATGCAAAACAGGCAATAACATACTCAAAGAGTGTTAGTGATGGCAGACAGAGAACAGCAAACTGATCCTTTTGAACAAAATCATCACTTGCATTTCCCAAAGCGTCAAAGCATCACAATAAATTCAGAAAAGAAAAATAAAATGAAGGTTGTACAAGGAACAGGCCCAGTAATGATACCTCCTATGTATCTTACCTACACTGAAATCATCCTTGGTAGGCAGTCGCCCAACAAAGGTGTGGTAGGGAAGGAGATGGACAATTGCATCTTCAACGGAGTGAAATGGAGTTGAACAGTCTGGATTCATAACAGTAGTGTGATCCTTATTAATTTGATGCTGGAACCTGAAATATATTTCATATATTCATAGTTATATGACAGAAAATTGCAAAGTTTACAAGAATAGTACATTTTCTATACTGACATACTATAGGCATATTTAGTTGGAGTAGGTGAAATTTCAAAACGCTTATTAACAAATAACAATAATGTAATTATACATAAACAAGCTGCTTCTGCATTTAACAGCATGATAGCACATGCTTTTTGTGCCTTAAACTCAATTCTTATGTGATGTGGAAATTGTGTGCTTCTCATACTAACCGAGATTTTTACAAGCACTCCAGTTTTCTCTGGAGATCACTCTAAATTTTATTTTAATTAAAATAAAAGAATTGTACATTTTTCTGCTTGTAGAAAAAATTATTGTCTAAAACATTTTATTTTGGTTAAAACATTGATATGTTTATTTGTACAAAGTACAATGGCAATAATTTGGCATCTGCTTTCCTACTCTAGCAAGAGCTTCCAGACCATCCTGGACAACATAGGGGTGAATGTTTGAAAAAGCTACATAGATGAGGTATTGTGACAGCTTCACTAACCTAATGAGCACAATGAATGAAATAATCTACGCTTATTTGTGAAAACTTTCATTTTCTTTCATTCTAAATTCCAGGCTTCTGACCAACATAATCACTTAAGTACAGTAGATTCTAGATTTGCACTTGGGTCACCACATAGCGAACTGTGCTTGGTACATTTATTACTTGAGGCACACTTTGGGGGCATTCTGACTAGACCTAGTGTTCACATTGGTCTCAGCAGCAGTCATCCCAGATTATCGGGCTCTTCATGCTACCAGAAAGTGAGCACTGCAACCCTGCAGAGGACCCTTAACACATATATACAATCTTAATTCTTCTTTTTCGTCTTTAAACAGCTCATGACCATAGGTGAATATAGCAATTCACATTAACTACATATTTTGTGTTATCTTAAACTGAAATGCTCCTGATCAAATCTCTCTGCCAAGTGTGTTCTCATGGTATTTACTGACCTGTGTGACAAATTACTTAGAAGACCGTTGAACATAATCGCACTGTCTCATCACCACATGTAGAAAAATAGATGGACTAATCTTGTGAGTTTGTTGGATGTGCAGTAGATGCCAGCATGACAGAAAAATAAAAAGCACATTACCTAATGACAAACTGTACTAAAATAAAAAGAAGAATGCTGTTAAATTTGGAAAAATCATGAAGAGAGTTGACAGCCTAAAACCTTTGTATTTTGTTTGCTAAATTTCAGACCTCCACATTCAAGATGCCACAAAGATAAGCAATGGCAAACTGAACTATGCAGAGGCAATAGGGACCTGAATGTCTCATGTGTGGCACCTACTAAAGGTATTGTCTGAATGATGTCTGCAGTGTGAGCTGTGCATCCACGCATGTATGCAAAATATAATACAATTTATTTTTGTATAGCCCAAAATCACACAAGAAGCGCCGCAATGGTCTTTAACAGGCCCTGCCTCTTGACAGCCCCCAGCCTTGACTCTTTAAGAAGACAGGGAAAAACTCCCAAAAAAACCTTGCAGGGAAAAATGGGAGAAACCTTGGGAAAGGCAGTTCAAAGAGAGAACCCTTTCCAGGTAGGTTGGGCGTGCAGTTGGTGTCAAAAAGAAGGGGGTCAATACAATACAATACAATACACAGAACAGAACAAATCCTCAATACAGTATAAAAATAAACATTTTAGAAGTTCGGAGCAGAATTTAACAGTAAATGATATCACATAAGAAGATTTGGATATATTTAGAGTCCTGGAGACCTCATCCATCAAGCTGCCTCCCCCATTTGGCCATTCCATGGCTGAAAGAGCGCTGGGCCAGCCGATGAGAGGACCCCTGTTTCCCATGATTCCTGCGATCCTCCATCAGGGATGGCTTTACCTTAGGCAGGCAAAACAACTTGACAGGTGGGCTGTGGCACCAAGTGCCACATTTGAGTACCGAGAAGAGAAACAGATTGCAAAAGAAATGGGGATGCACCTCGTCAGGTCTAAATTGATTTTTTTCTGTGTCAGATCTGTCAATTCAGATTATTTCCTAATCTTTTTTCTTCAGTCTTGTCTAAAATGAGCACAGGCCACTTAAACTAGGTAATATTTTTACTCTTGAACATTGTTTTACCTTTGCCAGTTAGCCAAATTTCTAAATCAAACCCTCTAATGTAAACTGTAACTCTTTTAAATATATTTTAAATGTCACATAAAGCCATGCATATAAAAATAATGGATTTTGCTTACAAAGTGTTTTGGCTAAATATCTTTAATTTCTCAAATCAGAACTAACAAATCCTTAGTTTCGAGTCCTGTTTGCAGAGTGTGTATCACCTGTTTCACATTTGATGTGAAGAAGGATTACTAATTTATATTATTATAAAAAAGATTACCAACAATGATTAAAATATAAAAAATCACAAGTCTAATAACTTGCTTATCATTTATGAACACCTAGAATCCATCACATCAGAATGTTTTATCAACTTGAGCTACAGTTAGTTTTGTGGTTCTTACCCTTGTGAATTCTCTTCCTATGCCTGTCCATGAGGTTTCAGCATTTACATTAAAATCATTCTGAAAACTCACAATTTCTTCCTTAAATTGCAATCAGCAACACCTGTAATATTTTATGTGACTTTTTCTGGTGTAATGTAGGATGTTTTGTACAGCACATTATAGGAGCATTCACCATGAACAGCACTATTCCAAGACTTCATTTTCTGACATTGCATTACCTTTTTATGTTTAATGTACAGTCCTGTTAACTATACCTTCTATTTCCTTTATTATGTCCACATAGCGAAATGTTTCTTAAAGGTTTTCAATAATGCTAAATATAAAAATTTAATATACAAAATTGGCACTGGCTGATTGCTGAATTCTAAAAGTCAACCAGATACAGTGGGTCCTTGGGTTACCACATCTCGACATGCGACATTTCAAGTTTACAACACTCACTCCCATAAAAAGTTTTAAAAATTGAGATGTGAGAAGGAACAAAAGGTAAGGATTTGTTTTTACACTCATTTTTTCTGTTACTACAGTACAGTGCACAGTACAGTATATTTATGTAATTTTCCTTTTTCTGTGGTTTAGTAGTGTCTTTATGTTCTAGATTATGATTTTGCAAATGTGTTAGGATAGGTAAGTGAGTTAGGCTAGGATGTGTTTCGGCTTACACCAAAATCTGGGTTACATCACTGTTGTAGGAACAGAACTGTGTCGTAACCCGAGGACCCCCTGTATTTGTAAAACTGGGATTACTTATGAAACTGCAGAGAGGTGCTTTGTTATAAAGATCATCTTCTTCATCCCTGTAGTTCAAAGATTTCACATAAATAGTTGAAGTAATCCTTCAGTACTGCCTGCCTGTTTAGGCAAAGTCACCCAAACATGGTTTAAAAAACGTGAAACTAGGCTGTAAAATGAAGGCATCATCCTTAGTTTTAATAAAAAGTGGCATAAAGGCTGAAATCATCAAATTCACAACTTTTACCTTGAAGGTTTGCCAGGAGTTAAAGCAGAGAAACCTGCAAGAAAATTGAAAAGAGAGGGCATGTTCACTGAAACAAGTTTCTGACCTTTGTCTTTGAAGCTGGGTGTCTAGAGACCTTTCCATTTTTGCAGACACAGTTGATATCTGGCATAAAAGCAGAAACGCAAATTGTTAGATTCATGAAATCCTTTTTTATTTATGGCCTCATGCTTTAACTTTTAAGTTAGTCAAATTGTGCTTACATCCTGATTTTAAGTGTTTAATTAAGTGCATTTAAGACTCTGTTAGCACCATAGGATTAAAGATAGAACAATCCATATTGTCTTTAAATTTAGCCTAAACAGATATTTATCAGTTGTTTTCATTTTTAATTTTGAAAAAATCCTTTCAGTTTTGGTTGCACTTTTATTCTCACTCTCATCCATTCAGCTATGCTAGAAAGTATTTTATTAATGTATTAATGTCCTTTAAATTAAAACTTGTAGCTTTCTATTTTGCAAAGAGAATTATGTGGGTGAAACAGTTTGAGCTTCAAAAATCTTGTCTGAGCATCTTCACATGAGTAACATTCTGAAAATGACAATCACATAATTAAAATCAACATATATGTATTTGATCTAAATTGTGATCCAATAATTTGATTTTTTTCATCTTTTCAATAATCTGTGCTTCATATGCAAAAAAAACTGAACTGATGAATAAACCTATACAGTAAGTGTAAATGATGCTTAAGATGGCATTACCTGTTTGTAGTGTTCCTATAATGTGGATTTGTTTTAATTTTACCTAAAGTACTTTTTCATTTGTGCATTTTTTTTTTTTTTACAGATGCCCCCATTTTATGGATTCATTGAAATAATCTGGACATAAGTGCAATGGTTGGGGCACAAAGCCAGAAGTACCCCCTTTTAATTGGTACTTACAAAAGAAAAAATCTAGAAAAAACACAAATTGGCTTGCACTATGCCAGTTACACAATGAGTGATCTTGATGCTGATTTCTGTCTGCCCGCCTGCTCTGGGTCAAAAAGACACCCTCTTGGCTACATTCTTTCACCTTTAAGGGCCCTGGCTCTCGGAGGGCAGGACTGACATTGCCCTTTGGGGGCAGGCCTAAGCCTCCTCTCTTGGTGCCTGCTCAGAGCTGCAGAGAAAGCAGGATATCCTGTACTGTTAGTGACAGTGCCCCCTCCTGCCTTGTAGTGATTGTTTGCCTTCCAAGTAATCCTGATGCACACGTGCTTGACATAGTCATGTGCAACAGTTTAAAGATTGGCACAATTCACCACCTGGAATCCCAGATTACAGATTCCTTCGAAATTCAATGTACAATTATTTTTGGTTAGAATTCCCTGGTATTAAAACTTTAGCTTCATCTTTTGACTTTGATGTAGGATTTTTCTTCAGCCTTGATAATAGTGTGTTTTGACTTTTTGGTTCCAGCCCTTGCCTATTTATATTAACTATGTCCCATTCCTGTTAAAGAATCTTCCATCCCATAAGTACCAAATCTCAAAATAAGGAAGGTTTTAACACTGTGGGCATCATGTGTTATTTGGGTTCTGCACAGATTTATACATAAAGTGTGTTTTAGTAAATAAAAATACATATTAGGCTTTTTACTTACTGTATACCGTAAAAAAATCAATGAAAGGTCATAGAGCTAATTTGACCTGTTACATTCTCTGATCATACCTTATTATTTAAAGAATGTGTCGGAAACTTATTCTGGGAATAAAAAGCCTGCACAAAATACCTTTATATATGGTATTTTAAAACATAATTCATTTTAGTGTCAAATAATGGTTTGGAGCTGTATACAAGGTGTAATTAATTATTTGGCTCTAATGGACTTCTTCCAATAAATTGTGAAGTACTTCCAGCTGTTTTGTTTTCCATTATTGTCACCATACATGCATAATCTAAACCTGCTCACTTCATTACCGAGTAATCGGTTACTGTTTGTACCTCTGCTGCATTGGTTGTAAGGCCAGGAACTAAATCTAAATAGACCGTGCATATTTACTAATTTCAGACTGAATAAATGTTTGAGTCATCCTAACATATTGTATATGTCAAAGATTTGCCCCAACACACAAAATGACATAAGGAAATGGTTCCATCCATTTTTCCTTGTAGTCCACCTGTCACAGCTGTGGTTCATTACCTGTTGTTCTGTCTGTTGCTGCGGTGGCTTCAGTGTTGAATCAGCTCCTGCTGGATTTATTAATCTCTCTGCCACAAGATGTGTTGCTGGTTCTGTCCAAACAAAAAAAAAAAAATTTGAACTGTCCATGGGCAGCACAGTGGCGCAGTGGTAGCGCTGCTGCCTCGCAGTAAGGAGACCTGGGTTCGCTTCCCGGGTTCTCCCTGTGTGGAGTTTGCATGTTCTCCCCGTGTCTACGTGGGTTTCCTCCCACAGTCCAAAGACATGCAGGTTAGGTGCATTGGCGATCCTAAATTGTCCCTAGTGTGTGATTGGTGTGTGGGTGTGTGTGCCCTGCAGTGGCCTGGCTCACTGCCTGGGGTTTGTTCCTGCCTTGCGCCCTGTGTTGGCTGGGATTGGCTCCAGCAGACCCCCGTGACCCTGTATATAGCAGGTTGGAAAATGACTGACTGACTGAACTGTCCATACTACATTGCATTGTGTCAAACAGCCATGCTGCAAAGGGCCATAAGGCAAACAGATAATTAAGAATTTCTCTCTTTCCTTTAATTTGCCCATTTGTTAGAATTGTAAATAAACACAAAAAGGGGAATCGAAAAGTATTATAACCTTAAATATAAACTGTCTCTTTGAACTGGGATATAAAATGGTAGAGAAGAATAACGTCTTAGATATGAACTTACAGAAAATGATGAGTCACTTGCCCACAACATCAAATACACAATTTTCCATTACAGTTTCATAGGAATTGGAGCGTACCTGAATGGTATGAATGAGCCCTAAACAGGGTGCTGATTTTGCATAAGGCACTTATGCTTGCTCCCACTGAGCCAAATTAGAATTGTTAATTACGCTAATATGCACATCCTTGGTATGAAAGAGGTGCATCAATTGCCCAGAGAACATGGGGGAAAACATGCAAACTAAATTCAGACATTGACCAGGCCTGTAATTTAACATGTTCACTGGACAGGTAGGGTGGCTGCTCTAACCATACTGTAGATAAATGCACTTACTGTATATCTTAATTTCTTGTTTGGTTTTAGTTTTCTATGGCAATGTCTTCAATTATCTTCATGAATGTAGTAACTGGATTTCTTCTCTTGTTAATGACTACTTTACAGTAGCTTATAATCTGTTATATGTTGTGAGCTTCTGATGAAGAGTTGGGGGTAGATAATGTACATAAATAAATACTGACCTGCTTTGCTAAAAAAGTACAAACAGTGTGACAGGCATCAACTGTATGGGGGCCGCCAGGGGGACCTGCAGAGCCCTTCATTGGGCTCTCACCACACCTGAGAGTAATTCCAGGTCAGATTAATGAGCCACGTGGAACACTCCCAGGGCCATCATAAGAGGAGCCACCTCATTCCATTCAGACAGCCAGAGTCGGGAGGAAGAAGGATGAAGCTTGTGAGGGAGGAGTAGAGGCAGAAGGACTAGGAATTGGCAGCTGAAGGAAGGACTGTGTTGTGGTGCTTTATGTGCTGTGCTATGGGGAGCAGAGAAAAGTGCTCCTCAGCTGTAAATAAAATATGTGTGCTGGACTGGAACTTGTATCTGCCTGTCTGTGTTGGGTTAGGGTGGCTATACTCACCCTGGTGGTCCACAACAGATAATGCATTGTAGTTGCCACAGATAGTTTACATAACTTTAGGAATTTATAGCAAATTTACATAAACCATATTGCGGACACAACAGGACAGCACCATAAATTCATATATACTTTCAAAAATGTTGTGTATAAGAAAATTGAACAATTCGTTGCAGACCTTCCAGCACTAACACACATCAATTGATGCCATTGTCATATCTCCTGAATTGTAATCTACTGTGCATGAAAAAAGCCTAGTTGTGTTCCGTTTTGCAACTCCATTATAAAATATTGTTAAAAAGCACTTGAACAAGGTCTACTAACTTATGTAATTGCATTCTATTATTGCTATTACTTTTGATTATAGCTCATAGTTACAAAACTTTTTAATAAGCAAAAGTGTAATAAATGAGTCTTGGATGAAATAAGTAAAAAATGTGAAATGCTGATCTTTCGTATCAGTTAACTTAGTCGTTGAACGCACCTGAATGTTACACCATTCGTACATTGTCTAATGTTTTTAAATGCATGGGGCAATAAACAGTCTTTGTCTGCCCAATTTTGACAAATCACCATTTGAAAGGAGTTTCCTTTTTAGTTAGCTGTATGCACCTGGTGTATACTAAACATAAAGTTGTTTTTTTTAATTTTTGTAGTGACAATTACTGTATTTTTAGATGAATGTGAGAACCAATGAATTATGAAAGATGAGCAATTATTAAATGAGCATTGCATTTGTTTATGTTGTGTGAGCATTGCCATTTGCCTTTTGTACATGATGCAAACATTTTTGGAAAGTTATCTTCACCACTGATTGAGAAAATATGATAGTAGGATATAAACTCACTGTTGACACTTCTCTGGATTGGTAGGGATGAAGATAGTCCCAAGGGAAGAGACATCCTAGGATTTTCCATTGTAGTCAATGAAGCTTTAATGTTGTTCACCGTAAATCCTTGGCTGGTGGCTATAGTCTGTGTGCTGACAGTGTGAGTACTTAGGGGTGCAGACAAGCTTCCATTACGCCCATTGTCAGATGGCAGGTTGTTCATGGGCTGCCCATTTAGAAGGGAGCATAAGGGGCCATCATGTCCATTCACTGGAATGCTTGCGGTGATTGCTTGCTGGTGACTCTCCAAAGGAGAACTGAGGCGCACCGGATGTGAGGCAGCTTGGGGAGTTATTATTGTCTGATTACAAAGAGGAGACCGCAAGGGCTCAGCTGGTCCAATGAGATGGGCTGAAGGAGGGGTTGATAGCTGCTGTAAGTGCTACATAGTGATAAAATAAGAAAAGGAGAAAGACGTTACACTGTAGTGAGTTTGGCAATCTGTTCTAGGCTTAAAATAGGAGATGAACACAGACACTAAGAAGTGTGACAGACTACTGCTGCCCAATAAGCTTTGCATTTCCTTTGAGATCCTCTAGAAAACCATCAAACAAAGTATAGCAATATTTCACAATCGTACCTTCAAACACAGAATAGCAGTTTTCAAGGTGCAGAGAAACACTGTTTAAATCCTAAATCAGCAATTTGTATTATTTATGGACCCTTTTTACATGTATTTTATTGAATTTCTTTATTTGGTACCATTGGGCTTTGCCCCTTGCTCACTCGCTCGCCAACCCCCCGGCCTGCGCTACATGCTAGCCACTTTGCAGTTCAACCGTTCGCATATGGGGATGTGGATGTACAATTTAAACAGATTTTTATTTTCATGGGAACCGTTACATATGCATAATAGAACTAACTATTTTACATTACAGCGAGTAATTAACCATATTAAAAAATAGTAAAACGTAATAAATTGAAAGTAAATTATGTTTCATGTTGCGTTAGAGGTATTCTTTGATTGATACGATTTCGTTCTGTTTGACTTTGAAATTAACACGCAAATACTTTTTAAACTTACACTTTTACTGTAAAACTTAAGACAAAACAATTTTTTGAATTATATTTTCATCAATATTGCATTGAATTTTAATTCTGTGTTTGGACTTTCATTGTAACAACGCAATGTATAACTGCCCGTGATTGAATATTGTTTCTTTCTCTCTACTCAATAAAAAGAATTTTTCGAATGTTTGGCTCTGAGATTTGTTAATTGTCTTTGCAAAAGCTACCCTAATGGGAAGATTTTAACGTTTTAATACGAATGGCATATTAAGATCTCCTTTGTTGTCTAATGTTATCCGTGGAAGATTACCAACATTACTTTTCTTGGATACATCCTTCTTTCTACAGTAATTAGTTTGTTGAAAGACCGGAAGTTGTTAACAGTTGTAGATATTTTTCGGGATATTGTAAGTTGATGTTTTCATGTTCCACATGATCACCACCAACTGTTTCAGCATAGTCTATTAATACGCATTTAACCAATTTGCCGTGTAACCAATCGACAATTTTTGCATAAATTCATTTGGCGTCATCGTTTCTCTGTGCTAGGATTGCCCGTGTACTTATTTTTTCTGTTGATAACCCTTCATGATGAAATTCTTCAATAAGATTTGGACATAATACATCTTCTTTAACTGGAAACTTAGAGTGAGGAAAACGTAAAAATTTATAAGAGCTGAGAGAGCAGGAACTGTGTCTGACAAAATCATTCACACCAATGAGAGGTGAGAGGACCGTGTGGTGGTTGAATATGGTTGAGAGGAGGGCGTGACTTGAAAAAAATCTCATGGCCAAAGTCTCGCGGGATTTGAAAATTTTTTTTTATATAATAGAGAGATAACACACCAAGACTTAATACAATTATCGTGTAGTTTTAGGCTTTGTCATATTTCTATAAATGATTCCCTTGTAGCTTAAGACAATTAATAAGGGTCACACAAGGAAATTAATGGTAGGAAATGTATTTACAGCCTTGAGACTGAAAAGTCCAGCTCTTTTATCACTAGGGACACAACTCAAAATTATTATAATTGATTATTGTTAATATTATATTTATTATTAAATCATACAAAGGCTGGTAAGTGCTGCTCTTGCTCAATTTTTGGGATGTTACCACAGTCTTCTCTGGAGTCCACACTGATTTTTTTAAATTAATTTTTGCTTGTTTTAAAAATGATATCACAATGAATGAATTCCAAGTAACTCAGAAAAGTGTTAGTACATTTTACTCATATACAGTGAAATCCTCTCCTAATCATCTCCACACTGGCTTCTAAATCGAGAGATCACAACTACTTACTAGGTAATGTTTCCTTTACAACCTTTATTGCCATACCTTCTGCGCAATGTTCTGCATGCAATCTGCCCCACTATTGACTTCGATCAGAAGGTCATGATCAGTCGGCTCTGGAAGTAGCTTGCCCTCATATTTCAGCTGCTTGTGTAACCGAAACGGGGCATCTGGTGCCTGGCCTTGGAGAAGTGCTGGGCTAAGGAGCTGAACATTAGGCAAGGCTGCTGGGTGTTGGATTTGGTTTGAAGTCTGGAGGGCTGCAGGACTGTCAGTTTGTGACTAAAAGAGACATGTGGTAAAGCAAAAACGTCAGCAACACCAACTCCAACCTTTTTTTTTTTTGTATGTATCATCAATAGTTTTTATTTCTACTCCCTCAGTTACGAATAATTGATTACAGGTAATGTCAGTCCAGTTAATTTTCTACTTCTACTTTTCTACTTCTGGATCTTTCCACAGGATAAGCAATGACAAACTCTGATCACTCATATAAGATAGTATGAAAACTGCATGATAAAGCTTGTTTTACAGGACTTCTGAAATAATAAACTAACGTGAAACTGACAAGATGGATTTCAGACAAAAAATCCTACAGTTAAGACAAATATAAAATGGAAGGAGACATTTGAAAAATTAAAGCACCAATAGTTTCTGATATTTGACATTTGAATTACATTGACTAATCCATTACATTTTACCAGTAAATATTTTTTTTAACTAGCTAATGTTACAAATATAAATCTTACAATATCAAATGCTAGAAATCTAACAGTGGGATTCTCTGACAAACCAGATTTTAAAATCATGTTGTTACAATGTGAAAATATTGTGAATTATCTTGCAATCTTGAAACTGGATAATGGAGGTACTTTTGGTAAAAAGCCACTAAATTAGATTTCTGTTTTTGCAGTGGTATCAAATAAATATTAAGTATCGTGAAATTTCACTGGTATTTGTACTGAATACTAAAATTCTAGAACTGTGGCATCCCTAAAGCCCTGTATGAGTGACATCCACCTTTGAATGACTGACCCCACCAAGATTCTAAATTGTGGGGGTTATTTTTCTCATTAAAATGTACATTAATCCTGGAGGTGGTTTAATGTGGATAATTTACCTGATACTAAGTAGTATTCCTTATATTTTAATAGGTTTCGATCGGAATCTTCCTGAAATAATATGTATTGGGTAACTGGTACACAAAAGAGTCCAAAAAAAACTTAGAAGAACTCTCAGAACTTGAATTCATGTCAATTTCAGTGCCAACTGACATCTTTGAAAATACCCACTTTTAAATACTGACCTCAATTACCAAACATTCAATTAGATTATTTCTGCATAGTTAAACCCCACACAACATCACAGAAAAATAACATTTTAAAGTGAAGAGAAATTACGAGCTCTGGTAATGTTAGGAAAAATTCAACTTGTTAATAACATTTAGAACTACTGTGTATTAAATTTTCAAAATATGATTAATGGTGGAGCAGCTTACCTGTTGTTGTTCAAGTAAGTCATTTCCATCACAGTCAGGTTGGCTGCTTTTTGCTGGGCACCCAGTTGCTAGTGGCTGAAAACCTGTAGACCCTTCAGATGGTAACAGTGAAGCTGAGGGCTGGTTTTGAGCTGGGAATGTCGTTGACTGAACACCATGAACTACAGGTTGACCATTCATGATAGAAACAGAGGCCAAGTCTGGAATGGATGCTCCTGGGCCAGGCTGTATGCTGAGTGCGGGGCCTAAAACTCCAGAGCTGTTAAGTACAGTTATCTGGTTACCAAGTGAAGTTGTTCCAGGCAGAAGGGTCTGGGTTGGCTGTACTGTATTTCCATTCTGTGGCCCCGATGACTGAGTAGAGAAGCTACTGGTCAGCTGTGTAGGCATTTGAAAGATCGTAGGAGCACTAGTCTGAAACTGGAAGGGTCCAGAAAGGATTGCACCCTGCCTAACAGCAAATTGTCCATTTGGTGTTGTGAATACTTGACCGAAATTCAGCTGACCAGAGGGGGTAGCTAAAAGCTGGGTAGTATCTACCAGCGGACCAGAGGTGCTATGTCTTACCACTGGAAGTGGTTGAGTACTAGAGCTTTGGTTAGGCAGGAAAGACCGAGCAGAAGGTGCTTGAGAGATGGAAGGTGAAGAAGTTGTGGCAAGATGCCCAGGAAGAATAAATTGGTTTGGTGTTGGGAAAATGCCTTGAGGCTGGATAACAATGCTGCTTGTCTGGTTCAGGAGCTGCAGGCTGACGGGTTTGGCAAGACCCTGAGAAGACTGTTGTTTAACAACATTATTATGAGCAGCTGAGAGCAGGAAGTTCTGATGAGGATTTCCTGAAACAAACGTCACACCTGCTGGATGCCTGTGCTGCTGGTTTGGGCTAACTGTGGTGCTGATGGGTTTAGGACTAATTTGAACCAACCTGGGCTGAATGCTCACAGGCAACTTAGGCTGAATTGGCAGAGGAGCCCGTGGGATAAGAAGACTTGACCCCATGTTTGCTCTGATGGCATGGGAAATTGGGGTACTGCTAAATAAGGAGCTGCCACTAACATTTGGTACAGTTTTCTGGATCAGAACACTAGAACCATGGGCAGGATTGAGAGCAAGCGGCTGCTCTGAGGTTGGGGCAGGGAACACTGTTCCTGGCAAGAGACTCATGAGCTGTGGCGGTGTTGGCTTTCCAATTAAAGAAGGACAGCCTGGTCCAACTGCCATCAAGGAAGGCTGAGGAGGCTCCACTGCAGCTTGCGTGTCCTTAGGTACATTTTGCAGGCCTGTCAATTGAACCCCACCAAGGCCTGAAACCATTGGATGCACAGTCAGTGCTTTTGGTAAGGCATGTGAAGGAGGCTGTAGTAGAGTACCCAGGTCTGCATGTTGACCATCTGAGGTCACATACAGTGGTACGATATCTGCTGGCTGAGAGCCAATGGCCCCAGCTGCTAATCCTGCCTCTTCTGCCAAAGTCTGCTCCGTAATGTCAGCCTCTTGCAGGCTCTGCTGCAGGATATCACATGCCTCTTTCTCCTGCTTGTCCTCCTGTTCCTCACAGGCCTTCTCCATGCAGGCACCATCTTCGCTTGAATCCTGTGGAGGTGAAGCCAGAAGTGCTTCCTCCAGGAAAGAGAGGTCAACACAGTTGGTGGGCTGGTGATTTTCCACAGGAGGGTCATCTGCAAGTATGGACACAGGGCTCTGAAACAATAAAGTAATAGGGATGAGAAGCCACTCGGCAGAATGTAATTTTATTGGAATTAAAGAGGAAAAGTCAGAGAATTGCTAAAATCAATTTGCTTTGTGTTCTGTAGCAACAGTTTAACATAGTGACATTTTTGACAGTACACTCATATTTCCATTTAAAATTTACAATTTTTACTCATACAAACGGTTTGGTCTTCTCAGCGCAGGTAAACCAATTAGAAGCACCTGCATCAGACATAGTAGTTATCATGTACTTTCAATATGATTTTGTGTGTTCTTAATTTTTTTTGTAGGCTTCCCTTTCCAAACAGTTTTCACAAATGAATCACTGTAGATTCATTACCTGGGGGATATGGGTGTAGCTTTAACCACAACTGAAGAGAAGACTAATTAAGAATTTACTGCTGCATTTGAAATGTTATCAGAACAGCTGATATCCTGCAAAATAACTCTCCATTAGCACATCTGTTGATATTATTTTAAAAAGAAAGACAGATGTACAGTCGATAATGAAGCATGCACATGAAAAAATATCTTTAATAAATGGCTTAGAGCAGTGGATTTCAACCTTTATTTTTCCAAGCTCCCCTAGAGAAGCATGAGAAAATATTAGGACTCCCTTTCACAGACCATGATTTTTACCCTTTTGTTCTTTTCCTGTAGTCTTGACAAAGGTTCTCTTTTTTTAAACTCACATTAATTAACAAACACATTCTTGCTACTATGTTATTACCTTGGCAGTGTTTTTTTAAAGTATAATACAAAATTAACATAACATTTCAAAAATAGCCTGTGAGTTTGTATTAAATAAAAGTTAGTTATTAGTAGTGATTGAATTTCTTAATCATAACATAAAAATAGTTGTTTTTTTAGGGATAAATGATAGCCATATATGACCAAAATAGAGAGTTTGTCACTGCTGATATTTTTGATATCATTGATATTGTTGTAATTTTTTTAAATCTTTGAATGTGTATTTTGAGTTGCACCAAATGCAACACATGGACAACTATATTTGTGTATTAGATCAATGCATTTATTGGTCATTGAAAAACACGGTAATGTACTTGTCACAGTTAAAGGCCAAGAAACAAATAACCTATTTGTAAATTACAGTATAAGTGTATCAGTATTGTCATCAAGCACTTAATTTTAATCTTAATGTATAGTGTTGCTTATTTGCATAACTGTTGACTTGCTGGGTTGTTTGGAGTTTCGAAGCAATTTAAGTAAAGCCTCTGAGGCAGAGAAAAGGAGAGGTGAGAAACCGAAGGAGAGAGGAGCTATACTGGTGTTATTTTCATTCAGTTGCTTAAAGTATTATTATTTAGAATAAACAGTTGTTTTGTCATGTGTATATTAGGTCCATAAATATTTGGATAGAGACAACCTTTTTTTTTAATTTTGGTTCTGTACATTACCATTCACGCACAATGAATTTTAAATGAAACAACTCAGATGCAGTTGAAGTGCAGACTTTCAGCTTTAATTCAGTGGGGTGAACAAAATGATTGCATAAAAATGTGAGGCAACTAAAGCATTTTTTTTAACATAATCCCTTCATTTCAGGGGCTCAAAAGTAATTGGACAAATTAAATAACTGGAAATAAAATGTTCATTTCTAATACTTGGTTGAAAACCCTTTGCTGGCAATGACAGCCTGAAGTCTTGAACTCATGGACATCACCAGATGCTGGGTTTCCTCCTTTTTAATGCTCTGCCAGGCCTTTACTGCAGCGGCTTTCAGTTGCTGTTTGTTTGTGGGCCTTTCTGTCTGAAGTTTAGTCTTCAACAAGTGAAATGCATGCTCAATTGAGTTAAGATCAGGTGACTGACTTGACCATTCAAGAATTTTCCACTTCTTTGCTTTAATAAACTCCCGGGTTGCTTTGGCTGTATGTTTTGGGTCATTGTCCATCTGTATCATGAAACGCCGCCCAATCAATTTGACTGCATTTAGCTGGATTTGAGCAGACAGTATGTCTCTGAACACCTCAGAATTCATTCGGCTGCTTCTGTCCTGTGTCACATCATCAATAAACACTAGTGTCCCAGTGCCACTGGCAGCCATGCATGCCCAAGCCATCACACTGCCTCCACCGTGTTTTACAGATGATGTGGTATGCTTTGGATAATGAGCTGTTCCACGCCTTCTCCATACTTTTTTCTTGCCATCATTCTGGTAGAGGTTGATCTTGGTTTCATTTGTCCAAAGAATGTTTTTCCAGAACTGTGCTGGTTTTTTTAGATGTTCTTTAGCAAAGTCCAATCTAGCCTTTCTATTCTTGAGGCTTATGAGTGGCCTGCACCTTGCAGTGCACCCTCTATTTACTTTCATGCAGTCTTCTCTTTATGGTAGACTTGGATATCGATATGCCTACCCCCTGGAGAGTGTTGTTCACTTGGTTGGCTGTTGTGAAGGGGTTTCTCTTCACCATGGAAATGATTCTGCAATCATCCACCACTTCCGTCTTCCGTGGACGTCCAGGTCTTTTTGCGTTGCTGAGCTCACCAGTGCTTGCTTTCTTTCTCAGGATGTACCAAACTGTAGATTTTGCCACTCATAATATTGTATCAATTTCTCGGATGGGTTTTTTCTGTTTTCGCAGCTTAAGGATGGCTTCTTTCACCTGCATGGAGAGCTCCTTTGACCGCATGTTGTCTGTTCACAGCAAAATCTTCCACATGCAAGCACCACACCTCAAATCAACTACAGGCCTTTTATCTGCTTAATTGATAAGGACATAACGACGGACTTGCCCACACCTGCCCATGAAATAGCCTTTGAGTCAATTGTCCAATTACTTTTGAGCCCCTGAAATGAAGGGATTGTGTTAAAAAAATGCTTTAGTTGCCTCACATTTTTATGTAATCGTTTTGTTCACCCCACTGAATTAAAGCTGAAAGTCTGCACTTCAACTGCATCTGAGTTGTTTCATTTAAAATTCATTGTGGTAATGTACAGAACCAAAATTAGAAAAAAGTTGTCTCTGTCCAAATATTTATGGACTGTAGTATAGTGAAATTCTTATTTGCTCATCCTACCAACATGCTACATGTTGCCACTGACTGCTACCAGGATAAAGAAGAATGAAGAAAAATACCTTTAGGTATCTTTTTTTTTTTTACCTTGTGTAATCACATCTAATATTTCTACTTCCTTTGTGTAACATGTTACATGTATTTTACAGTAAATGTGTAAATATTTTATACATTGGAAGCAGTTAACAATGAACCAAAAGACATTTGGTCACCAGTTTATTTATGGGTTTGCCTATGTGCCATTTTAAAATTTATACAGCACTAACCATACTGCAAAATTAAAATAAGTGTCTTGGATTGAAATAACAGTACCGAAAACAATATTCTCTACAAACAATGTGAGCCAAATTTCAGCATCATTCTCTTCAGAAGCGAAGAAAATGTCAATGCTTTTCTTTCCTTATTACAAATCCTCTGTGTGGTGCAGCAGTGAAATTTGTAGACTGCCTGTATTTCATATAACACCTTTCAAGGTGAACAGCATAACTCGCATATTATGCAAAGCTTTATTTTTGTTAAAGAGATCCTTAGTCATATAGACACAGCACAAGCATTTTCACTGACTTTCTCAAAGTAATGTCAGGGCTGACTTTTGCAGTTCCAACAGGTGTGGTGTATTTCAAACAAAACAAAGATGACAAAAGGTCTGTTTGTGAGAAATGTTAAACAAATGATACTCACTGCAGGAGCTGTAAATAGGGTGGTTTCAGCATCCGATGAGTTAATAAGTATGCCGTCCGTCTCCAGCTGTTAAGGAAAACAAAAGTATATCATGTATGTGCGTTCATAGCTTATCAAACTAAAATATAAAAGTGTCAGTGTCCAGTGTCTGTGCTTTGTGGCTTCAAACTAGGTTTTTAAAGAGCTGATTATACAGCAAGGAATTGCAAAAGGAGAGAATTCACATGTGTAAAGGAAGCTCATCTTTGTCAGCGACAGTTAATATATGTCATTAGGAGTTCACATTTTCATATGCTACTGAGGCATGATGTGCCTTACAAAATGGCACTCAGCAACTACAACCTCCTACTTACAGCATGAATAGTAAAACATGAACTGCATACCTCATTTGTTCCATGTAGAAAATCATTCAAGGCTTGAGGGTCACTAAAACAAAAAGCAGATGTCAGAGGTTATCCATTCCAGATCAAGTATCTTTGTAGTTCATTATAAAAGGATGATTCTTTTTTAACATTTCAGTTTATTAGATAAGTGACAATAAGAAATAATAAAAAGAATTGAAATGTAGGTCAAGCAATAGCTGTTCCTTGTTAAATATATCAATCTTCCTCTGCTTTAGGTCACATAAAATACATGTGTTATCTTTATAAGACACTGGTTTTGCTACGACGATCATTAACATACAGGTATTCAAAATCCTCAAAGGAATCGATAAAGTAAATCCAGAATAATTCTTTCAATATCATGGTGAATCATGTACTCTAGGACACCAATGCAAATTAAGGGCAAGAGCATTAAAGACTGATGCATTAAATAACTTATTTACACAAAGTGTTGTGAGAATCTGGAATAAACCACCAAGCCATGGAGGTGAAGCAGAACCTTTAGGAAGTATCTGATTGATACTGGGACAGCTGAGCTCTTAGCTGAACAAACAAGCTTGATGGACTGAATGGTCTCCTCCGAACTGCCAAATTTCTTATGTGCAGAGTACAGTGAAATTCTTACCAGCTTGTGCTAATCAACATGCAACACTGATTAATGAGTAGACCTATCCTACCTCAAAACATCTGTCATCCTTAACTGAAATAAACTGAAATAAAGTTACCTCAAAATTAGAATTTTAATTACAGAAAACCAATCAGCCTACATTAAAGCATACAATATTAGGTAGAGGTTTAAAAACAAGATTTTGGTTATACCATCTTATTTTTCATTGCAGTCCTGTGACAGAATGCATCGCAGAAGCAGTGGAAACCAATTAAATTAGAGTGTAAAGTGCACTGCTACATGCCTCACAAAGGGACACTCACTGAATCATGACAGCTTGTAAACATGCCCACTAGGTGATGTCATGAAAACCAAAAAGCAGCTAGGAAAAGTAAACAATCCGAAACAAACATAACTTTAAAGAAAGTGCTGTTAAAACAACTTTTCATTATTTTAATCTCCAAATGTTTAAAAGCTAAGCAAGTCATCTACACTCTTCCTGAAATTTCTCTAATATCAGATATCATCATTTTCCCACTGAATTGTGCCTGTCAACCTGGATATTTTTCATTGAAGTAAGACATGCCCAAATTGGGAGTAAGATGCCAGGGCACAGGCAGAGTTTCATGATGGCCATGTGAGACTGTAAGCCTGCTCCACATAACATGAACTTCCTAGTTATATGTAAGCAAAAGGATGGTCTGAGCTTTAGTAGGTTAGGACAGGGGTTTCTTTTGCTAGTGCATGGAATGTGAAATATTGCAAAAAAGTGAACAAATGCCATAATAGATATTTTGACTCTACAGTTCCTTTTGAAGTGACAGTAGTAGCATCTGTGTGCATATATCACTGTCTGTCTACTTGCATGGATTTAGCTGTGTATAGATTTACAATAAATTGGAACTTGGGTGTTTGCCCCCTGCTCACTTCACTTGCCAACCCCCTGGCCTGCGCTACTCGCCAGCCACTTCGCGTCTCTGCCGCTCGTGTTCTGAAGAGGGGGGCTGAACGCACCCCAAGGAGACACAGTCGCTCCTTCAAAACCCCCTCTTAAATGGTGATATAATGGGAAACAAATACAGGGGTTTTTTTACCTCCTCTTTGCTCGATCAGCTGCTGCCTTGCATCTCACGCGGCACTTCAAACATTTAAAAGCCTGTACAGCAGCTGTCCTACTCTTTGTCTTTTATTACTTGCCCCAGGTGTGGTTAAATCTGTTGGCACAAAATCTCGTCTCGCAGGACATGAGTTCTTGATATGTTTTAGTTTATAATTTAAAAACGGAATAAGAATCTGAAAATCTAACAACATCACATTAAAGTTCGATAAATTCTGAAAAGAATGATACCAAACAAATATATATGTAGGTTTTAAAATAAGTCAGATTTAAAGCATGACAAAAAAGTAACATAAAAACTTAGGCTTAGGATTTTATATATAGAGAGTAGATATCTACTGTCATGCTATAGAACAGCTGGCTGGCTATGGACAAATAGTCTAAAACCTCCACTGGCCAAGCAAGACAAGGCATAGAATTTAATTTACAAAATCAGCGAAAAACAGTTACGGACACAACAGGAAGCAAGCATATTGTACATTTACCTTTAATGTTGATGGTATGCATTTGCGGCTATAACGGTTGTTTATAAAGGGAAGCTAGGTTTATCTCCAAAATATTTGGCAATGTGTCAGTCAAAATTTGCTGAGGCCAAAATTTTAACCACACTAGGGATGTTACATTTTTGGAAATTGCTTTCTTGAATTAAGCTAAATATTGAAACATCTCAGAAATAAAGAGTAAAGGTTTAGAGCATAAGATCCCTTCCATTCATGAAGAAAAAGACAACATAGGATGGGCTGAAAGATTATTGCTTTGCATCCACCCCAACATAATCCATCAACTATGAGGGATGAGCGAAAGCTTTAGATTCCTCAAAAGTTTTGATTTCTGGTTTTCAAATGATCTCTACATTTTAGGGTTTCCTGATACCGAAAATATTGATATCTCGATGATGGGTTTGTGTCTGTGTGTGTCTGTGTGTCACAGTTTCTTGAGGACGGTCTAGAGCTAAAACGGCTGGATGGAAAAATACCAAACTTGAAACTTAAGCCTGTTATGAGATGACAATGTGCTGATTAGTTTTTGAGCAAAATGGAAAGAGTCACTCTAGAGGAATCCTCAAATACCATGAATTATTCTCATCAATTGCTATCGTAATGACCTATTTTATGATCGGAAAGATCATCATCAGAGTGGTAAATAATTACTGAAATGTTATAGAATAGTTCAGATACCTTGGTTCCTAGGGCGCAAAGCCTATTGACTCTCATGTCCAAAATTTTTTTATTTTTTTAATTCTGCATCCCTACAGTTTTTTGGGGTTATTGGTTTGTGCAGTTCGTACCCATTTTATTGATAGTGTAAGCAGTTTGTATCTGTTGCTTAGAACAGCATACTTATTCATGCACATACTGTATATTCACTAATTTTTAGCCTAGATATTTAGTTTGCATTATGTAGATAGTGATCAGTCAGTAATCAATACACTGTATATGCAGGCATTTTAAATAATTTTTAATTTAAATTTTCTCATATGATATCTGAAGGATCACAGAAAACATTATTCTTTATCTTAATCTGAGGGCTAAATGCTTCTCTTCTTCTGAGTGTAATAGCGGAAGGTGAAAGAATTACACTGTGTTACTTAGTATCTATGTGCAATTCTAAATATGACTTGTTTTATTCATATAAACTTTATGCTTTACTTGGCTATACCCTGTCCACTGTTAGTCCAGTGTGTGATACACAAAAGTCACCTATATTTTAACAAATTACAGAGTGGTTGCTATCTGCAAATGTTCCATGCATTATGCAAAGGGTAAAAAATAAAATGCTGGACTACCACATCACCGCTCATCTATTCCACAGAACCAGAATCAGTTTGTGTAAAGATGACATCCTAAAAAATGAAAAATTTTGCTTTGGTCACTAATTGATGACTACATTTGTTAAGTATTCCAAATGCAACTCTAATTACAAATAAAAATATCCCAAATGTTATTTATGAGGTCTAAACACTACTGCACTCACTTATCAGATGCCACTGCTTCTTCTTCAGGATGTCTTTTGAATGATGTGTGCATGATCTTACATGAGGCAGTTTTTTATTGAAGACGTCTCTGGTTTTCTTTTACAGTTCAATGCATTCTTTTATATGAACAGGCAATTCTATGCATTGTTTCCAGTGTTTATATGTAGGATTTGGTTCTCTGATGAACTTGGAGTAGTGCTGTTTCTAGTATCTTTCAAAAACAGATATACTTGGTTGTATTATACAGTTCTATTGACTGTTTCCTACACACCTTGGAATAAAGGCTTGCAGTACAATTAATACTTAAAATAAATTAATTAGATCAGCTGACTCAATTAATTCTTTCAAAAATCAACTTAAAAATTGTTTGTTCAGGGAAGGCATTCAGCTTACCCTGATGTTCTGACCCTTCTTTCAGTTTATCTTCTTTGTGCAGATGCTCAGGATGATTGATTTCGATTACAAAGTATGTTATTTGTTTAGGGTTTTCTTGTAGTATTTTGTATATTTTGTATTTTTATTGATGTTTATTGTCTTTTAACCTACTTTATAGCTTTGTATATCCTGTATTTATCTTTATTTAGTGTTCTATGGGGACTCTATTTGTATCCAATATTGTATATGTGCTTTGAGCATGGGAAAGGTGCCACATAAATACAATGTATTATTATTATTATTATTATTATTAATAATAATAATAATAATATAATAATAATAGTGGTACAGTGGGTAACGCTGCTGCCTCGCAGTTAGGTTCGCTTCCCGGGTCCTCCCTGTCTGGAGTTTGCATGTTCTCCCCGTGTCTTCGTGGGTTTCCTCCGGGTACTCCAGTTTCCTCCCACAGTCCAAAGACATGCAGATTAGGTGCATTGGCGATTCTAAATTGTCCCTAGTGCATGCTTGGTGTGTGTGTGTGTGTGTGTGTGCATGCCCTGCGGTGGGCTGGTGCCCTGCCCGGGGTTAATTTCCTGCTTTGCACCCTGTGTTGGCTGGCATTGGCTCCAGCAGACCCCCGTGACCCTGTAGTTAGGATATAGTGGGTTGGATAATGGATGAATGGATAATAATAATAATAATACAAAAATAATTCCACACCAGTACCGTTTTTTGGGGTTATAGGTTTGTGCGGTTCTTAAACATTTCATTGATAGTGTAAGCAGTTTGTATTTGTTGCTTAGAACAGAATAATAATAATAATTTTATCTAACCAAACATTTTGAAATAAATTGTAAACTACAATAAAACATCCATCCATTTTCCAACCCGCTGAATTCGAACACAGGGTCACAGGGGTCTGCTGGAGCCAATCCAAGCCAACACAGGGCACAAGGCAGGAACCAATCCTGGGCAGGGTGCCAACCCACTGCAGGACACACACAAACACATCAAGCACACACTAGGGCCAATTTAGAATCGCCAATCCACCTAACCTGCATGTCTTTGGACTGTGGGAGGAAACCGGAGCGCCCGGAGGAAACCTACGAAGACACGGGGAGAACATGCAAACTCCACGCAGGGAGGACCTGGGAAGTGAACCCAGGTCCTCAGGTCTCCCAACTGCGAGGCAGCAGCACTACCCACTGTGCCACCGTGCCGCCCTACAATAAAACAGTTTAATAAATTCTTAACTGAATACTATAATTACTGTAATATCCAAACAGTTACTGAATTGCTAGGTGCATTTAGGTTTGTTAGAGTATTGGCTTCACCCATACAAACTCTACAAAATTCTGTCTTCCACTACTGCCCAGGCATGGGACAATACATCTGTATGCTCTGAAAGGGAACAGTATGAAGTTGTAAGATATAGTGCTGTTCAGCCATGGTCACTGGTGAGATTCATCCAATTTAGTATTGCTGAAGTTAAACAAAACAATTACTAGACAGTGTGTGCCCTCTGCTGGTTTCACATTGCCTCTGACTAAAAATCCAGGAAATTCATCCAACTTAAGAACATGAAATGTGGTTTAGCTTCTAGTCTGTCAAAGAGGAGGTGCTATTCATTATTTCCAGTTTAGACTATTACATTATAGTCAAAAAAATCATTGGTTTCAAAGAGCAGAGAGCCTGGTAGTCCATGTTTAACCAGTGGGTATTGAGCCTTGAGAGAAATAATTTTGCCAACATGGTTATGGCTGTGTACATGTTACTAAGTACAAACAATATTGTAGAACAGTATGATCAACCTGCGATTTTAGACTAATTCTGGATCTCTGAAAATGAAGTAGCAGCACTATGTTCTCGTATCCTATTCTGCCCATTATTTAAAGAGTACCTTAACATGAATGTTTAAGTATACAACAGTTGTAATACTGGATATTTTATTTCATAATAAACAACTACAGAAATGAGTTAGTGCAATGTTTACCGTAAAGTAAAGTAGTCAGTCTTTATGTGAGTGGTAAAATTAATATTCTGTTTGAGACTTAAATGCTAAGAAGTGCGTTACATCAGTGGCAAATTTACAACTAGTGTAAACATATCTAAGATTTAAATGACTTAAGTACTAGGAGAGTATAGCGGAGGGCAGACAGACTCTAACAGCACACAAACCTTAGAAGGAAGTACCAAAGATTTTTTTTTCCTGGGTAGATGATTAAAATAAAGACACACTGGCAGCTTCACAACAGAAACAGTATTGATTTTGTGCATTGAACACAAATGAACATGAGCATGCGGTGTGTCCATGTATACTTAATCTGTGGATAATGATTAGTTTAAAATATAGGTATTTGTTTTTAATAAATATCAAATAATATTCAATAAATATCAAATAATATTGAGGCTTTCCAGATGAGGGGATAAATGTTAAACAGAATAAAAATAGTTGTAGTTTCAGAAAAGGAATAAAAATCCAGAGGTGGGCTTATGTTAGACAGATTAGTTAGACAATGGTCATCATCAAATCTCTTTTGAAGATGATTATTTGATCAAATAAGAGATGGGCTAGAAGATATGTATGTATAGTTTCATGCACAAAGTATCCGTTTGATCTGTGATATTGGTATGTGAAGCAACAAATAATGTTTGTTGTGGTTTCAATAATCAATAAAATTAATAGGAGATTTTATGGCCCGTAAAAAAGCATTGCAATTCTGCCATGTACCAAATATCCCGTCCCACAGCCTGCCATAAGGAGAAGGGAGAACAGCTGCAGGTAAGACAGGCCAGAAGCACAATCTACACCACCTAGTACCACATCAGTATACCTCACCAGAAGCTAGGCCAGACAGATTTGGAATTTATAAAGGCATTGAAGCAGACTGAGTATGTAAAATTCAGAGATGATATGTAAATGGTAAACACCACAAGGTGCAATGGCAAACGTGACCTTAACAGATTTTTGTTTCCATCTGGAACCCTCGGTCCTACATAAGAATCGCATGTACCACATTTTCCTGTCTTCCTAGAACATGAAAAAAATCTAAAGACTTATTTCAACCTGTAGTCCTTCCACAATAAATTAGAAGCTCTACAAGGGGAATTTGTAAGTTCAGCTGTGAATAAAAATTGGGTGGCACGAGTGTACAGTGATTAATGGTGCTGCTTTATGGTGCCAGAATCCTGGACTTAAAATGTGCAGGCAGTCATTGAAATGGTGGAGTTTATACCTGTGTCTGTGTGGGTTTTCCTCTGGGTACTCTGGTTTTCCACCCACATCCCCAAAGATAACCATGTTAGACTAACTGGCAACACTAAATTGGCCTTCATTTGAGCATGAGTGGGAGTGTGGGTGTGTGCATAAATATAAATAAGGTGTTCTGATGGTCTCTCCAGGCCTTGTTCCTGCCTTTCTCATGATGGTACTTGGACAAAGTTTGGCATCACTACCTGGTATTGTATTAAACATGTTTGAGACATTTGTGTAACATTATAGGAAATTAACACATAATTATAATTAATTAGCTACTTTGTACAAAATAGATCCCACTTTCAACAAACATTTAACTGGTTGAAGATGAAAGAAAAAATAAATCATTAAATGCTTCATGACGGCCTCTTAACTTTTGACTTCCCAACTGCAGATAGTTGCCTATTCCTGTACCTTGAAGCCCTTCTGTGCACAGCCACAGTGTGCCAGTGTTATCACGTAGCACCAGGTCAATACTTCTGTTGTACATTGATCAGGATAAAGTAGTTATGTAGAGAGACTACTGAAGTGGCTTTGATATAGAAGAACAATATCCTTGAAATACGGATTCATAGATGCAATCTCAAGGACAGGAAACAGCATCATAAGATAAAATTTCACAAAGATACTCTGAAGAAGCCAGGCAACTGACTGAACAAAGGATTGGTAAATCAGACTCATGCGTTTGTATAAATAGTGTGACTAATGAGGCACATCAAAACCCACCTACATAAGTGGAAAGGTTTTTATAAGGTTGTTGATGTTTGCGCACTTTTACATTGTTTTTTGTCATGCACATTTTTTTAAACGAGAAAGCATTAGCATCACTCACCATAAAACATCAAGCAAGCAGGTGCCATCTTCATCATCCATGTCAGCTGAAATGGAACAAAAGCAAATTTATCAGAGGGGAAAAAGAAAAATAATCCCTGCTTAACAAAAGGTATAATGTATCATACCTTATGCATCTGTTCATTATGAACTTAATCCAGTTCAGGGACAGATAGGCCAATAACTATTTTGGCAGCATTGCACATAAGGAAGAAACCAAACGTGGTTTGGGTGTCAGTGCCTTATAGGACACATCTATGCATATAACCACACACATGTCAGGCTGATAAGCACTGTGAAACCCTTACCAAACTTTATGTAACCCAGTTTTCAACGAGGGAATTCTATTTCTTCACATTGTTGTTCTTCAGATGCACATCAAAGTAGTCCAAGTCTCTGTGACTTCTTAAGAAGTTATGTGGTTACATGACCTTCATCTTAGTCTCTTCATGTAGACAACTTTAATCCCCATTAGTAGTAGTAGTAAAATTCAGATTACCAAATATTTTAGGATAGTGTAATCTACTGACTAAAATATTGGTTTGTAGACCACAAGACAGCAGGTTCAAGAACTGCCAATCGCCTTTCTTTAGGGACTGCTTCATTCTTAGTCACACTTTCTGTGCTCACAATATAAATGATCAGCAGTTTTAACAAACAGTAGTAGACTACAAAGCTCATTAAGTTTGTATGGTTGATTAATGGATTAATACTAAAATTAACAGCAGGTGAAATGACCAGAAATAGATGGGCACCATCATAACTTCAAAAAAAAGATATTGAAAACAACTTCTCCTTATACAATGAATGCAACAGAAGCTTACTTTATCAGGACCTGGGCCCCACTGAGTGAACAGTGGCTGAGCTGCTTCAAAGGCTGCATTGGAGAAATGCTGTGGTCTTTTAAGGTGACGCTGAAAATCGGGAATCCTCCTGATCCAGGTCTGCTGATTCCTGGCCCATCAACATGATCAAAGCAGAGAGGCAACCTGTTTGGTGCTACTGGGAAAATAAAAAAGGAAAGGATATTTTTTTTTTTAACAAAACAGAAATGCAAAGAGTAAAAAATGAGAGCAGTACTAATTTTCCTGTTGTTTTTTTTTATATTATGATCCTTCAAGTTCATATTTATTGTCATGTTTCAGCATTTTTGAGTTCTGTTTGCAAACACTTTATGACTGACTGAAAACCACATTTCCAGCTTAATTGGAGGTAAACTTGAGCTGATTCCCGAAGAATCTACCATCATGGTCAACAAAATGTCACATTGCCATTTTGACTGTTCTACATTCTTATTTTATTAGTAGCTTTGTTCCTAATATCTTTTGAAATTGATTTGGTAATATTTCAGAAATCTATTGAATTAAAATATATTCTTACTACTTTAGAAGGCTTGTGTGGAAGACATGGACCATATAGACTGTTAATATAAGATATCTCATGGAACCACACATGATAAAAATGGATGTAAAAGTAATGTTATTTTTGTTATATAACATATTTCATATTGTGCAATGTAAGAAAACACTTTTCAATATGGTTATTTCTTAATCAACATTAAATTTACTGACTTTTATACTTTAGTAGTAATGCAAATTACTTTGATGTGTTTGCCACATTTTTCCTTACTTATTCTTAAGATTTCAATAATACAATGTAGACCCTATTTCAGATATTCAGTTCAAGAACAAGCTTCAGTTTCCTACTTTTGACTGGTGAACTCATAAGTATTT
Organism: Erpetoichthys calabaricus; assembly: GCF_900747795.2. NCBI lineage: Eukaryota > Metazoa > Chordata > Cladistia > Polypteriformes > Polypteridae > Erpetoichthys > Erpetoichthys calabaricus. Next base: position 50,356,380 of record NC_041409.2, read on the forward strand.
ATAACAGATTTTACAAATGGCCACCAGTAGAATGATTAATAGATACTTTTTCATAATTGTTACATTATGTCTTGTAACCCTGTGCAAAAAAGATCAATTAAATGATCTAATATACATTATCCCAATGAAATGGTACACCCTCTATGAGACATTGATAAGATTGCCTGCATTTTTTCTACACAATGAAGTCTTTTGTTACATAAGATCATAAACCACACACTTAGGAACACACTACTATCTTCTTTAGGAGCTGACATTGATGTTGTATAACTGATATTTCTCAAATGACACTGACAACTTTGATTTGGTAACAAATGTGCAGTGAGCCAAGGTACAGAATTTCAGCAATACCCACAATCCTGTTCTTTCAAACACTATAACAGAACAGGTGGGATATTTATTTACGTTTTGCCACCTCATAGATGTTCAGGCAAGCCATTTGATCATATAACAGGAGTAGGCAGGATGATGCCCATCCTATTCTCAGAACCTAGTTTGTGAAATTATTAATCTTGACAGGGTTATTGGAAAAAGGTTAAAAGAACACATAAAGGAAGTAATTTGTAGCCTGTCTCCATACCACATCCTCTGCCACACCCTCAGATGTACTGACTGTACAGTGCGGCAGCAGTCTAAAGTAAAATGTAATCAGTAGATGGATCATAATAGTACTAAAAAGCCAAGGTCATGACTGGGAGACAAAACTGGAGGTTGAGAAACATAGACACAGAATCAATAAAGAGAATATTTCCAAAACCAAAAAGGACAATGTCAATAAAAGATGAAGAACAGAAAAGATTTTGTAACTGGAGGTATCTTTAACTTTTTGATTTATCCATAAACTTGAACAATTAGGAAGTGTACAATGCTAAACTGTATACTATTGTAGTAGTGTCATCACACATCACACACACACAGTCCCCTGCTTAGCAACATTCTGGCAACCCTGCATCACAAAAATCAAACAATTGCGGAGCCCATAATAAAAACAAAATGGTACCTTGGGAGGATGTTTTTCAAAAACTCTGTACACATGAGAATATTGATCTTATAAAGCCATTTTGCTGCCAAATCCCTATTCCCTTGCACTCCCTGCTGTTCTGCATACACACTGGAGGCAGAATATTATTCTGAATATTTTGTGCACGATATTCCAAAGTAACGCAAAAGATTCTGGTATTGCGTAAGTACATTTTTTGTTAAGGATTCTGATAAATTTAGGTGCTGCTAAATTAGAGAATTATTTTTTAGAACTGTTTTGCACTAACAGTGTGTTCAAAAAGTATTGAGACCCCTTCAGTGTCTACATACTTTACTGTGTTGTAGATTTAATTTAAAATGGATAATTTTGGTATTTTCACCTATTAGTCTACACCCAATAAACCATGATGACAAACTGAAAATATGTCTTATGAAAGGTTTGCAAATCTGTTAAAAATCAAAAACTGAAATATCTAATTTTTATAAACATTTAAACCCTTAATTTGTTACTTTGTAGAAGCCCCATTGTTAGCAGTTCCAGCTTTCCAGATTTTTCTTGGGTAATTCTCTACAAGCTTTACACATGCATTTGAGCAGTAGATCATATTCTTCCTGGCAGATCTTCTTACGCCCCATTAGAATAGATGTGAAGCATCTGTAAACTGCCATCTCCAGAGCTCTCCACACAAAGTCTGGGCTTTGGCTGGGCTATACAAGGACACTTGGAGATTTGTTCCAAAGCCACTCTAGCATTATCTTAGTTGTTCGCTTCAGGTCATGGTCGTGCTGGAAGATGAACTGTCTCCTTAATCTGAGGTTGCATGCACTTTGGAGCAAGTTTTCGTTTTTTTTGTTTCCCCAAGGACTTCTGATTCTTCTACCACCATGCTTCACCATAGGAATGGTATTAGTCAGGTACTGAGCTGTGCCTGGTCTTTGTCAGACATAGTTTTTGGAGTTCTGCCCAAAAAGTTAAATTTTTGTCTCATCAGACCCAAGTATCATTCTCCACATGCTCGCCATCGAGTTTCTGTACCATAAACATCGAATTGATGTAGTGTTGCTGAAATAGTCATTCTTCCAACAGGTTCTCCCATCTCAGAACAGGACCTTTGAAGCTTTGTTAGAGTGACCATTGAGATCTTGGTCACCTCCCTGATCAAGGCTCTTCTTGTCCACTTATTCAGTTGGGCTGATTGGGCAACTCTAGGAAGTGTCCTGGTAATTCCAAACTTCCTTCATTTCACAATTATTAAGGTCACTGTGTTCCTGGGAACACTTAAAGTTTTAGAAATGGTTCTATGCATCTATAATTTAGGCATCACCTCAGTTTGATCAAAGAGGTCTACAGACAGTTCCTTGGACTTCATGTATTGCTTTTTGTCCTAAAATGTAGTGTGAATTGTGGACCTCATATACAAGTGTGCCTTTCTAAACGGTGTTCAATCAATTCAGTTTGCCACAAATGGATTCCAATCAAGTTTTTGACACATCTCAAAGAAGACTGAAACAAACACAATTCATTTGACCACACAATGAAGTGCAACAGCAAAAACTCTGAGTACTTATATTAATGATAGATTTCAGTTTTTGATTTTTTAGTAAATTTGTCAACCTGATCTGTGTCATTTCATGTATTTTCTGGAATGATTTTTGGTGCCATGACATGTAAAATCTTGCATTCAACTAACTTGAAAGCAAAAAAACTTACTGTACAATAAACAAGTGTAAATATTCAAAGCAAACCAACAAGGACAAACAAGAAATTTTACGGTTTATGTCTGTATTGTTACATCATTAAATATTTTACCTAGGTAATTACTTCTTTAATTCATTGATCCCCGTAGCATAACAATATAGAACATGAAGTGAATGTGCAAAACTAAGTCCAAGCTATTACACTCAGTAAGTGCAAAAGTAATTTGATAGCTACAGTATATACAAAAAATAATGAAGTGAGGCAAACCCAGGTAAGAATGGGAGAGATCATATTAGAGCAGCAGGTTAAAGTGGTAATAGACATGGACTGAGGTGAAATATCTAAGGCAACAGGTACTCCATTTCCATGCAGTAAATAGCATGTCTTGAGTGTATATATTACATCTGATTTGTTATGTCATTACAATATTAATTGGATGCTACATTTCTTCCCAGTTGATTCTGGGGTTCGTCAGGGGTGTGTTCTGGTCCTACTCTGTTCAAAGTTTGCATGGTCTGGGTGTTGGGCAAGGTCGTGGGGGTCCAGCGGCTATGGGGCATATGTTGGTGAAGAAAGATTCACTGATCTTGACTTTCCTGACAATGCTGTGATCTTTGTGAAATCACTGGATGCTGTGATCAGGGCTTTCAAGAGACTGAGTGTGGAGTCTGAGTGTCTGGGCTTGTGAGTGTCCTGGATAAAAACCAAAGAGCCAGGCCTTTAATTACCTCTTGGGCACAGCCATCAGCAGTGTGTCTGTCTGCGGAGAGAGCGTCAACCTTGTCGAGAGGTTTACTTACCTCCGCTTTGACATTCATGTCTCTAGTGACTCTTCCTATGAAGTCAGTAGATGGATTGGGAGAGCATGGGGGGTCGTGAGGTCTCTTGAAAGGGGTCTTTGCAAAAGGATGAAGGTCCTGGTGCTTCCTGTCTTCCTATATGTTTGCAAGACATGGATGCTATCCAGTGACCTAAGACGAAGACTGGACTCCTCTGGTACTGTGTCTCTTCAGAGAATCCTGGGTACCACTGTTATTGACTTGGTGTCGAATGAGCGGTTGCTCATGGAGTCCCCAATGAGGCACATTACCTGCTTTGTGAGGGAGCGTCAGCACTACGGTCATGTGGCGAAGTTCCCTGAGGGTGATCCAGTTCACTGGATCTTCATTGTTGAGGACCCAAATGGCTGGACCAGGCCAAGGGGACTCCCACAGAACACCTGGCTGCAGCAGATAGAGGGTCATTTCTGGAGGGTGGAACTGGACCGTGTGTCTCCCTGGGGGGTGCGGGCAGCAACGTGCTGTACCAGTGCATGCTCCACAACCTGACCTGACCTGACCTGGCTACATAAAAGAAAACGTTAACTAAGTGAAACCATCACACATATTACTCTAGGCTATCCTAAAAATAACATCAGTAAGTCAGATGTACTGTATGTTATCTCATACCTGTAAAAGTGAAACATTTTCTTTGTAATAGTCTTATGCTGTCATATGAGAGGTTTTTCTTTAGGCTTGTTATTTTACCATAGTAAGCAGACTCACTAAGCAGTTTAACTAGGCACAGTCTTCATTTCAACAAATCGTTATGAAGAATTAATTTCCAAGCTATTGTTATATTATGATTTCAATGTCAAATCATTAGAACTTCCATTAGGAGCAATAATTAAGATGACTGATAAGAGGAACCATTGGAGATTTTGCAGATTTTGTGGTGATTTACCTAGAACTGACACAAACTTAAATTATATATGTAGAAACTGCATAGTTGACTCTCACACTCATAAAGAAAAATACTATTTCCAGTTTCAAATTTGGCAGGATGGTACATCTAGTTCAGCAGGTACCCTCTAAGAAAGGACATTTCAATGTATCAAAATTTATTGGCAAAAAACCTCTCTGTCACAGATAAAACTAAAACCCCAAAAAATACCAAAAATGCTTTGAGTCATTTGATTGAAATTTGGTGATCTTATAGGAAAAAGAAACATTTATTGGAAATAATGTTGTGGTGCATGTGCTATTCTTAGGGACCATGTCTTTTTTTTCTGCTGAATGCCAAGAAGGAATCGCACAGAAAAGTAAGACTGCTGCTTTATGCAAATGAAGAGCTCTACCAAAAGTAAAGAGAAAGGATGGAAGTTTGATAAAGCTCAAAGACGATCTGCTTATCAAGTTGCCTCCTTGGGCACATGCATTACTCCCTGTTCTGTTGCCTTCCTCTTAATCCTGACAATGTGGCACAGAATAAATACTAATTCAAGTCAGATTAGATTGATACATGTGCTTATATACTTATACTTTAAAGAATGGGTGGGCACCCTTGATGGTAAAATGCGTGCAATGTTGAGGAGAACTGGAGTATCCCCTTTGAGCTCAGACTGCAATGTGCCACTACACTATGATTCACAAAGCAGAAACAGTGAAGTGCCAGTACACCATACCAGGCCCACTTCAAGTCCTGTGTACAATGCAAGCCAGGAGCAACAACATGCTTTGAGTAGTTTAAACATTTGCTCAGCTCAGTAAAGTAGTCCCCCAAGGAACAGAACACAGAGTAGGTGAACATTGCAGTGCTTTTCAGTGGGCTGTTACCAGAACTTCTTTTAATTTCTACTAATGTTTCTTATTTTACTTTTGAGTACCCCCTAACCCATTCCAACCGCCACTCTCTGATTGAATATTATTGTATCCCTGTTCCTCAATCGAATGTGAGTGCAGCGTGGCACTCTGACATTCCACATCCCCTGCTTGAATAATATATCATGTAAACGTATTAATGAAAGGTGATGAGGAGCAAGTCCCTGGCTAAACAGAGAACTGCCAGTAATTTGGTTCCACTTCAAGCACTATGACATTGTACATAGTTCACCATATTATTTCTTTTTGCCTGTTTTCTTTTTTCTGTACAATGCTTACAACTGTCAATTCATTGCAGGTGCAGCCTGCAAACATCATTGTTGTATACATTAAGTTAAAGTAAACCACTGCTTTTGATCTAAACCCTTCAAAACTATGTAAAGGTACAAGTTTACAGATCAAAATGTTCCATTTAAATATAATTGAAGCTACCTTTTTACAGAATATGTTACAGGGTGTAATTATATTTATACCACAGATTCCTGTTATTCGTGCTAATAACCTGTTTGAATTCAAAATAACTCAGTTTTATGTAAAATTGTGTTTTCCAATGACCATATACAAAAGCCAAGGTCAGTCAGTAAGAGAAGCCAAAATTGATATATGGCAATTGTTTTACTCATTGGCAGTTATGCACGGCATATTCAAGAGTAAGGAACTCGAGTGAACGAATAATATCCATTCATCTATCCTCCAACCCACTATATCCTAACTACAGGGTCACAGGGTTCTGCTGGAGCCAATCCCAGCCAACACAGGGCGCAAGGCAGGAAACAAACCCACCGCAGGGCGTGCACACTCACACACACCCACACACACAGCACACACACTAGGGACAATTTAGGGCCGCCAATGCACCTAACCTGCATGTCTTTGGACTATGGGAGGAAACCGGAGCACCTGGAGGAAATCCATGCAGACACTGGGAGAACATGCAAACTCCATGCAGGGAAGATCTGGGAAGCGAACCCAGGTCTCCTAACTGCGAGGCAGCAGCACTACCCACTGCACCACCATGCCGCCCACAAATAATATTAATCCCTTTAATAAAAAAATAAATATGCAGTTAAAGTTACATGGTACTTCTAATACATCCCATGAACTGACGGTACTATAACTGAAGCCCATTGTCTTAGGAAAATTTCCCCCAGTGAAACCAGTTAACACAGCTAATGTAAACAGTATATATACTGTATAATCTTTTTTAAGGCAGTAAATTTCCATGTTTTTAAATAGGTACTAAGAGTAAGGATGGAGGAAGACTTGCCGTTTTACCACCTATTTTTAATACATATAAAATTTTAATTTCAAAAAAAGTTTTTTAATTTAAAAAACTTGCTGCCAGTTATTTTGTGTAGCACTTTATTAGAAAGCTGTTGTGGAACCAGCAGATTGCTAGAAGTATATGTTTGTAGCAATTAGAAAACCTGTGGCCTTAGTATAACCTGCAGTTGCAGCAGAGAAAAGCAAGGTGAGGTTTTTATTATGGAACACAGGTACTTAGAGCAAAATTGAATTTCATCAACTTTAATCAACATCACACTCTTGTGTAGATGGAGAACAGTTACATTATAGGGTTACAAAACAGACTGAAATGAAAGAGATAAAAAATATGAGAATTTTATTTTACATCCTTCTCAGAACAGTATTAAACAGTAGATGTAAAGAGATATAACCTTTGTGGACTATTTAGAGTTGCTAACATGAGAAATAAGAAATCTGAACATTCATTAGTGGATTTTATTTTAAGATTACAGATGGAAAAATTTGATTCAAGATGTAAACTTATGGGATCAACCAGTGTTACTCCTTACATGCACCTTAACAATTATAACATGATAAAAGAGTAGAAAGTTCTACCACTGATTTTTATAATGAAAACAACTGTGTGCTCCTCAGATCTTTTCCGAAACAAATTATTAAAAACTTAATTTATGAGCTAGCAGCAATAGTTTGTAATAAACCGATACACATTTTGTGGCAGTAAAAGCTTCCTGTGTCTAAAACTTATCCTAGTCAGACTTTTATTGAATAAATTGGTTTCAGACTCAACAGTTTTAATACTGATATACAAATTTGAAATACATTAAATGTTTTTAAAGAAAATAATGTCACAACTTGATTGTCACACTGTACACATCAACCTATTTAAAACATTATAGGAAACAGGACCAAAAGCACAAGCAAACAGAAATTCCAAAACTTTAGAGGCACATATGAAAGATCATATTATAACTGAGCATTCTCATACTTACATAATCCAAGTCATTATTTTTGGGAGTGTAGGTGTAGGCATATCTCCGCGTACACTCACAACCACATTTAAACTTGCACCGTAGCTTGTTAACCTAGCCTGCACATTTTTAGGGATTCTGAAAGAAAAGTAGATTTCCTACAGAAAAGTCGCTGAAGGAATGGACAGAAGATACTGACTCTACACAGGCAACAAGCTACACATCTGAATCTATCTTACTAAATCTGTCAAGTAGGAGCAATAGGCAAGGCAAATTTATTTATGTAGTGCATTTCTTATAGAAAGGCATTTAAAAGTGTTTTGCAGAGTTGTTGATAAAAACAATAAAAAGATAAAGCAAAAGCACTATAGAACAAAAATGTTTCAGTCTGGATTTCAAAATAGCCATAGCTAGAGCACATCTGAGGTCTTTGGTACCAGCTGTGAATTTATACTGTATTAGCTGAAGACATGGAAGACTTAGTACACTTGTACTCATTCAGCATGTCAGAAATATATTGTGGCCCTGAGCGTTTTATTGATTTGTATACAAGAAACTGTACCTTAAATTCTATTTGTAGCTAACTGGGAGCCAATGAATAAATAGTTTGTCTGGTACTAACAGCAGCATTCTGAATAAGTTGCAGCTGTCTAATGGTCTTCTTGGGAAGGTCAGAGAAGCTAGCACTGCTGGAAATAAAGGCTTGGATCAGTCTCTCCAGGTTTTGCTCTGATTTAAAAATCCTTGTTTTTTAATTTTTTTAAAATAATAAAAAGCTGATTTAGTAACTACTTATATATTACTAAAGCTAATCTGAATATATTAAACTGCCAAGATTTCTCACTTTGATCTTAGTTTTGACAGTGCTAGGGACAAGACAAGCACTGTACAAGTTCTTCCTTTGATGCCAGACAGCATCTTTTCTGTCTTGTATAGTTGAAAGAAATTGGTTGCAGCCACACACAAGTAAAGGTGCCAGAGTGGTTCTTTAAAGCAATGCCAAGGGAAACCATTTTTTTGTTCCAAAAAGAACAATGCACAAGAAGGTTCTTGAAGAACCTTTATTAATTTAGATCATTAACAGATTCCACAAATAATCACAAATAGATGATGATGAAGATTTTTGAAATACCAGTGGTTTCCAGATATTAAAAGATTCTTGTTGTGTACAATAATACATTCTAAGTTCAGGATTTCTTAATTGTTAGTATCCTGCTAGGAAGCCTATTACAAATAAAAGACAAATTAAAGATTTCTATTTTATTCTCATATTAGGAGCCTTTTCTGAGCCCATTTCATATGCAAAGAGCACTTCCCATAATGAAGCGGTTCTCTGCCAAGCAATGTTTTCATGAGGAACCGCACTGCCCAGTGAAGTGCTATTTATATATTTTGATTAAAGAGATAAGTAGAAATCCAAATGTCATCTGCATAACAACAATAGGAAATCCTGTTATCTTGTACAATTTGGCCCAGTACGAATGTATAAAAGTAAGATAAAATAAGCCCAAGGGCTGAACCCTGGGGGACTCTATGTGTCAGTGCAGTCAAATCAGATTCATTAGCATCAATAGCAGCAAAATGATTGTGAAGTCCTGAAGGAAATGCTCTTCTTTAATCAGCCTAATCTTTTTATCATGTCACTGTTAAACAATGTTAGTAACCATCACAGTGACATGAGAGAAGGTGAGGCAAGCAGCATGTCAAAACAAGAGAAGTGCAGAGAGGATGGAAACCATACCTGTCACTTAGCAGCAAACCACCTTGTGTAGCCAGTTCTCTGTTAGTCATTACATCTTCTATCTTCAGATATGTTTCAAAGTATCAAGGAAGCACAAGACTGACACTTCATTTTCCACACAAAATGCCAAATTCTTCAGGACACATACTGTATAAAAAAATAAAACTGTTATTTTCTTGACATTTGTATCTGATATTCATTTGACTGACTGATGGCCCTTTTACTGGGACTGTCAAATGTCACAATTCTTCTGAAGTATTTTGTACATTTGCATGCATGGCCGTTTGTTACATTTCTATTTAAACTTTGGTTTGGCGAATATATTGTATGATTACAAACTCCCTTTTCATTTTTTCATGTACCATTACTGAGTGAACCAGTGTGGGTACCATTATAAATAACGCCTAAACCTTAAGAATACTATCTGATGAAAACGACATTTTGGTCCACCAAATATACATACATATCCAATTTAATTGTCACAGCTTTACTGCACCGTTTTAGACCACGTTGCAGTACTGGTGTGAGTATAACACTGACAATATCAAAACAGTATTGTGCCACCAAAGAAAAGGATTGCATTTCGCATGTGTTGATAAGATAGATAATTTTCACACCTGTATTCGTGAAGAAAGGCATTTGAGTTGACACAGACGTTTATCGTGTCTTACAATGATTTCTTTTTGCATCATCACTAACAACAGACAGTCCCTGGTCGGAGCGGCGCATGACGTAGTTCGGGAAACCATCCGCCCCTGCCATTATCATCTTATGACTGAGTCGCGTTTCAATCATACGCTTGATCAAAAAAAATATATATATAATAATAATACACAGCCGGTGAGCCCGGTCGGTGGAAACCACGCAAATTGATCCATACTAACACGCCGACTCCTCCAGGGGAGGGTCTTGTGAGAGAGCCGCCCAGCACGCATCCTCCCTCCGCAGGCAAAGGAGGCTAACATTCGCTAGTACCGTCGCTTTCTCTGTCAGATAGCCAAAGGATAGCATCCTCGATCCGAGGACAAGAAGCCACGGAGAGCAGAACACGAGCGAGGCTAGGGCGTACAGAGTGAAACTTGGATAGAGGGATACAATCGGGTCCGCCCTCTAGCCCCGCGCATCCACGCACACATCTAACGCACACAAAGGCACATCTCCCGCATCCCGGCTCCAGCTTGCTACAACACTGTGCACTGAACTTTTGGAAAGGCACTCACCACCACCGGGTTATTGTCCTGTCAATGGAGCCTCTGCGCCATCGCGTGGGAAAGGGGCAGCGTTTTCAGATGCTGGGGAGGGGGTGATGAGGGCGACAATAGAGACAAGAATTAACAACACATAGGTGCCCAACTGTAAGATGCGCCAACCTTTCATCGCTCGGCAGCCCGCAATCCCCGATTCCGAGCGCCCGCCCGCCAGTCCAGCACCCTCACCCTGCCCCCGATCGTCATTAAAAAGGACGCGTCTTTCTGCGGGCACCCTGGCACGCGCTGCCGGGGTGAATCTAGTATTTCCAATAAATAAACCGAGCTCGCTACAAATCAGTACCACGCGCAGCACACGCCCTCATCACCTTGCATTGCTTCCTTTCAACAATTTAAGAACGATACAAAAATGTTGCGATTGTTTGTAGAATTCCCCTATCAATGTACCCCAATGCTCAGTATGAAGAATGTATTTTGCCGCCCATTTGTTAGAAATGTAATCGGTTTAAGAGATAAGACATTAAAATATACATGCCTTAAAACGTGCTTGGGAAAAAAAACAAAAGCTGTTTAAAATGATAAAGGCATAAATAGATAAATCAATAGGCATCTCCCGCGAGCTCCATCATGTGTGAAAATCAATACCTCTTAAGAACAACAAGGGGCACCCCTGCCACTCGATTGGCCGCAGCCCCAGTGATTGACACCTAGATAGTGTTTATAAGTGCCGCGGTGGGCGGAACTAACTCGCGAGGAGGCCAGCAGCTGAGACGCCAGCTTAGTCGACCCCAGTGTGCACGCGCTATCGCACGTCGCGGACTCCAGAGGCTTGCCAGGCGGTTTAGACTCACGAACAGCTGGGGGATGAAGGAGGCAGTATGGCGCATTCTCTTGACGTACCAGAAGCGACGCGCTGCTGCTGTCCTTTAAACAGAGACTCATGCAAAGTTTGAGAAACTGTCAAGGAGGTACCAAAAACTCAACTGCTATTAGGTCAGTAGCTTTATTTGAAGGACTTGTCCATAGTTATTACTTTTTATTATAACTTTTAATTATGGATTTCTAAGCTTTTTGAAGTAAAGCCCTCTCCTCCAATATTGTATCATCTTGGCAGGGGCCCCAACTAGTATAAAGCCTATGTTGAGAAGCAGAGCATGATGTTGGATCTTGGTTACTGCTAACAGTAGTAACACAGGAGAAAGGCCAGAATGGTTTGAGCTGAAAGAAAGGCTACAGTAACTTAGATAACCACTCTGGACAACTATGGGGAGCAGAAAGGCATCTTAGAATGAATACATCTTCGAGCCTTGAAGCTGATGGTTTACAACAGAAGACCAAGTCAGGTTCTACTCCAGACTTCCAAGAACAGAAAGCCAAGGCTGTAATGGGCACATGCTTGCTGATGACTGGAAGCACATAGCCTGGTCTGATGAATGTCAATTTCTGATGAGGCACGTAGATGGTAAGGTCAAAAATTTGGTGCCAACAGCATAAATCCCAGCATGCTTTGTGTCAACAGTCCAGGTTGGTGGTGAAGGTGTAATGGTATGAGGAATGTTTTCTTGGCACACTTTGGTCCTGTTAATGCCATGGCTTATTCAAGTATTGTTGCTGACCACGTGCATCCCTCATGAGCACAATTTACCCACTTTTTAATGGCTACTTCCATCATGATAATGCAGCATGTCACAAAGCAAATTCCAAAAGAACTCCTTTGAGATCTGGTAGAACAGGAGACTTGCAGCATGAATGTGAAGCTGAGATATTTGCAGAAATTACATAATGTCACCATGGACCAGAACTTAGAAGGAATAACAACAACAACAACAACATTTATTTATATAGCACATTTTCATACAAAAAGTAGCTCAAAGTGCTTTACATAATGAAGAAAAGAAGAATAAAAGACATAAGAAATTAAAATAAGACAACCTTAGTTAACATAAAAAGGAGTAAGGTCCGATGGCCAGGGTGGACAGAAAAAACAAAAAAAAAACTCCAGAAGGCTGGAGAAAAAAATAAAATCTGTAGGGGTTCCAGGCCACGAGACCGCCCAGTCCCCTTTGGGCATTCTACCTAACATAAATGAAATAGTCCTCTTTGTAGTTAGGGTTCTCACGGAGTCACTTGATGCTGATGGTCATACAGACTTCTGGCTTTTAATCCATCCATCATTGTTGGAAGATCATGGTGCTTTGGGTAAATGGTGGTGGCACAAGCCACCACCAATAGGACACCGGAAAAGGAAACAGAAGAGAGAGTAGGGGTTAGTACAAATTTTGAATGAATAGTTATTATAATGAATTGGATATACAGAGTGTCAGGATTAAATTACAGTGAAGTTATGAGAAGGCCATGTTAAAGTAATGTGTTTTCAGTAGTTTTTTAAAGTGCTCCACTGTATTAGCCTGGCGAATTCCTACTGGCAGGCTATTCCAGATTTTAGGTGCATAACAGCAGAAGGCCGCCTCACCACTTCTTTTAAGTTTTGCTCTTGGAATTCTAAGGAGACACTCAGTTGAGGATCTGAGGTTGCGATTTGGAATATAAGGTGTCAGACATTCCGATATATAAGACGGGGCGAGATTATTTAAAGCTTTATAAACCATAAGCAGAATTTTAAAGTCAATTCTGAATGACACAGGTAACCAGTGTAGTGACATCAAAACTGGAGAAATGTGTTCGGATTTTCTTTTCCTGGTAAGGATTCTAGCAGCTGCATTCTGCACTAACTGCAAACGATTGATGTCTTTTTTGGGTGGTCCTGAGAGGAGTGCATTACAGTAATCTAGCCGACTAAAGACAAACGCATGAACTAATTTCTCTGCATCTTTCGATGATATAAGAGGTCTAACTTTTGCTATGTTCCTTAGGTGAAAAAATGCTGTCCTAGTGATCTTATTAATATGCGATTTAAAATTCAGATTACAATCAACGGTTACCCCTAAGCTTTTTACCTCCGATTTGACTTTTAATCCTAATGCATCCAGTTTATTTCTAATAGCCTCATTGTATCCATTATTGCCAATCACTAAGATTTCGGTTTTTTCTTTATTTAATTTGAGAAAGTTACTATTCATCCATTCTGAGATACAGGTTAGACATTGTGTTAGCGAATCAAGAGATTTGGGGTCATCAGGTGCTATTGATAAATACAGCTGTGTGTCATCAGCATAGCTGTGGTAGCTCACGTTATGTCCCGAGATAATCTGACCTAATGGAAGCATGTAGATTGAGAAGAGCAGTGGACCCAGGATAGAGCCTTGTGGAACACCATATAGAATATCATGTGTCTTTGAGTTATAATTACCACAACTAACAAAGAATTTTCTCCCTGCCAGGTAGGATTCAAACCAGTTTAAGACACTGCCAGAGAGGCCCACCCATTGACTAAGGTGATTCTTAAGAATATTATGATCAATGGTGTCAAATGCGGCACTCAAATCTAAGAGGATGAGAACAGATAAATGGCCTCTGTCTGCATTTACCCGCAAGTCATTTACTACTTTAACGAGTGCAGTTTCTGTGCTGTGATTTGTTCTAAAACCTGACTGAAATTTATCAAGAATAGCATGTTTATTGAGGTGCTCATTTAACTGCATAATGACTGCCTTCTCTAGAATTTTACTTAAGAAAGGCAGGTTAGAGATGGGTCTATAATTTTCAAGAGCAGAGGGGTCGAGATTATTTTTCTTAAGTAGGGGTTTAACTACCGCAGTCTTAAGACAGTCTGGGAAGACCCCCGTATCTAATGACGAATTTACTATGTCAAGAACATTATCAATAAGCACACCCGACACTTCTTTGAAAAAATTTGTTGGTATTGGGTCAAGGGCACAGGTGGATGGTTTCATTTGAGAAATTATTTTATGTAAATCAGGTAAATCTATCCTAGTGAAAGACTCTAATTTATTTATTATGGAGTACTTCTTGTGGAATCAATGACAATGAAGAATTGAGGCTGTTGACAGAGCAAAAGAAGGCCCTACCCATTATTTTAATACATTGGACCTAAGAATTTGCTCATTGGGTGTATAATAATAGTAGTTCTTTTAATCAAAGCAAATGCTTTTACTACAGCAGACTATTGATATTTATGTGATTAAATTTCGCGTGGTATCTCCAGGCTAGGGGTTTTCAGACTTTTTTCTTGGCGTACCACCTCTTGGATTTTATATGTTTTCAACTTTTGTGAACCAAACTGAAGAGAGAGAGTGGTATGCAAGAGAGCAATTACTTGAAACACTCTCTTTCACAAAATTCCATTGAACTTAGTGTGTGGTGCCCAGGCAGTCTCCAACCTGGCATCTCAAAGAGATTGGGATTGGGGGGTTGCAGGAAGCACCTGCTACCTCTGATCAAATCTAAACAGTGAGAGACATTGATTTGGTGTGGGTGGTAGACATGGAAGAGGAGAATGGAGGTGGGTGAAAGATTTGTGGAGTATCGCTGCAGGAGCACCAGGAGAATGAGCAGTGGAATTGAAATGTAGCTGAGCATGGAGAGCTGGGTTCAGCTGCTAAAAAACTAATGACCCCTTTGAGTCCCACTTTTTAACCGTTTTTATTTTTTATTTTTTGGGCTACAGCATGCAGGTTAGGTGCATTGGCGATCCTAAATTGTCCCTAGTGTGTGCTTGGAGTGTGTGTGTGTGTGCCCTGCGGTGGACTGGCGCCCTGCCTGGGGCTTGTTCCTGCCTTGCGCCCTGTGTTGGCTGGGATTGGCTCCAGCAGACCCCCATGATCCTGTGTTAGGATATAGCGGGTTGGAAAATGGATGGATGGATGGATACTTTAATAGGGTGAAAATGTATAAGGGAGTCTGTTGGTGAATTGAATTATGTTGCACTCACGAAAGTAACTTTTTACTTTTATATTTATTTTTTAACTGTTCCATTAGGTGTGGAACAGTCAATCAATACCCGAGTTTCCAAGATTTGTACACAAAACAGTGAGAACAACTATACTTGAGTGTTGCTCACTTCTTTTAGACTGTAATGCTTTGAATACTTGACTAAAAACATTTAATTAGGATAGACTAAGACTTTTCAAGATAGCCTCCAATTTGTTTACTATGCAAAGTGAAGTGTACAAGATGCTCTGCTTGTTATCTTCCATTACAACTACTCTCTTTTCTGATATGTCTGATTTATACTGTATATTATAGCACTATTTCTGGATTATCCTTCAGCAGTCAATACCATCTAGCCTCATATACCAATTGAAAAACTGAACAGTATAAATGTTGACCTACAGTATTTATTATTTTATGGATTCAGGAGTTTCTATTAAAGTATTTTTAGATAGTCTAATTATTTTTTCAAAGGTCATTCATTTACATCCAAAGATCCTCATGGTTACTTTCTTTATGTCCTTTACAATTTGCACACTGTACCAGTGCCCTGAGACAGAACAATGACCATTATTCCAGTATGCTGATGACACTATGGTGATAGAAGGATGAAACCCATTACTTTTACCAAGTGGACTGTTTAGCTAATGGGTCCAGTAAGAACCATCTTTCTATGAATAATTACATGACTAAAGTAATAGTATTTGACTTTAACGGGAGCTGATGCGGATAATTTGGTAAGTGCGCATCAGAGGGCAAAGTTTATGAAACTGGAAATCATCTTGGCTAATGATAGACACTCATTTCTGGATTCCATTTAACGTAAACACACCAGTATAGTATTAAAGAGCAGCATATTGTTAACAAACGCCACTTTGATGCATCCACAGCATCAAGATTTGCTAATATTTTCAATAATCAGTCTGAGTTTAGTGCCTGTCCTGGTACAGCAAGCAATGTAACCAGTAAGGTGGAATATTTCTTTTCAAAGGAGAGAGCTACAGTCGACATAGTGGCCCCTGAAAAAAATGTCAAGAAATCCACAAGCAGGACAATTCACAGAGTGTCAGATCTTAAGCGAAAATGCTGTAGGACTGAGAGAAAAAAAAAATGGAGAAAAAACTAATTAACAATACACTGTAAAATATTAAAGGCACATTTAACTGAGCACAACAAAGTACACTGTCTTGAGAGGCTGTTATATTTTTCTAAAATTATAACCGATCATGCAGGAAACCTAAGAGTTTGATTTTCAACTCATTCTAAGCCCAGTTTAACCAATGAAATGCCTCCTGCAAATGTCTAGCATAACCTGTAAGGCTTTTACCACATTTTTAAACCTAAAATAAAATATATAAAAGTGACATATTACATCCCTCCAAAATGAATTCTTTTGAACCCCAGCTTAAATTCCTTAACTCAAATAAGTTTAATTAAACTGTAGAAAAATTTCCCAACAGGGTTTTTTAAAGACATTTCAGATATTCTCATCGATAGTGTACTTGACATACAGTAGTTAATCTGGGGTCTTCCCAGATTGTCTAAAGACTGCAGTAGTTAAGCTCCTGCTCAAGAAAAGTAATTTAGACTGTCCTGTACTTGACAACTTTAGACCTACAGTATTTCTAACCTGCCCTTTTTAGTAAAATTCTAGTAGTAGTAGGGTGTTGTACCATATTAGCCATTATAGATGCAATGACGAGTCAAGCAAAATGACACCTTTTATTGGCCGACTGAACCGATTAAAATGTGCACACTTTTCGAGGCAACTGAGGCCCCTTCTTCAGGCAGGTTGTATACTTGTCAATGAGAGGCAAAAGGAAAATATATTGTAACAAGCCTGTCAAAGTTCAGATAAATTCCAGCTAGTGTGTTAAAAGTGAGCTGTCATTTTAAGGGGCAGTAAGCTATCTCAAAGCACCAAGTAAAGAGCAAGAATCCAATTTATTGGGTTGATGCCAAAGGGTTCAGAATATTAAAAAAAAGTCAATTAATATTAAAAAAAAGGTGTTTTCCATTATCAGAAGTAATGGGTTGGTAATTAAGTAAGATGCTGGAACAAAAACCTGTAGCCACTGTGGCATCCCATAATTTGCATTTGATCCCCCTGAGATGGGTGAATATGATTGACAAGCTTTATTAGGATGAATGGCCTATTTTTGCCAAAATTGTTCCAATAAAATAAGGAAAGGAATCTTGGAAAGGTCTTGGCATATTTGCACTAAAGCAGTTTTCTGGCCATTACTCAATCAAAGAAATTTTTTATGTAAAATGCATTTATCCATATTTTTATCAGTGACTAAAGATAACGTTCTTTAGGCATCCCAGAGGCATGACAAACTGTACTGGTGTGCAAATAATGGCACCCCTAAGCTCATTAGAGGCTGACTATGTAAAATGCAGATCATTCTTTAGAATCACTGCACAGGTGAGTCCTTTTAAATCACATTGACGTGTGTGACCAATCATATTGTGCAAACAGACAATCTAAGGAGGACAAAGTCCTTCATCAGGAAAGACATTAAAGGTTGGGACTCTCACCAGTGACAGAAGCTGCAACTTTCCTTCAGGTTGCTAAATGCGCAATATACTGTATGTTTGCATATAAATGTATATTCTAATAATTCTAAAATGTGTACTTGTATATTAATTTTCAATGCAAATGACATTGCTACTGAATACTTGATTGCTGAACATGTTTGAAGGCACCAACTAATACATTTCAATTTCAAATTAAACATTTTTAAAATTTTGAATAATGCTATTAGCCTTTCATTATGCAAATCACAAATTCAGAACTATAATGTACATAGACATTTAATTGATTGGCTATAGATTACCAAGAAGCATATCTTGCTCTCTTAATAGTGGACACCTTGCCTTTTTGTTATTATTGATCTTGTAGTAATTCTTATCCATCTGCTGAAAAGGCTTCCACTGCTTTTGTAATTCATTGTCTTCTATTTTACAACGTTCATCCATCTATCCATCCCATCTTCACAATTAAATAAAACTCTAAACCTTTCCAAAATATCTCATAATACACCATGCATCCCATCAGCTTCACAATTTAAGTCATCAGTGTGTAGATGTTGCATTCTCTTCTGTCTGTTTTTCAGTCATCATGCAGTAGATTTGCTCAGTATGTTTATCGAGACTACAACAAGTGCATGCGTAATCAGGGATAGAAGAGATCTGTCTTGAGTAAGGTGGAACACTTTGCGTTCATTGAACCAACTGAAGCCTGATGGCAAGACTAGGCTTATTCTACCGAGACTCATCCAGCTAAGTCTCAATTTTAGAAGCATGCCTTGCGCAATACCACACAGCTGTCCCTGTATGTTTTGTTTTTTTTTTTTTAATCTTTTTTGAATGCCAATGGGAAGGCAACTGCTTGGTTTGTTTTTTCAAAGGTAACTAACTACAAAATTTAAAACTTAAACTATTGGTTTTGTGACTTGTGGCACCAGAGAGTGGAGATGTGTTTTGTGTGCTTCTCCTCATAGACATCTGCAGTGTATTTTTGTCTACTTGTGAGGAGATGTGAAAGTAAGAATTTAATTGTACAATATACCCATGACAATAGACTTGACTTGGTTCCCCCTACAACATTGTGGTTTCTCACAGTGACGCAAATTTAGTCCTGTGTAATAGCATTTGATCAATTTTCTTTTTTTAATTTAAGAAACTACTCCTAACTTCACCAGGTGTCCTAGCTCACTAGGAGAAACCACAAGATGGCATTCAGAAAGAGATTGGAATGCACGTCTTGGGAAAGGTAGAATGTTCTGGAAATGCTGGACATCAATTAATATTGATTATTAGTTTAACAGAGGTGGAAATATATTTGTAACAAATCTTGTATGCTGGGTGATTGTTACAGCTACGTGGAGAAGCCATACGATGCCAATTGAAATGAAAGTGTTTGTTACATTATGTTTTGTGACCAACAGGAAAATGCATCTTTGCAATGATGATTTGGGTATGTCAGAACCAACCATTTCTCAAATTGTGCATCGAACTTTGAACACCCCTACAATGTGTGAGGTAATGCACAGATTTATATATTTCCCCACCACTCCACGTCAGGAAATGTAGCGCAAGCTGCAAGCATGCAAATCAACATGTACATAAAAACCTTTGTTCAAAGTTTGGATAGCACATATTTATGAAATCACATGCAATATCACAGTATCCAAACACAGCTGGTCATGGGTGCAAACTCTACTGTAGTAGTCAGCATATTTTCCTGGAGATAAGCAAAGCAAGATAGGTGACTGACAGCAAAATGTCATACAACTATGCTGAGCTCTGCATTTCTCAAACATTCTGGAACATTTGTGTTACAAATCCAGGAAAGTTTGAGGAGGCAGGTGGAGACTCCAGGGGCATTGGATAAATACAGCCTTGCAGAAGATAAGTGGGGATCACAGAGAGAGTGGCACGATATGGCATAATAGAAGACAACTGGGCCACTGGAATAATGAAGGTGACTTCAGAAATAGTACTGTGGCTAGTTTCAGTATGTTACTTTATGAGGTATTTCTAGTTGCCGGTGAATCTTCTGAAAATATGACTGTGGACCATCCATCCTTCCCTTTTATAAACCAGTTTTATGTTAAGTAGGGTTGCATGAAAGGTGGAGCCTATCCAACCAAGCAGTGGGCACAAGGTAGGAACAACAGGTGGAACATACATTGTTAAACCAACATGACTGATTTCTGGCTTTAGTCTCATTTAGTGTGTGTGCCTCAGCCTTTTCATCGCGGTGTTCATTAAGGTATTATTTTTAATGTAGTTGAGATGTGGCAATAACTGCAAGCAGCTTAGTGTAATATCCAACCTTATTATGTTTTTGTTCTTCTTTTATTATTATTATCTTTGTGGTGAAGCTTTGGCATTAGTGAGAAAAAACTACAAAACGTCATCATGATTTCCGAGGAAAGCTCAAAATGTCATAATGAGTGCCATTTTGTGGCCCAAGGTGCTGTGAAAATGTGAACTCCTACTCATTGCTGGCTGTGGGTGTAGGACTGTAACTGATGACTTCTCGTGCGCTGGTTTGGGGTCATACAAATTCTTACCCTTGTCAGACTGTTTGTGCAATTCCTAGGAGAAATTCTGATTTTCTTCTAATAAGTGTGGGCATTGGTCCTGTAAAATGACCTCAAATACCGTTGTAGTTATATAGTGGATTCAGCAAGTATTCAGACCTCGACAATTTGAAACTGATAAATGCCCCCAACAATCTACACTCAGTAACATATAATGATACTGTATGGCTTAAATGAGCGACTATCAAGTATAGAAGCAGCAGATGAGAGCTTCTCTTCCCCTTTAACACATTTCACGTTTCTGTAGATGACTGCTTTCTTTACAAACTGACATTTCGGAATATATTTTACCCCTAAAATTGATCATGATTTCAATTAAGGTAAAGTGCAAATGCGTAAAGACGGAAAATACTGTAGCTACTAACAGAACTCTTAAGATTGTTGACATAAGAGCAAGAATGTTTATGGCAGAGCTGACGGCTGAGATTTAAATATTTCGACCGATAACATCAACGATCATCTTCTTTCACTTCAATGCCAGTTGCTGCGCCGATCTAACGTCGTCCTTGACCAAGAGAGTCGCAATAAAAGTTAGTTCCTTAAACACTTGTGCGAGATTTTGATAAAATCACTCTGAAACGTCTTGTTTCGCTCTTTTTTTGCGCAACTGGAGTGAACGCGCGATCGTTCATCCCAGTCACGTGTGCACGCGCGCGGCTTACATCATTTCCGTGGAGTGTGTGCGGAAAGGAACTGAGACCGAGGAGATCAGTAACATACGGCCCTCTTAAGTTTGGAGATTATAATAAAAGTAGAGCTTCCATTTGGCTTGGGTGTCCTCCCAAAGGTGAGTTGTTGTCTGGTGTTTGTGGTTACTGTAAGGTTTGTTTGCGGGATTAACTTGTCAAGATCAAGCTGATGTTTGTGTCGTTGTAAGAAAGACCGGGGAGTGGCGTGAATCCGCTGAAGCGGAAACTCAAAAATAGGAGCCGGCACGGTAGTGAATGGAAGGTTAGCAAGTGGGCAGAGCTCGCGAATGCCAAGCAACTACGCAGTACACAGGTGGTTACAGAGCCACCAGTCGACAGGTGTGGTGCTTTGGCCAGGCATCTTTTGTCGCGATGGTGTGCAGATAGCCAAGGGAGCAAACCGTGTGCGCTGTACAGCTTCAGCGTTTACTTGTTGGCGGTGTCACACGGAGTATTTTTGACTGACTCCATTAAAAGTGATTCGGGCATTGACAGGTTTCAGGAAAGATTTTGATTGTTTTTGGAGCGAAAGAACATTTTTGAGTGTTGCGTTAATCGTGCATGACATTATGATGGCGACAAAGTTTGTTCGCGAGTTGGAAATAAAGTTTCATAGAGCGTTTTAGCTGCTGATCAAAGTTAGGTTTATGTATTGGAATAAAGCCTTAGCGGAAACAATGCAATTGAATCAGTTAGTCCTGGGGAGCCATTGACTACTAGTTTGTATTTTGAAATCAAAGTACGTTATAAATTAGATTTTAAAACGACATGTTAATAGGCCTGTGCAAGTAATAATTTCAGTGTACTCGTACACGTGTCACAAATGACTGTATAAACCTTCTATAAATAGGATTTTCCAATTTTCTTTTAAGAAACTGAGATGCACATTTTGAGTACATGTAGAAATAATTGTGTACAGTATTTGGTTTTTAGTTTTAATTAATCATTTTGTATTTGCAGCAATCTACCCTTGTTTAAAATTATTTTCCGCTTTTTTCAATATTATTTTAAGCACTTTGTCATGTGAGAGCAGAGAATTGAGAGCAGTCGTCACTCTCTACAGTCCTATTGGAAAGAAGGAAAACCTAAGAACGATTAAGGATAAATATTTATGAATAAAAGGTGTGGCGGATGGCCAGGTCCCATGCCCGGCCGGGGCGCCCCATCGATGTACTGTATATTCCGGGGGAGTATCTATCTATCTCTATCTATCTAGATGAAAGTGGAAATAGCCAGTGTTATGTTGGGTAAAATGGTATGGGAGACAGAATGTGGTTTGTGTCGCTGCTGCTTCTGGTTTTCCTGTCAATTTTGTGGCTGGGTCTGTCGATCATGTTATGCATTGTAACACCAGTTCATGAAGAGGCTTTGCATCACAACACCTTCACTGTGAAATTTATATGTCTATGAATAACAGAACTATTAGATGGTTTAAACTGGAAAGGATTGTAGATAATGGTTATATGATGTTACAAGTCACATGTGGGGTGGACAAAGGTGTTTACACAACCTCTATAGGTTTTGCTAAATGCTTAGACTGCTTAGTCCACAAAAACAGTTAATATATTATAAGTATTGGTTATTACAAATTTATCCTCATTGAAAATATTTGCACTTTAAAGCATTTTGAAGGGTATTGAAATAAGCATTTAACAGTTATGCCTGTGATAGGGACATTTATTACATTAATAACATGTTATATTTATGTATCATCTTCCTCATGTGAGGTAAAGGTGATAAATCATCTTCCAAAGTGTGTTTTGAAAATATTTTTCATGGCACAGTAGGACTGGAAAAACAGTAAAATGCTCGGCAAGTAACACTGGATTAAAAGTAGTGTTAAAGTATTAAACACCAAATAAAAGAGCTAAATGACACATGAAACCACTTTAAATAGGAATGAAATATAAAGTACTAAATATCATTTTCCATGCAGAGTACCATCATAAGACTGGGGCAGAGAGGGAGAGCTGAGAGAGGGGGCAAATTTTGTCAGTTAAATGACTTTCTGAACAGATGGGCTTTAACTGAGCGGATTGTGTCAGCACATTTAATTACTTCAGAGAGGCCTGGGGTCAAATAGCTGAGGCATCTGGCACCCACAAAGCGCAGGTTACTTTGGGGCATTGCATAAAACTGCCGACCTGACTAAGCAGAGAGGATGGTATGTAATGAAAGTTTGGACAACCTTCTCCATATCACTGTGTTGTAATGATCTCCTTAATTTGAAAAGGTTTTCAAAATTCATCAGGCCGTAGCTCTCAACCCTCACGTCATTTGGATGGTAGTCGAGATCTGTTTTTCAAATTAAGCTAAGGCTGAGTTAGTGGCAGTATATTTTGGGCCTGTGTTTGCACTTTTGTAATTTCTTGTATGTTTCTGTTTGGGAAAGTTGAGTAGCCAGTAAACATTGTAAAGGGCAGGAATTTTTCTGTGTGTATTTAAGCATTAAACGTTTGGTGCTGTAATCATCCATCCATCCATTTTCCAACCCGTTGAATCCGAACACAGGGTCACGGGGGGTCTGCTGGAGCCAATCCCAGCCAACACAGGGCACAAGGCAGGAACCAATCCCGGGCAGGGTGCCAACCCACCACAGGACACACACAAACACACCCACACACCAAGCACACACTAGGGCCAATTTAGAATTACCAATCCACCTAACCTGCATGTCTTCATCTGTATATTATAGTCTGCTTGGCATCATTAACTTTTTCATAAATAGTTTTGCAGCAGATTTCATGGCAATAGCTCATTATGTGGCCTATTAGAATTACTGGGAAATGTGACTCTTTCATGATCAGTCATAATGATGTCCTGGCTAAAGTATTCCTTTGTATAAAAAAAGTAAAGTATGTTGCATTCTTTATTTAGGTAGGGCAACCAACTACCCCTTGCTACAGGTTAGAACATAGATAACTACACTTATAAAGTGATCACAGAAACACCTTTTACAGTGTTTTCTTTCTATCTATACATTTGTCTGTTCTGGACAGTCTCAAATACTTTTCTTGTGCTTCAGTTTAGCTTTTCTTCTCTCTTGGCAGTTAGATATGTATATTTCTAATTCCTCATATGAACATATAATTTAGTCATAAAATAAGTGATTGATGAATGAAAAGCTTGTAGGACATTGACAGCTTTTTTATATTGCAATTCAACTGCTACATAGTACCCTTGTGATTGAATGTTTAAGGGTCACCTCTTAAAATTTATACCTGTCGCATTTGAGAATAAACATTACATTTTATCTGTTTGAGAGGATTTATTTATTAGGTCTGTTTTGTAGATGCTATAGAAAACTTTAAAAAAATATATGGCTTTGTCAGGATGATATTGTTTGGCTTTCCCTTTTGCCTAACTGCTATGGCTGTACAACTGCCTCAGAAATAGCTTTTTGTGAAAGCTTCATCAGCAATCCTTGATAATTTCTAAATATTGACCTCCTCTCTTTTTATAATATGGAATTTGTTAGCATTTGGAATTTGTTTTTCTTTATGCTTCCAGTAATTGTGCAATCACAAACAAATCTAAGATTATTGTTCAAGACAGGTCTGGGCCTGAAGTGGCTCCCAGCCTTCCATTAAAAAAAAAAATTAGGAAGGAATTACTACTTTATCTTTTCATACTTTTACACACAAAATGGTTTCAGACCTTTAGACAAAACACATTATTGGAGAAGGGGAATTTCTGTGTACTCACAGTACAATTTTTAAAAAAATTTTTTTATTTGAGGATCAACGTTATCCAACATGTGACAGTTTTTACTCCCATTGTTTCAGTACTTGGTTGCAGCACCTATAGCAGCAATAATTGTAACTAAACACTTTATATTTGAATCAATCTTTCACATTTTTATTGAGCAGAATGGCTTTAGTTCAGACACAATGGTAGGTTTGCATGTATGTGTTTCAGGTCCTATTGGGATCAAGTCAATAATATAACTAGGCTACTCCATGACTTGAATTTTTCTGTCTTTTTAACCATTCAGTTTTAGACTTGCTTTTGTCTTTTGCATCATTGTCCTGATGGAAAATGTCCTTAAGAATAACCTGGTAAAGTACAAAATTCATGGTTCCCAGTTCATTAATGGCAAGGGTTCCAAGTCCTGAGCAGCATATAATCCCCATACTATCTCACCTCCATGTATTCTTGGAGGTCTCATGATCTTGCCTTTGAACACTAAATATAGTGGTGCCTGAGTCATCCAAAGAGTTCCACATTTCACAAAAGGTTTAGGGGTCCAGTTGTTTGTTTGAAAATGCATGAGAAGCAGTGATGCTACTCTTGTATAGCAGAAGTTTCTGCCTTGCTACTCCCATTTTTACTCTGTCTCTTTCTTATAATGGAGTAATGAATACTGAACTTAGTTGAATGTAGAGAGGCCTGCAGTTCTTTGGAAGACTTCTTGAATGGGTTGTCACATTGTCCTTCGGGAAAAGGCCAGTCTTTCCTGCAAAGAATTCCTCATTGTTCCAAATGTTTTGCTTTTGGAGATAATGGCACTCACTTTGGTGTGCTGGAGTTCTAGAGCCTTAAAAAGTTGTTGAAATGTACCAGTCAGTTTCAACAACTTTCTCCCTGATCTCTCTTAAATTTTCCTTTCATTGTGGTTTGTTGTTCTTGGGGGTCTGTGAGGAGACCTTGTGATGATGACTTCACTCTAATGGGGAGGTTTAGAATAACAGGTCTGGCTGTGTTCAGCCAGCTGAGTTTAATAAACAATAATGAATAATTACGGGGACATTACATGTGTTGGGAAAGTTATTACCCACGTATATTAAATAGAAAATTAGGAATGGTGTTGTATTCCTACTCTGATTTCCTTTATCTAAAATTATGTTTTAAATAAAGATCCAAAACCATTCATTGTGATAAATATACAAAAATAGAGGTTATATGGAAAGGGACCATTTACAGTACTTTTTCAGAGCACTGTATCCTTTATCATTCAATAATCCGTGATGTTGTTTAAATGCTGGAAAAGTTAGTTATATTGCCTCTGATCATAGATCTCATTGTTAACCCGGCTTGAAAATTCATTTTTGAAATCCTTGGGAGATTCCTACCTTAAATTTAACACAAGGGGAAATTTCAGATTTGAGATTGGGTAAAAGTGTGGGCCTTTTTTTTTTTTTTTTTCCCTCAAATGTCACAACTTGTTCTTTGTGATGTTTGTTTATTGTAATTTTAACATTTTTCCTTTTAATAAAGTTAACTTCCAGTATAATTTATTTTTAACATTTAAATAAATTGTTTAATTTTGCCAATAAAAATTACTTCAATAGAGTAAAACTGCAGAATGTAAATTAAAATTTGCTGAGAAAAATACATAATTTTATTTTTTTTTTTATCCATACTCTTCTGTTTTTCCTGACAGTGTATATAATTCACTGCAGCTTTAGGACAGTTGAGCAGTCAACATAAGGCTTTACGTGTGAATGTTGTTAATTTAAGTAATTTTAAGATATCTATTTAAAATGTAGTTAAATTTCTCTTTGCTTAGGTAGCACAGTAGAGTAGACTTTTATTAGCACTGCCACTATACAGCTCTAGCATATTCGGTTCCAATCCACCTGATTGTCTGCATAGAATTTGTATGTTTTGTCTGTGGCTTTTTCCTTAGTGCTTGGGTTTTCCCCCCAGAATCTCAAAGCCTTGCTGGTTTGATTAAAAGGTCTCAATGTGATTGAAGTAAGATGGTTTAGAAATACCAATGACTATTATTAGTTTTCTGGTGAGCATGTTTGCTTTGAAATTGCCTTGCTAAAAGAAAAGGACAACTCTAAAACACCATAACAGAATGTAAAGGTGAATTGTTATATGATATGGTAAATCATTCAATGAAGTTCTCATTTTTATGCTGAAATGTCTTCCTTTTCAGAGTTAGAGAAAGTTGACCACCCTAGTCATATGTTTATCTATAGGCATTTTATTTAAAAGCTATTTTCTTGAGCATTTTCTTTTCATTTGTGCCACTAATTTTACTTTTCTGATTCAGGTTTAAAGGCAGTCATCTGGTCCACAAAATGAAAATTATGCGTTTTGTGAGTCCATCAAATTAAAAGGAGTGAAACTGAATACAAATTCACTAAGTGGTCCAAGGCAGTTTCATGAATTCTCATTTTATTCTTGGTGCAAAAAGTAAACTTTAGCATGTTTTTAGCTTTCAGTTTAACAATTTAGAGTTCCTTCTAAAGTGCAGTTTCAACACAGGACATTGCAAACAATGTGAATTGACCTCCTGCTTGTTGTGCAAGGATGTTCTTTTTCTGATTGTGTTTTCACTCATTTTTCTTTAACTTGTATACAAGTATAGATTGTCTTTCAGTGAACTTTGTACTGTTTGTATCATGTGAAGTGCAATGTTAGCCAGTGAATAAGCTATTACTGGCCTTGACTCATGACCAATAAATGATGTGTTGGAGGCTGGTTTTCTTTTCAAATGCTCAATTGCATTTGAATGTGTTTTCTGTTTGTGCACTACTCTTGTTTTCCACAAATGGCTGGCTCTGGAACGCAACCCCCGCGATGGAGGAGGGATCACTGTGTGTGTGTGTGTGTGTGTGTGTGTGTGTGTGTGTGTATATGTATATATATATATATATATATATATATATATATATATATATATATATATATATATATATTAATATTAATATACTGTATATATATATATATATATATATATATATATATATATATATATATATAATATGTATATATACATACAGTATATTAATATATATATATATATATATATATATATATATATATATATATATATATATATATATATATATATATATATATAATATGTATATATACATACAGTATATTAATATATATATATATATATATATATATATATATATATATATATATAATATGTATATATACATACAGTATATTAATATATATATATGTATATATACATACAGTATATTAATATATATATATGTATATATACATACAGTATATTAATATATATATATATATATATATATATATATATATATACAGTATATTAATATATATATATATATATATATATATATATATATATATACAGTATATTAATATATATATATATATATATATATATATATATATATACAGTATATTAATATATATATATATATATATATATATATACAGTATATTAATATATATATATATATATATATATATATACAGTATATTAATATATATATATATATATATATATATATATATATACAGTATATTGTGTATATATATATATATATATATATATATATATATATATATATACTGTGTATATATATATATATATATATATATATATATATATATATATATATACAGTATATTTATATATATATATATATATATATATATATATATATATATATATACAGTATATTTATATATATATATATATATATATATATATACAGTATATTTATATATATATATATATATATATATATATATATATATATATACAGTATATTTATATATATATATATATATATATATATATATATATACAGTATATTTATATATATATATATATATATACAGTATATTTATATATATATATATATATATATATATATATACATATATATATACAGTATATTTATATATATATATATATATATATATATATATATATATATATATATATATATATACAGTATATTTATATATATATATATATATATATATATATATATATATATATATATATATATATATACAGTATATTTATATATATATATATATATATATATATATATATATATATATATATAAATATACTGTATATATATATATATATATATATATATATATATATATACAGTATATTTATATATATATATATATATATATATATATATATATATATATATATATATATATATATACAGTATATTAATATATATATATATATATATATATATATATATATATATATACAGTATATTTATATATATATATATATATATATATATATATATATATATACAGTATATTTATATATATATATATATATATATATATATATATATATACAGTATATTAATATATATATATATATATATATATATATTAATATATATATATATTAATATATATATATATGTATATATAAATAAAATATAGTATATATAATATATATACTAGCTGTACCCTGTAGCTGCGCCCACATAGTAATGAAACAGGACAAACTTTAAAAATCAATAGACGTTGGCACTATATCTGATCATGTTCAGCTCTGATGGGAAAGCATTCCTCACGTCGGGGGAAAAAAGTAAATGGCCGGCCGTGATATCTCTGGCAATCAGCAGCTACCCTCTTAAACACATGGAGCTCTGATCTCTCTCTCAAAAACGTCAAACGTTACCCCTTAACAATCTGTAGATGATAGTCTGTTGAACAAACGGGTATCGCTAGCTAAGCGGAGGCAAGGTGCACTCCAATACATGGCAAGACGTAGACCAACTGGAACAGAGGCAGGCGAGTGAATGAGGAAGGCCCCGCTCCCCTGCTCTCTACCCACAGCCACTCTGTTGGATTTGCATAAATACATCAGTACTGCAAGCGAACTATGGTACTTAGCACGCTGAGAGATGTAGACAATAATTTTTATAGCTACGCATTACATAAGAGTTTTTTTTCATATCTTTATGATGGCTCATCGTTTTTTACCTAGTTAATAAAAACAAATCTGATTTTTATTGTTATGAGATAAGCTTATGAGGAAAAAAGCAATAAGACACATTTTACAAATGTTTGCTTGACTTTGTTTTTAGATTGAATGCAGTAGATGTTAATTGTTCCAGGACAGCTCCCAAGGTTACAGAGTTCTTTGATGTCAAAGGTATCTGTTTTGTATACAAGTACATTTTTAGGATGTTTATAATACACCATCTTTAAATGTTACTGAATATTGAAAGTTATCCTCACCTGCAAATGATAAAATGGAAAATCTAGCCTGATGTTTTCTTTAAGATATGTGTAGAACACATTTTAAAGTGGAGGTATCAAACTGGATTATTGCTGCATAACATGTTGGAGGAGTACTAGAAAAATGTTACATAATGTTATTGTAGCAAAGCATGCAATTTTTTTCTTTTTTGAAGAAGGCATCCTATAGTTGTATTAGCATATGGCCCAAATAATTAACCTCCTTTGCTTGAATTATTTGTTTCTTCCCAGAAGCAAAAACAGTGGACCTTTGCCTGTTCCCCATTCAGTTTGGTAGTTTTCCCACTTTTAAAAAGGTAGTCCTAGGGTGAAGTTACATGCACACACATTAGAGGAGCTACATCTTTCAGTAGTAGTTGTTTTCAGTAATCCCTCGCTATATCACGCTTCGCCTTTCGCTGCTTCACTCCATCGCGGATTTTATATGTAAGCATATTTAAATATATATCGCGGATTTTTCGCTGCTTCGCGGGTTTCTGAGGACAATGGATCTTTTAATTTTTGGTACATGCTTCCTCAGTTGGTTTGCCCAGTTGATTTCATACAAGGGATGCTATTGGCAGATGGCTGAGAAGCTACCCAACTTACTTTTCTTTCTCTCTGTCTTGCGCTGACTATCTGTGATCCTGACGTAGGGGGGTGTGAGCAGGGGGGCTGTTCGCACACCTAGACGATACGGACGCTTGTCTAAAAATGCTGAAAGATTATCTTCACGTTGCTACCTTCTGTGTGCAGCTTTTAAGTATGCTGCACGGTGCTTCGCATACTTAAAAGCTCAAAGGGCACGTATTGATTTTTTTTATCTCTCTCTCTCTCTCTCTGCACCTGACGGAGGGGGTGTGAGCTGCCGCCTTCAACAGCTTTGTGCCGCGGTGCTTCGCATACTTACAAGCCAAACAGCACTATTGATTTGTTTGCTTCTTTGAAGAGGAAGATATGTTTGCATTCTTTTAATTGTGAGACTGAACTGTCATCTCTGTCTTGTCATGGAGCACAGTTTAAACTTTTGAAAAAGAGACAAATGTTTGTTTGCAGTGTTTGAATAACGTTCCTGTCTCTCTACAACCTCCTGTGTTTCTGCGCAAATCTGTGACCCAAACATGACAATATAAAAATAACCATATAAACATATGGTTTCTACTTCGCGGATTTTCTTATTTCGCGGGTGGCTCTGGAACGCAACCCCCGCGATGGAGGAGGGATTACTGTAGAACATTTTTGGGAGTGCCTTCTCTAGAACTAAAGACATTAGAAACAAAATAGTAGTTTGCTGTCCTTCTCAGGGGTGGGGTTTGATTTGTCTTCAATTTTGTTTGGTTATAAAATGATCTATTTGTATGGAATGATTACAATAAAAATTAATAAATAAAATATATAAAAAAAAAAAGAAACAAAATAGTTAAGTGAACTGAAACCTTGAGCAGGTGCTTTCTTAAGTGTGCATTAAATACACAAGAAGAGACTACAGTTGCAATCACAGCATTCACTTATTAGAAACCAGTCTATTGAAAGAAATACTGTGTCACAGCATTGAGCCACATTTGAGTTATGATTCAGTAGCATTTTATCTAGAACCAAACACAAGACTCCAATACAAACTCCCACTCCCTTCCACTCTTAGGATTTATTCTGCCTAGTTTATAATTTGGGAGAATGAAGATAAGTGGAATTTTGTACAGGTGTTGGTTAAAACATACTGGTCATTGCCTACATTTTCAATTAACTTTCATTCATCTTAAGCTTAAAATGGATACCTTAATTTTGTAGATAATTGAGCTTCTCTTTTTTTTTTTTTTTTTTTTTTTTTTTTTTTTAATTTTGTGTTCATGCTTAAGGTTTGAAATTTTTGCTTTAAGTGTATGTGGTGAAAGTTAGCGATTAGCTACAGAAAGTCGTTATTTGACCAATTAAATGTTGCCAAAATAAAGTGAAAACCAATGGCAGATTTTGCATCAGCAGAGGTTTGAGTACAAGAAATTATGCTGTTCTGAATGTGACTCCAGGGGAATTTTTAATCTACAGCCACTGCTGATACACAAGAAAGGCTCCTGTGTCAGATGTTTTTGGGGTTTTTTTTTAAGTTTCAAAGGCTTCACCCAAAGATTCCACACATGCATTTATTGCTCCCCTACCTGGGAAGTGTCTTTTATTTGAAGACGCAGATTTAAAAAAGCCCAGAGTAGGGAATCCATTCCCGGACGGGTTTATCCATTCCTGGGAATTCGGGAATCCTGCATTTCATTCCCGGGAATCCCGGGCTCCCGGGGATGACACAGTGCATGGGCATCTCACATGTAAACGGTTTTAGAACGACCGACACTTATTTTTAATAAAATTACTGCAATATGTTGACACAATTAAAAGACTAATCTTATCTACAAGCAGTTCCTGCTGTTATATAAGTACATGTATCTTTAGTTGCGGTAATAAGAGCATAGAAAGGACAACATGTCCAGCGTGCAGCCGTCCAGGCAAGAGCACACCTTCGTGCAGAAGTACGCCAGCCACTGAGAAAGCACGCTCTGCCTCCACTGAAGTAGGCGGCACAATCATCAGATACTGATACACTTGTTCTAAACAACGCCTGCGCTTGCCATTGCTCTGAAACACCGCCATTTCAGCTTTTACTGATGCATCCAGTTTCTTGTCATCATTCTGTGATGGCAAGTTTCTTGGCACAGATAATGCGGATGCAACAGACTGACGCATTGCAATTTCAAGTTGCTGTTCAAAGCTGTTGTCTGATGAAGTGCAAGCTGCAGCAATGGCGCCACCTTAATTATTTTCAACTATAACTGTTATTTCTTGATCGATTTTTACATGCTATATATGTGAGCTTGGCCGTTCCCGTTTTCCCGGGAATTACAGCAGTTTCATTCCCGGGAATGCGGGAATGAAAAATGTCCGGGAATTGCTAGCCCAGAGTGATACTTAGCTTTGGATTGGTACCAATATTTTATCTTTTGTATGAATACCAGCTTTTGGACCTTAATACCAGTGCCAAAATGGTTTTGAAACAAATGACAGATAATTTCAAAACTCCTGTCTAAATCCAGCCTCCCCAGTGTCCTGCACAGTTACTCGCCTCCCTACCACACTACCCACCAGTTTTGTGTTGATAGCCATGATGTTCCGAGCGCTTCTAAACAGTAAGGGGTAGAGGTCCCCTGTGAATTCCTGATTGCATGGAAGCATAGAGTTTTATACCATGAAGTATATGAAACTGATGTTTTTTCACAAATGCAGTAGCAAATGTTAGGGTTAGGTGGGTGGGTCAACTGGGGATTGAGAGGAACTCTGACATTTACTTCCAGTACCGTACCATTTTCAAATTTGTGTTTTTTTTTTTTTTTTTGGTATTTTTTCCTGTATTGGTATATTGCAAAACACTAGTCCTAGTGTGAAAAATCATTGTAATGTTTTTCCAGCCTCATTCTTTCCAGCAAAATCTTGGAGGCTCTGAGGCTAATTCCTCTACTGCAGATAAGCTTGTCCTTAAATCATGCAGTCTTTTTCATGTTATTGTTGGTTGTGCTTTCCCCCCAAAAGCCATGAGATTTTACATGGGATGTGTTAATTTATAACTTTAGGTATTTCACAGTCCGTGACTTTCCTGAACAGCAGCTCGCTGGAAGGCTCACAATTCATGCAATATTTAAGTCAGTGTTGTTGAGTTTGGCAAATGACAATTTTCTTTATGTAATTGTGTTACCCTCTGGAATTAACGCAGACCAGGCTGCATCATGTAACTGGGATAGGCTAATTGTGATGAATGCATGTGTAGGGTATCTCTACCATTACTGAGCTCTAAGTTGCAAAAAAGAATGCATACATTGTACAGTGTAAAAACTAGACACTTCTAAACCAAAATATGTTTAATTTATGTGACTTTTTGCAGGTGTCTCAAAACTAAGCATTTGCATGTGTGCAGAGCATATTTTCTTTTCAAATGGCTGAAAACCTGGCAAATGTTGTGCATGAACAGATTTCGGAGGATTTTCCAGATGTTCATCGAAGCAATGGGGTGAGTATTGTTAATGTGTAAATCCTTTTGGGCTTTGGGTTATGGGGAGTTCTCATTTTCCTCCATTTGCGTTTTAACGTTTTCATTTATACAGCATCAGCCTCATCAAACTGTAGATTCAGATTGCCTGGAAAATTAATAATTTTACTCATTCAGTTAGTGTCCTCCAAAAAGTCATTTAGAAAAATGTATGCCATTGCAGATCTTTTTTTGCTTTAATATGTAAAGTTTCATTTGCTTTCCTTAGAATGAAGGAACAGAGAGACGAAGGACTGAGGTCAGAGAGGCAGAGTCAAATGGACAGCCTGCCTCACGACCTTCCCAACCTGTGGAGAGTGAGGAAGACGAGGATGAAGAACTGACCTTGAAATATGGAGCAAAACATGTCATTATGCTCTTTGTCCCAGTCACACTGTGCATGGTGGTGGTTGTCGCAACCATCAAATCTGTCAGCTTTTACACTAAGAAAGATGGGCAATTGTAAGTACTGTAATGTTTGTCTTTCCTAGTGCTTATCAGTCTCTCTTACAACTGGTAATTACAACAACAACATTTATTTATATAGCACATTTCCATACAAAAAGTAGCTCAAAGTGCTTTACATAATGAAGAAAAGAAAAATAAAAGACAAAATAAGAAATTAAAATAAGACAACATTAGTTAACATGGCCATCGGACCTTAGAAAAGGAGTAAGTTGGACAGAAAAAACAAAAAAACTCCAGAAAGCTGGAGAAAAAAATAAAATCTGTAAAGGTTCCAGGCCACGAGACCACCCAGTCCCCTCTGGGCATTCTACCGAACATAAATGAAATCGTCCTCTTTGTAGTTAGGGTTCTCATGGAGTCACTTGATGCTGATGGTCATACAGACTTCTGGCTTTTAATCCATCCATCATTGTTGGAACATCATGGTGCTTTGGGTAGATGGTGGCCACCACCAAAAGGACACCGGAAAAGGAAACAGAAGAGAGAGTAGGGGTTAGTACAGATTTTAGAGCCACCATGAATAGTTATTATAATGAATTGGATATACAGAGTATCAGGATTTAAATTAGTGAAGTTATGAGAAGGCCATGTTAAAGTAATGTGTTTTCAGCAGTTTTTTTAAAGTGCTCCACTGTATTAGCCTGGCGATTTCCTACTGGCAGGCTATTCCAGATTTTAGGTGCATAACAGCAGAAGGCCGCCTCACCACTTCTTTTAAGTTTTGCTCTTGGAATTCTAAGGAGACACTCAGTTGAGGATCTGAGGTTGCGATTTGGAATATAAGGTGTCAGACATTCCGATATATAAGATGGAGTGAGATTATTTAAGGCTTTATAAACCATAAGCAGAATTTTAAAGTCAATTCTGAATGACACAGGTAACCAGTGTAGTGACATCAAAACTGGAGAGAAGTGCTCGGATTTTCTTTTCCTGGTAAGGATTCTAGCAGCTGCATTCTGCACTAGTTGCAAACGATTTGTCTTTTTTGGGTAGTCCTGAGAGGAGTGCGTTACAGTAATCTAGCCGACTGAAAACAAACGCGTGAACTAATTTCTCTGCATCTTTCAATGATGTAAGAGGTCTAACTTTTGCTATGTTTCTTAAGTGAAAAAATGCTGTCCTAGTGATCTTATTTAATATGCGATTTAAAATTTAGATTACAGTCAACAGTTACCCCTAAGCTTTTTACCTCCATTTTCACTTTTAATCCTAATGCATCCAGTTTATTTCTAATAGCCTCATTGTATCCATTATTGCCAATCACTAAGATTTCGGTTTTCTCTTTATTTAATTTGAGAAAGTTACTATTCATCCATTCTGAGATACAAGTTGGACATTGTATTAATGAATCAAGAGATTCGGGGTCATCAGGTGCTATTGATAAATACAGCTGTGTATCATCAGCATAGCTGTGGTAGCTCACGTTGTGCCCTGAGATAATCTGACCTAATGGAAGCATGTAGATTGAGAAGAGCAGCGGACCCAGGATAGAGCCTTGTGGAACACTATATAGGATATCATGTGTCTTTGAATTATAATTACCACAACTAACAAAGAATTTTCTCCCTGCCAGGTAGGATTCAAACCAATTTAAGACGCTGCCAGAGAGGCCCACCCATTTTCTAAGAATATTATGATCAATGGTGTCAAATGCGGCACTCAGATCTAAGGGGATGAGAACAAATAAATGACCTCTGTCTGCATTTACCCACAAATCATTTACTACTTTAACGAGTGCAGTTTCTGTGCTGTGATTTGTTCTAAAACCTGACTGAAATTTATCAAGAATAGCATGTTTATTGAGGTGCTCATTTAACTGCATAATGACTGCCTTCTCTAGAATTTTACTTAAGAAAGGCAGGTTAGAGATGGGTCTATAATTTTCAAGAGCAGAGGGGTCGAGATTATTTTTCTTAAGTAGGGGTTTAACTACAGCAGTCTTAAGACAGTCTGGGAAGACCCCCGTATCTAATGACGAATTTACTATGTCAAGAACATTATCAATTAGCACGCCCGATACTTCTTTGAAAAAATTTGTTGGTATTGGGTCAAGGGCACAGGTGGAGGGTTTCATTTGAGAAATTATTTTATGTAAATCAGGTAAATCTATCCTAGTAAGTTTAATCTATATATGTAAAATCCCTATGTGCGTCTAGGTGTCCGTGTGTGGGTGTCTTCTGATGAAGTGCGCATGCGTGGGGCACGGTGCGATGCGCGATATTACTGTCAGAGAAAGTTAGAGGCGTTTTACGGAAATACAAACCAGTATTACTGCGAGAGGAAATTAAAGGTACACAATACAGTGATGCATATTACAACCACATACAAGCCAGTATTACTGTCAGAGGAGATTAAAGGCATATTACCGACGCACACGCCTGTATTACCTTCAATAAGGGCACGCACAGGCATCCTTCAATAAGGGCATGCACAAAAAGGCGAGCCTCAAAAGGGCGACATCAATTGGGTGCAGCGAATAAAGGCGCGCGTAAATAAAGATCTGCACCTTTGTTGCTCTTCACATATTGCAGAGCCATTTGAACTAAATTATCTACGAACGCCTTTGTTCGCCGCGCTCAATTGAGGTCGCCCTTTTGAAGCTCGCCTTTTTGTGCGCGCCCTTATTGAATATAGCCGTACAAGACAGTATTACTGTCACAGAAAATTAAAGACACACAATACACGGCGGCAGCCCACGAAGAACGGTCAGCTCAGCAAGTAAACATCAACAAAAGAAAGGCTGAAAGAAAGAAAAATATGACCAACAAAAAGAATGAGGTCAAAGTCCCTTGCCATTTAATATAGACTGTTCTTACTAATGTTTATGCACTACTGTTCTAGCGCCCGTTATTGTAACGGGCTAAATGACTAGTTTATTTATAACGGAATACTGGGGTTTAGGAGGATCCTTAGTATTGGGAAGATACAGTGGTGTGAAAAACTATTTGCCCCCTTCCTGATTTCTTATTCTTTTGCATGTTTGTCACACAAAATGTTTCTGATCATCAAACACATTTAACCATTAGTCAAATATAACACAAGTAAACACAAAATGCAGTTTGTAAATGGTGGTTTTTATTATTTAGGGAGAAAAAAAATCCAAACCTACATGGCCCTGTGTGAAAAAGTAATTGCCCCCTGAACCTAATAACTGGTTGGGCCACCCTTAGCAGCAATAACTGCAATCAAGCGTTTGTGATAACTTGCAATGAGTCTTTTACAGCGCTCTGGAGGAATTTTGGCCCACTCATCTTTGCAAAACTGTTGTAATTCAGCTTTATTTGAGGGTTTTCTAGCATGAACCGCCTTTTTAAGGTCATGCCATAGCATCTCAATTGGATTCAGGTCAGGACTTTGACTAGGCCACTCCAAAGTCTTCATTTTATTTTTCTTCAGCCATTCAGAGGTGGATTTGCTGGTGTGTTTTGGGTCATTGTCCTGTTGCAGCACCCAAGATCGCTTCAGCTTGAGTTGATGAACAGATGGCCGGACATTCTCCTTCAGGATTTTTTGGTAGACAGTAGAGTTCATGGTTCCATCTATCACAGCAAGCCTTCCAGGTCCTGAAGCAGCAAAACAACCCCAGACCATCACACTACCACCACCATATTTTACTGTTGGTATGATGTTCTTTTTCTGAAATGCTGTGCTCCTTTTACGCCAGATGTAACGGGACATCTGCCTTCCAAAAAGTTCAACTTTTGTCTCATCAGTCCACAAGGTATTTTCCCAAAAGTCTTGGCAATCATTGAGATGTTTCTTAGCAAAATTGAGACGAGCCCTAATGTTCTTTTTGCTTAACAGTGGTTTGCGTCTTGGAAATCTGCCATGCAGGCCGTTTTTGCCCAGTCTCTTTCTTATGGTGGAGTCGTGAACACTGACCTTAATTGAGGCAAGTGAGGCCTGCAGTTCTTTAGACGTTGTCCTGGGGTCTTTTGTGACCTCTCGGATGAGTCGTCTCTGCGCTCTTGGGGTAATTTTGGTCGGCCGGCCACTCCTGGGAAGGTTCACCACTGTTCCATGTTTTTGCCATTTGTGGATAATGGCTCTCACTGTGGTTCGCTGGAGTCCCAAAGCTTTAGAAATGGCTTTATAACCTTTACCAGACTGATAGATCTCAATTACTTCTGTTCTCATTTGTTCCTGAATTTCTTTGGATCTTGGCATGATGTCTAGCTTTTGAGGTGCTTTTGGTCTACTTCTCTGTGTCAGGCAGCTCCTATTTAAGTGATTTCTTGATTGAAACAGGTGTGGCAGTAATCAGGCCTGGGGTTGGCTACGGATATTGAACTCAGGTGTGATACACCACAGTTAGGTTATTTTTTAACAAGGGGGCAATTACTTTTTCACACAGGGCCATGTAGGTTTGGATTTTTTTTCTCCCTAAATAATAAAAACCATCATTTAAAAACTGCATTTTGTGTTTACTTGTGTTATATTTGACTAATGGTTAAATGTGTTTGATGATCAGAAACATTTTGTGTGACAAACATGCAAAAGAATAAGAAATCAGGAAGGGGGCAAATAGTTTTTCACACCACTGTATACTATGCTATTTCTAATATCATTAATTTTTTGATTGAAAAATACAGCGATAGCCTCACAGGTTTTACTGGAAGTACTTAGGAGGCATTCCTTTGAGTTACCTGGGTTTAACAGACGATCAATCGTCGAGAATAGGACTCTGGGATTACTAGCATTGTTATTTATAATCTTAGAGAAATAGCAGCGCCTCTCAAGACGGACTGTGTTATTGTATTCTGTTATTTTAACTTTTAATATTTCATAGTGGATAGTTAGTTTAGTCTTCCTCCATTTACGCTCAGCTCTATGGCATGTTCTCTTTAAATCAGACACACTTTGGGTCTTCCATGGTATAACAATGCTAGAAAATTTTTTAACTGTCTTTTCAGGTGCAACTATGTCAACAGCAGCTCTCACCTTAGTATTAAATCTTTCCACCTTACTATTTACATTATCCTCGCTATTATAGTTGGCACTATAAACGGACTGATTGCTTAGAATGTTTGTAAGTTTTAAAGCTGCTGATGAGTCAAAGAAGCGTTTTTTAACAATATGCTTCTCATGAGTGTTTTCTATCATTATTTCTATATTAAAAAGTAGAAGAAAATGGTCTGATAGACCCATATCAATGACCTGCTTTATATCAACTTTTAGTCCTTTAGTAATCACTAAGTCTAACATATGACCTGCTTTATGTGTAGGCTGATTAACGAGCTGTCTCAAATCAAAAGAGTCCAGGAGGTTCATAAATTCTTTTACTTTTTGGTCACACTGATTATCTATATGAAAATTAAAGTCGCCGACCATTAAGCGTGTGTCATAGTTCGTAATTAAAATTGACATTAAGTCAGAGAATTCCTCAAAGAAAGACGCGTTGAATTTAGGAGGTCTGTACACGGATAATACTAGAACGTGATAATCTCCATGAATAACAACGGCGAGATACTCAAAGGACTTGGAATTTACCAAAACTGACATCTTTACATTTTAACCGCTTTGAGTAAATGTTTGCCAAGCCACCACCTCTTTTTCCTTGGCGATCTGCACGAGTAAAACTGTAATCCGGAGGCACAGATTCGATTAAAACAGCTGCACCATCTGAGCTAAGCCACGTTTCATTTAGTGCAATAAAATCTATTTTTTTATCACTAATAAGACGTTTTTTATCAATGATTTTGTTAGTTAAAGCTCTAACATTTAATAGAGCCATATTTAATGTTTCGGAGGGGCAGAGATGAATACTATGTGCGTTATTGATATTTGGAACAGGGACTAAGTTATTTTTATTAGCGCCGCTTTGTGTGTAATTTTTGTTTAATCTATAATCTGTTTTTATAGTTTTAATACATTGTTCATCTAAAGTAGTAACTTTAATTAAATTATTGGTGTTTATGCCGTATTGCCTAGATTTTCTACGTGCATTGAGATTGGTTATTTCAGTATTTATGTTGTGCACTTTTATGGAAGATTTTATTAAACAATTATCATGTCCAAGCACAGCAGTAGCATTTCGGAAGGGGTTAAAAGCAGAGATAGATAGTCAAGGTAAACGAATTACCTTAGATATGTTTTCGGAGAGGACCCGGGCGCCAAAACTGTTCGGATGCAGGCCATCTCGCTTGAAAAAATGCGGTCTTTCCCAAAAGAGGTCCTAGTTGTTGATGAACCCGATGTCTTGATTCTTGCAGAAGCTGTGCAGCCAGTTGTTTAATCCTAGCAGACGACTGTAGTACTCGTTTGATCGTCTGACGAGAGGCCTGTGGACCCAAAATGAAGATCTTTGCCGATGGGGTCCTCTCCTTCGTGTCTTTAATTAATGCTGTGAAGTCAGCCTTGAGGATTTCCGATTGTCGGTGCCTTATATCGTTTACGCCGGCATGCAAAACAATTGCTCCAACTGCCCTGTTCTTGTGCTTCTTGTAGATTGCCGGCGCACGTTTCATCACATCTCGGACACGAGCACCGGGAAAACAAGAAACAAATGATTTTCTATTAGGGCATGCGATATTGAGGTTTCTAACAATAAAATCACCTACCACTATTACATCACCAGGGGCTGAAGGCGAACTGGGGACGCGGAGAGGGTCGAACCGGTTCTGAGTTAAGATGCTTGCCTGTGCCGATGGAGGTGTTCTGGCCTTGAACCCCCGCCTGCATAGCTGAAATACACCGAGGTCATCATCGTTGTCGCTCCTATGAGGCGCGGGGGTGAAGTTCACTTGAGTGGCACAACGAGGGGTTGATGTTACGCCGATTACAGATGGCGAGGACGGTTTATCCAGTAGCCGAGCCTTCAGATCTCTAAGGTATCTTCGTCTGGACAGGAGTTTATGAATCTGTTCGTTGAGTGCCTGGAGTTCCCCTACTATGACTGCAACGCGATTCATCGCACTGTCGGCCATTGTCTCCTTCTACTTCCGCTTCGTGCCCTAGGAAGAATGAGAGAGAGATTGGTTAGTGGGTAATTTGTTTTACAAAGCCAAATGCAGAAATTCCATTCAATAATATATAGTCCTTATGAGTTGAAGTGCTACATTCGATTCACTCCACATTTTTGTTTTGATAATTTAAGTCAATATACATATGAAGTCTGATCAGACTGATTTGCTGAGAATGAAAGGTGAAAATTTGACCAGTTCTAAGGAATGTCTTCAAAAGAAAAGAGAATGCATTACACATAGCACAATAAATCTATATTATATACGGTCAGGTACATAAGTATTTTGGACAGTGATACAGTTTCCATAGTTTTGCCTCTGTGTGTATGTCACTGCAATGAATTTTGAAATAAAGTAGTCATTATGTGATTAAAGCATAGACTTTCAGCTTTAATTTAAGGGGTTTACCTAAAATATAAATTGAGCCATTTAGGAATGATAGCCATTTTTGTACATGGTGTCTCAATTTTCAGTGGCTGAGATTTGGACATTTGATTAAAAGCTGTTCCATAGCCAGGTGAGAGCAGGTCCCTCATTATTTCATTAACTAATAAGCAGATAAAAGGTCTGGAATTGATTCCAAGTGTGGAATTTGCAATTGGAAGCTGTCACTGGAACTCTCATTATGAGGTCCAAAGAGCTGTACATGCAAGTAAGAACAAGCCATCATTAGGCTGAGAAAACAAAACAAAACCCCTTTAGAGAGATGGCAAAAATACAAGAAGTGGTCAAATAAACCATTTGGAAAATTCTTAAAATGAAAGAATGCACTGGTGAGCTCCGTAACACCAGAAGGCCTAGAAAACCACAGAAGACAATTGTGCTAGATGATTGAAGAATACTTTCCTTGGTGAAGAAAACCCCCTTTCAGAACATTTAGCCAAACCAAGAACACTGTCTGGGTGGTAGACTTGTCATTGCCAAAGTCTACAATCAAGAGAAAATGTCATCAAAGTAAATATTGTATAGAGGGTTTAAATATTGTATAGAGGGTTTAACACAAAGTGCAAACCACTGGTTAACCTCAAGCATAGGAAGGGCAGATTAGACTTTGCCAGAAAACATTTTTTAAAAAGCCTGTCCAGTTTTGGAACAACTTTCTTTGGACAAAGGAAACGAAGATTACCAGAATGATGGGAAAAAGAAGAGTATGAAGAAGAAAAGGAAAGGCTCTTAATCCAATGAATACCGCATGATCTGTGAAACATGGTGGAGGCAGTGATGTGGCATGGGCACATCACACTGCCAATGGAAGTTGGTCACTAGTGTTTATCGATGATACGACTGCTGGCTGAATTCTGAAGTGTACAAGGCTATACTGTCTACTGAGACTTAGCCAAATGCTGCAAAACTGATAGGACAGTGGTTCACAGTACGGATGGACAATGAACCAAAACATACTGCGAAAGCAAACTAAGTGCTTTTCAGTGCAAAGTAGTAGAAGATTCTTCAAAGGCCAAGTCAGTCAACTGACCTCAACCCAGTTAGACACACATTTCACTTGCTGAA
The DNA here is from genome assembly GCF_900747795.2 of Erpetoichthys calabaricus. Taxonomy (NCBI): domain Eukaryota; kingdom Metazoa; phylum Chordata; class Cladistia; order Polypteriformes; family Polypteridae; genus Erpetoichthys; species Erpetoichthys calabaricus. The sequence continues at coordinate 50,399,496 of NC_041409.2, forward strand.
AACAAAACTGATGGCAGAAAGTCCAACAAACAAGCAACACCTGAAGATGGCCGCAGTAAAGGCCTGGCATAGTTTCACTAGGGTGGAAACCCAGCATTTGGAGATTGCCATGGGTTCAGACTTCAGCCAGTCATTGACTAAAGGGATGTCAACCACATATTGAAAATGGTCATTATATTTAATTATTTTTGTTTGTCCAAATACTTTTGAGCTCCTGAAAATAGAGGGACCATGAACAAAAATGGCTGTCATTCTTAAACGGCTCATATGTTTTTGGTAAACCCCTTAAAGCTGAAAGTCTACACTTCAATCACATAATAATTGTTTTATTTCAAATCTGTTGTGGTGGTATACAGAGACAAAATTATGAAAATTGACACTGTCCATATACCTATGGACCCGACAGTAGTTATGCATCGTTATTGGTAGTTATTCATTGTTGCTCATTATTCTTATCATAACCAGTTAAGTTGTCAAGGTATCAACATATCCACTTTGGAATGCAGAAAAGACATTTCACGTGATGCATGACAAATTCAGGTCTGAAAACTGTTTTTATTGAAGAAATGCAGAAGATACTAAAATACTCCCTTCACTATGTCATTCACATCTGCTTGACAGGATATATACTCCATTCCCAGAAGAGACGGACACAGTAGGACAAAGAGCTCTGAACTCCATTCTAAATGCTACGATCATGATCAGTGTCATCATTGTCATGACACTACTTCTGGTTGCCCTCTACAAGTATCGTTGCTATAAGGTAGACACTTTGCATTTTCGTTTGTAGTTCAATTATTATGGTAATATAAAAGATGTAAAAATTCATGCATCATGACTGCTTTTGTAAATATTGACACCTCCTAGTGTTTAGATCCTTTTTGTATATTTATTTCTGCATGTTTGCCTGTCTTATGTACAAATTTGCCAGAATGAGCTTAGACTCTTCACACAATAAAAATATTGTCAGGGTAACTTAGGTGTAGTTGTGAAGCATTGACAGCATGTTGTAAATAGCAGGCATTTTAGTTTATTATTAAACTGATACTTAATCTGTTTTTCTTGCTTCATTTTTTGGCCTTTCCTAGTTTAGCTGGGAAGTAAATCTGTTTGGTCTGTACTGTGTAGTTGTTTGAAAATGCAGTGTACACTTTTTCCAGAATTTAAGTAAAGGCATAAAAATATACAATGATTCCTATACCATAACCAGTGATAAGAACGCATTAACATTCCTTTTCATGGTGCTATGCTCATACAGTTCCCCCCCAACCCCCCAAACCATTTTAACAATTTCAAACATCATTTTCAAGACAAGGCCATCGCTTCAGTTTCCAGATAATCGCATAACCTGCTTATTTACCCTTGGGAAAACAAGCTACGAAAAGATTTTTTTTTTTTTTAAACAAAAAAAATTGTGTAATAGAAACATGTAAATACCAAAGTGTCAATGTAAATGCAGTAGGAAAGGTATGTCTAATGTCAACGTCTGTACTGATGCAGGTTTAGAACATGTCCTTTTGTGTGATATGTTTTGAAATAGTCACCAGCACACAACCGGATATTTAACTCTGAGCAGTAGAAGCTTAACTCTTTGCCTTTTTTTTTTTTTTTTCTCTCCTGTTGCTTGCACATGAGAATGTAGAATGTTAGTGGATGACTTTCACGATCATTGTGCTCACTTTGTTACTGTATTCCAGCACAGTGCAAGGCTTAATAACATTTCACGAACATTACGCACATTGCAGCAACTATCAATGCTTGGAAGGCTAATGTATTTCCTGTCCTTCCACTTGATTGCAATCAAGTGGATTTTGCCACATAGGTACTACACCCTGCTGCAGCTTTACATGATTTGAAGTCCCTACCCATTTAATGGTTGTTCTGTTTTACAGTGTTGTATGCATCCATTTCTCTGTCTGTGTCAACATCTCATGACCAGTTCACATTGTCAGCCCTATCACTTCATAAACGAATGGTTCATTTTCAGTTTGTTTCAAAAATGACTTTACTGTTTGTGTGTTTTTGTTAGTGGCTCTGTACCACTCATGTATATTGTTAAATTACCATAGAGTGGCAAAACATACAGAAACATTAATGATTTTTTTTGCAGCATGATGTTATTTTATCCACTAGATAGACTGCTTTTCAGAATTAGCACTGTAAAAGTGCATCATTACTTGTCACCCCAAGAGACATGCAGGCTTAACTATATTTTCATAGAATTCCAAACCTAAGAGATCATATCCAGGAATGAGCAGTGCTTTTTCATTTTTCCTGATGATATAGAAGGAATACCTTGTGATTTTTATTTGAAAAAAAAAAAAAAAAATAGGTATGATTATCTCTCTGGAGTTTTATCTTTGGTGCTGCACTACCTACTGTTCTGACTTACCTTGGCCACATAGCAGACTGTAGTTCAAAGTGCTTTACAAGAAGTAGAAGAAATAGTTAATTATATATTTTAAAAATAAAGAAATAGACAATACAAAGAAGCAAACGAAATTAAAACAGATGAGTCCATAACGGAATTAAGCATTACCTACTTAAATTACAGTGTGGGGGTTGGCTTTGCCTTAATGTTTTTTCCTTTCCTTGTTTATACCCAAAATGTATTGGGTTTTTCTTGTATTTTACTTGATCAACATTACGTGGAAAACAAACAATTTCAGTAATAAAAAGTACAACCAAATTTAAAAAAAAAAAAAAAAAACAAACTGTGGGAGGATGTCACGTTAATGTACGGGCTCTACAAAAAGAAACAAAAATTAAAGGAGTGGGTGAATTTTGCCATTCTTGCACAGTCTGAGTTTAGTGAGCTTCTTGGGACGGATGTATCTTTTGTAGAAGCTAGGCCAAAAATAAAGGCTGACTACAGTTTCTCTAATATTTTGCTTTTCCTTTTCAGGTCATTCATGGCTGGCTAATCATCTCATCATTGCTATTACTGTTCTTTTTTTCCTACATTTATCTAGGGTGAGTATACTATTTTTGATACTAATTGCCTTCTAATGCCTGATATACTTGTTCTTTCTTTTCTGATAAGAGGAGAAACATTGGGTTGACAGCAAAGCATATTGTTGCCTCTAGTTACTGCCACGTTGGATGGAGAAGTTGCTTAAGATGTAGGTTTCTACTACATATGATAGAAAGCTGTGCTTGATGAAAGTGAGATCGGGCCAGGGATGGGGCATCCCAGTAAATTGTGTGAGTTGAAGAGTGTTATCTTTTTGGCTTGTTTCAATCCAGGCAAGGTAGTGTGATCTAATTGGTTTCCATATTTGACCAGCCTGTTATCTAGGTCTTGGAAGTTGATCCCCAGTACAACTTACACTTTGGTGGTCTCCAGAGGGGACATACTAAATCCCCAAACTGTGTTGTGTTGGCAGTGATTTCCAACGCATTACTGCTGGAGTCTGTTTTTTTTTTTTTTTTTGTATGCAAGTACTAGTCAAAACCATCATTGTGGTGTGTGTATATTTTGTTTTTTTGGACTCTGTGACCTGGTTGCAACAGTAGCGTGAGGGGTTAACATTCACCTCAGAAAGAATGGTAGGTAATAGCCCAGAAGTTACACCAGTTTAAAATTCAATGCGGTACATGCTAAGCACTAATTGAGTCTAAAGGAAAGACGGATGATATTTTGCAAGTAATAATTAGTATGGATAAGAAAATAAAAATTGCAAAAGGAGTGCAAGATTTAAGAATTGTCGAGGGATTGTTGTTGAGCACTATAAGGCAGCAAGGCCTTTTATTTTTCTTAGCTGTGTTAATCCATGTACTAATGTCTCCCTGGTATTAAAAGGTATTCAATAACTTTTTTCAGTTCAGTAGTGTTAATTTGTTGTATTATAAACAGTCCTACCAAACTCAGAGGTGCCTCAAAATATTCTGATGAATCTCTTTGCTTCTGGCTTTTATTTAAAAGTGTTTAATTAAAATTACTGCTTATCTTGAAATATGAACAGACGTCATTCTAAAGTTTACACTGTTATATTACATTAATCTGGATTAACTCTGAACTGTCAGCTATGAGCAGGGGTTTTCAGTTAAAGTAGCTGTTCTGCATGAGATAACCCACACTAAATTGCAAAGCGTATGGCACAGACCCAGTGTTACACACCCTGCTTTCAGTTCCCTAAGGCAAGACATTACGTTTCATGGACTGGATTAATTGAGGTAGATAATGAATGGGTTTTTATATACCTCTGATTTGATTCTTTTGCTATTGTGTTTCTGTATGGGCATCATCAATATAAACAAAGCACGTAATTTAAATTCTAAACAAGTCTTAAGATCAACATTGTCCTACAAACTGTAGATGTAGCCAAATAACTTCTAATAATAGATCATTTCAATAACAAGCAATTTTAACAATACTTAAAATTACAGAGAAGTGCTGCAGTTTTTCCCTTTTTTTTGTTTTTATCTTTTTTTCTTGCATTTCACTTTTAAAGCTTTTTTATTCAAAAGTTTGTTTGCTTCGTTCCACATCAGGGGATGATTCATTAATTAGTTTCCATTTCCAGATTGTTTGGCTGTGTTTCACACTACAAACTTTCAAACAAATTAAACATATCAATAAACACCCTGTGGATGAGTTGTGGACTTCTTCCACTGGACAGAAACATTTTTTTCCTGGCAATATTAGTGATGGTTAACACAAGTATTGTTTGCTTACGGTGCATTGTCCGTAATTAGATGGTTTATTTACCAAACACGGCTTTATGAGCAAAACGCCTGTCTTCAAATAAATGACAAAATGTGTGAAAAATATGTGCTACTAGGCATGGTACGAAAAGGACCTGTGTGAAATGGGCACATGTATTATAAAATGCAACCTGCCTCGAGATAATCATTGATGTGCTTCAGATTCAGTTGCACAGTAAACCTAACAGGTGAGTTTCATTTAACTGTATGATGTTGCGTAATTTACCCCAGTAGCCACCATATAAAGGTAGCGTCAATTTAGGTTATCTCAGATCACACGCCTACTGTCATAACTTCTACAACAATTTGCTAATGTCCATTTTGTAATGTTTAATTAACTTTTACTATGTGTTTTGAAGTTACTGCTCCTCCTTACGTGAATTGAACCCAAAAAGTGATCATATCGAGAGGTCCCACCTTTCATGCATCCCTTCTGTGTTACAAGTTTAGGGGGATGATGATATGCCTCATGGGGCAGAGCTGTAAATTTCTCCCCACAACTGTATGTGTTTTCATAAGGGCCAGGCCTATTGATTTAAGTACCTTCTACTTAAGCACCATGCACTACTACACAATGCTGGGGGAAATGACTCCTCATTATTGGCCAATACTGTAGGTATTCTACCAGCCTCTCACCACCTAAAATCTGAATTGAGAATCGGACATCCCGGGCACCTGCTCTGTTGTCTGCCCTCAAGCATGATAAGAAAGGAATGCACATTTTTACTAGATACCAATCTCTGACTTTTTGTCATGAGGCAATGTCCTTGCCTTTTGGTGCACCTTGATGATGCACAGGGTGGTACAATTTCTCCTTCACTGGCTTGCCGGTATGCGTTGCCATTGCAATTGTATTTTTGTGAGCAAGCCTAGCAGTAAAATTCTACATTTCCTAACCAAATTTTGAGTGTTTTGCCTTAGAAATGATTGAATGTAAGAATTTTGTTCAGCATAGCCAAAGAATATTTTTTCTTTTGCATTTTTATTTTATAATTGTAAACACAATTTGGCTGACTTTATCTGACTTTATAGCAAAAGCTATAGTGTGATCCACTTCTGCCTTATAGTGTGTGTGCGCACTACCATCTGTTCTTTTGTGCTATAACGTTTTAATGATGTGTATGTTTAGCTCGTGTCACAGAGGTCATCACTTCTATTCAAAAATGTAATTCTCTAGATTACTATAACTACCCGAATTACTGACAATGTTTAGCTCAAGGCATACATGAGGTATGATATTAATATATTGACCTGTAATGACAGATACCAGAATAACTAGGTGGCCACACAGATATTGTGCTTCTTTGATTCATGAATTGGCACCTAAGTGCTTTACCTCTTGGTTCTTGCCTTGTGGGCTGAGCTAATGAATTTTTGTACATATCTTGTGTTTTATTTTCTGGTGCACACATTAATTCCTCTAAACTGTATTTTAGATGTAACCATTTTTTTTGAAATTTAGTTTTAATTTGAAAATCAACTGAAACTCATTTTTAATGAAAATTGATTACTTAGTCTCTGCTTTATGTTCTAAAGTAGGAAATGAAACATGGAATCCCATTTTGAAATTTTGTTGATGTGGTCTGTAATGAAATAATGAACTGTTAGTGTTATCAACAATGGACTGTTAAAAAAAAAAAAAAAAAAAAGTTCTAACATTATTAAATTTTCATATAGGACATTGCATTTCAAAGTATTATATGTAAAATAGCAGGTTTTATTACTGTACTGATTTATAGGAAAGTAGAATATTTACCCTGCACCTGAGTCAATGTCCTTAATTTTTTTTTTCTTTAACGGTGCTGTTCTACATCAGAACTGAAGTGTGCCTAGGTTAACGTTAAACCTGCAAATTCAATTTTTTGGTTAAGAAGAAAACTTAGTTTAGTTGATGCATATTATAAATGACAGAAACCTGTGTTTGGTATTGAATGCCATGAAATATTATAGCTTGTTTTTGTGAGTAGATAAAAAACATTACCTGTAGATATATATTGCCATAAAAAATATTTGCCCGTTCCTGATTTCTACATTTTATTTAAAACTTCCTACGTTAGTATACTTTCTGGTCTTCATTATATTAGATAAAAAGTGTGTGAATAAGCAGATTTTTTTTTTTTAATAAAGATCACATGATATGTAATTTAACGCTAAAATCTTTAACTGTTGTTAGCCATTTGTATTACAGTGCTACAAATTAACTATGAAATTGTCCTTGTATACTCACAATATACCTTTGCCTATTCTATCTAAAATGAATTGCTTTAACCTAAACATGTCTTTCTGTGGGAGTTGCAGGCATCAAGTAAGCCGCTGTTTGTGAGTGTGAGACTGTTATAAATAAGGAGAAGCTTAAAATGATGTTTCTCAGTAATTGTTTTTTAACTTTCATGAGAGACAAATAGTGCACATTTGTACTCCTTTAAATTTGGATTAGAAACTGTTTTCTGAATAAGTGGTGTGGAATATGACCTGGACACAGATGGGCAGACACGTTAGATTTACCCCACACACGTTTATTTAGGGTCTCCATTACACAAATTCACTACTCACAAACCCTAATACCCCACAGTCCTTGGCCAACAAAATGCCATCTCTCTGTCTTCAGACCGCCTCCTTCTCTCCTCCAGAGACCTTGTCCGCTCTTCCACCCAACCCAAGTCCCTCTCTGCAGGGAGGCGGCCCCTTTAAATAAGTACCCGGATGTGCTCCAGGTGCGTCCCCGGCAATCTCCCACCGACATGCCCCTGTGTGGCGGAAGTGCCGGCTGTATCCTCGGAGGCACTCCGGGTGTCCCTGTTCCTCTTCCCCCCAGCACTTCCTGATGTGGCGGAAGTGCTGAGGTCCAGGGTCCTCCAGGTATTGGGGTGACCACGGGCCCCTACAGGGTCGAGCTTCCCAACTCTGTACCCGTGGCCCCCAGGGCGGTCACCCCCTCGAGGTCTGGAGGAGGCACAAGCCCTCCTCCGGTCTTCTCTGGCGTCCCGGGTGGGTACCACCCCCATCCGGGCACCACAGTACCCCACCACAAGCTGAGACACCTAGGGGCCAGCGGCCCGTCCCGCGAGGGCAGGTCTTCCTCGGCGGGAAACCGACACGCTCCACTCCAGGGCCCGATCCTGAAAAATAGAAAACAGAACAAGGGGCGGAGACGTTGCCCTGACGCCGCCACTCAGCGCCCCTCTTCCTTAAATAGGGGCAACGTTCCCCCTTTTGACCGGCACCCCGGTGCTTGCCACCTCGGCCCCCCTTTCGTGACCTCCGTGCCCCCCGTGTTGGGATATCGGACAGGACCGCATGCGCGCCTGTCACCTCAGCCTGCCATGGGGTTTCCCTCTGCGCCCACAGAGGGCGGCCCTTCTCCGGACGTGAGCATCCTGCCTCACGTCGTCCCTTATCGGAGGAACCAGCTTTCTCCCTTCGATTCCTCCCTTTATTCTGGGACGCTATAACGATTTGAGTCTGCCTACGGGAAAGGTACAGACCCTGTCCGGTTTGCATCCCTACAGAGTGACGTGAGACTGTTGCAGGCTGGGGCGTAGGGCGCTAGGACCCAGGGCACTCATCAGCCCACGTCCTGCCAACCCTCCCGCTGTCTCTCCCCTCGCACACAGCACTCAACGTCGCGTCAACTGTGGGAGATCCCCCTACTTGATTCCAATCACGAGGTTCACAGCACTTTTAGTGGGACCTCCTTTATGCTGTATGGAGTCTGCTTTACTCCCCGTCTCCGCAGTACCTCTCCGGCCGAAGACTCCAGCGTCGCGTCGTTCTGACATCACCGACGTGACCGCCTTCCCCTTCACCTCCTGCAACTTCGCACGGAGGGAACTTAGCACCTGCATTAGGGACAAGCACAGAAAGTCAGCCGATGATTGACTTACCGGGTTGTCAGTCATCTTCACCGACTGCTTCCTCTGAGGCTCCTCCAGCCCAATCTGGTCTCTCCCTGGCACAAGATGGACATTCCTTGGTCCCGCCTCTATACATTCATTGTCGGGCATTCAAGACACCGTCCAACCCCGTGCCTGTTTCAGGGAGGGACTTCCGGTCCGCAGCCATCTTGGCTCTCTCCCTCCTGGTGCGACGCCATGCTGGCTGTTCGGGTTGCAGTGTCTCCTTCATGGCAGCTTTCCCTGCCGCTGCCGCATCCACAAAGCGCCACGGTTCGGCGTGTGTCTGCGATCCGTGGGGACCCAGGCAGCCCCTGCCTGCTAAACATAAAACAAGCGCAGCCCTCCCAGGCTCGCTGCCGGCACGGAGGTACCGTGGTTCCCAGATCCCATCTGACTGAGGTGCCATCCCAGACGCTTTCATCGGCAGCACACTCCTAGGAGCCCGCTGCTCCCCTGCAACGCCCGTCGACGCTTTTCCGCACTAGGTAGGAATCCGACCGCTTTCCGGTGGCGATCTGGGGGTTTTCTCGTCTTCTCGTGAGCACTCCGCACCCTCAGAACGTGTGCGGGGGTGCCTGCTGCTCCGGGCTGTCCACAAAATATTTGTTTTGGGGTCCCCGTCTTGGAACAAACGGAGGGCCCCACGTTGCGCGCCATTGTGGAATATGACCTGGACACAGACAGGCAGACACGTTAGATTTACCCCACACACGTTTATTTAGGGTCTCCATTGCACAAATTCACTACTCACAAACCCCAATACCCCACAGTCCTTGGCCAACACAATGCCTTCTCTCTGTCTTCAGACCGCCTCCTTCTCTCCTCCAGAGACCTTGTCCGCTCTTCCACCTGACTCAAGTCCCTCTCTGAAGGGATGCGGCCCCTTTAAATAAGCACCCGGATGTGCTCCAGGTGCGTCCCCGGCAATCTCCCACCGACACGCCCCTGTGTGGCGGAAGTGCCGGCTGTATCCCCGGAGGCACTCCGGGTGTCCCTGTTCCTCTTCCACCCAGCACTTCCTGGTGTGGCGGAAGTGCTGAGGTCCAGGGTCCTCTAGGTATTGGGGTGCCCCCTGGTGGTGACCACGGGCCCCTACAGGGTCGAGCTTCCCAGTTCTGTACCCGTGGACCCCAGGGCGGTCGCCCCCTCGAGGTCTGGAGGAGGCACAAGCCCTCCTCCGGTCTTCTCGGGCGTCCTGGGTGGGTACCACCCCATTCCGGGCACCACTGTGGGCAAGGTGTAATCATGTTTGTTACTTGGCTTGCACTCAGTTTCCTTGCTGCATTGTCTAGTCTTTTTTTCAGGCTGTTTGTCATGTCTCAAGGTAATATAGAATTGCTCTTATTTCCTATGGTGGTGCAGCGGTAGCGCTGCTGCTTCGCAGTAGGGAGACCTGGGTTCATGTCCAGGGTCCTCCCAGTGTGGAGTTTGCATGTTCTCCCCGTGTCTGTGTGGGTTTCCTCCCACAGTCCAAAGACATGCAGATTAGGTGCATTGGCGATCCTAAATTGTCCCTAGTGTGTACTTGGTGTGTGTGTTATGTGGTGGGCTGGCGCCCTGCCCGGGATTTGTTTCCTGCCTTGCGCCCTGTGCTGGCTGGGATTGGCTCTAGCAGACCCCTGTGACCCTGTGTTAGGATACAGCGGGTTGGATGATGGATGGATGTTATTTCCTGCATTAGGTTTATTAGTAAAACTCAGGCCTAGTGAAAAAATATATTTTCTGAAGGTGCTCAAGTTGAAGTATTTGCCTTAAAAGTAGACAAAACATTTGCACCTTTAGCTCAAATTATTTTTATGTTCAAGCTTTATTTTGACAAATTGTAGTTTCATTAAGTTCAAATTTAATATCACAAAGAGCAGCAAAAACCCCAAGGGTGTTGATGAACAGTATTTTTATTTTTTAATATCCGGCAGTAATTATCAAACTTTTGAATAAGAAGCAGGTTGGCTTCTGCCTAATAACTGTTGTAGAATTATGGTTAAAAAAATTATTGAAATTATTTAATTCATCTGCTACATAATATTTAAATAGCGTGTGTCGAACCAGTGACAAATTGGAAATGATTAAGCACATCAAACTACATTTAACAGTGGGGGAAAACGTTATAGAAAGTAGCCAAGCCACTGTAATTTACATAGCAACTATGCAGTAATTTGCACTCTGCTTGTACAAAATCAGATTCCTTCCTGGGTTGTTTTATTCTCCCTTTCAGGAATACAGAATGTATCTTCTGGTAACATGTCACAGTTGTATCTGTGTTATTGCCACAGTTTAGAAACACGTTTCAGTTAATCAAATGTGTAACGGAACCCCATGCATGAGATAATGTGAGGTGCCTTACTCTGGATGGAAGGAGTTATACAGAGACCCTGCCAACATAGATCTTTGTCATATCAAGTGCAACATGATGTACTATGGACGCATACGTTAATTAAACTCCCATGGATGTGTTGTCCACATGGACAAGACAAAATGAATGGTAAAAGTTGAAATATTGAGCTGTACTTGTAAAGGTTTTCTTGACCGGGAAAGTTAAAAACAAATTGAAATTTGGGTGCTTTGGGAATAACTAAGTTTCAAAGAGCCCTGCCTGGCTGAAAGGAGTTAGACTTGAAAGCGTGACTATGATTAATATGATTGCCCAGTTGCCTCTCTGACTTTTCTTTTCCCCTCTCTCCCCATCTCTGTTAGGGAGGTCTTTAAGACATACAATGTGGGAATGGACTACATTACATTGACTCTGATTATCTGGAATTTTGGTGTTGTTGGGATGATCTGTATACACTGGAAGGGGCCTCTGCGCCTCCAGCAAGCCTATCTGATCATGATCAGTGCTCTCATGGCCCTTGTCTTCATCAAGTACCTGCCCGAGTGGACCGCTTGGTTAATTTTAGCTGTTATTTCAGTGTATGGTAAGTATGGGACTGCTTGACACTAATGCTATTTGAGGTTCATGTCTCACCTGACAATAATGAATGTAAACTTACGGACTGCTCAGTTTTGACCATCTGGTATTCTTATAGTGCTCTTTTGAGTACCTTTTCTGTCAAGGTGAGCAGTTACTACTATGGCTTTTATAAGCCTAGCCAGAAGCTTCCAGTGCTCTAATTCCTGGGCAAATTCCTCAGACATTTAACCAGCTAGCATAGCAATGATGGATGAATTAAAAGCCAGAAGTCTGTATGACCATCAGCATCAAGTGACTCTGAGAACCCTAACTACAAAGAGGACTATTTCATTTATGTTAGGTAGAATGCCCAGAGGGGACTGGGCGGTCTCGTGGCCTGGAACCCGTGCAGATTTTATTTTTTTCTCCAGCCGTCTGGAGTTTTTTTTTTTGGTTTGTTTTTTCTGGCCATCGGACCTTACTCCTTTTCTATGTTAACTAATGCTGTCTTATTTTCATTTCTTATTTTGTCTTTTATTTTTCTTGCTACTATTTGTATGAAAATGTGCTATATAAATAAATGTTGTTGTAGTATGTTTGCAGCCTTTCAAAGAACCCTGGCTATTACATACATATATGATGCAGCCTGGTTGCTGTTTACTAGTTACTATGTGGATTGCAATGCTTTATTTTTTTAGTAAAACCTTAAAAGAATATAAACCAACTAGACATTAAGCTCGTTACAATAACGGGCGCTAGAACAGTAGTCGATAAACATTAGTAGGTTTGCCTACTAATGGCAAGGGACCTTTTACCTCATTAAATTTTTTCCATAAAATGCCTGTAATTTTCTCTGACAGTAATACTGGCTTTGCTATCTGTAATATGCTTTTAATTTTCTGTCACAACAGTGGGCAATCAGCAGATTCTCCCCAGCAACTGATGTAATGTGCGCGAAAATAAATCTACTTTTAAAAGTCATCATATTGTAATATCATGAAAATTCGTATGTTTAGGAAAACCCCTTCAACGACTGACACTTGACCGGACCAAGCTTCTTAATCGCAAATCTGACATCCTCAGAGTGAACACAACAATGGGGAAGCTGGTCTCCGCGTCTCAGTACCCAATTGGATTTTTGATGTTTTATGTTTTAGGTCTTACCTCATTTTCCGAAAGCCAATTGGATTGGTCGCGCGATATTTCATAGGTCCCGCTCTCTCTGTCTTGTGTGATGTGTCAGGCGTCCTTTGAAACATCTGCTTTGAAGCGTCGCACTGTGCCCTGCGCATGCGCACTTCACCAGAAGACACACACGAACACTGGACGCACACAGGGGTTTTATTAAAGAGGATTAGCTTATTGATATAGTTTTTATTTACCTTTTTATGGACAATAGACATTTATAAACAAGTAAATTTAGGAACAAAAACATTTACCTTGGAGTTTGGACCAGTGCCTGATAAATTTGAAGTTGACAGTCGTTAACAGCAACTACATGATTTGATGCAGTAACTTATACTTTCCATTAGATGTCACTTTTTTCAAATCATTCTCTTGAAGTTGCTTGCAGTTTCTGTTTGAGATAATCTGGAAACTACAGCTGCCTTTGCCAGCTGTGATAATAAATATCTTTTCAAAAAATTAAAGAACTTCTTTAGTAATATGTTTTATTGTGCCATTTTAGAAATTGCTTTGGGTACATAGTGGTAAAGTGGTTAGCACTGCTGCTACATGGCTTTAATAGCCCTGTTTTAATTCTCAGGCAGTGGATGTTAGCTGTATCTGGGTACACAAAATACAGAAAGTCTGGCCCTAAGTTCATAACATTAAACCAAACTGATTTTTTTTTTCATTATAGTAGTCAAATAACATTCTTTATTGAGCTTGATTGCTCTAAAGTATGTATTTGAAGACTGATTTGAGCTGAATACTCCCCAGTCCGCAAACATTAACAGTTTGCAAAGGTTCTGAATAATTAGAATATTAGAATATGATATTGTACAGCACTTTAAGTCCTTTCACATATACAGGCTATCCCAGGAACTTAACTTTAAATTGCGGGGGCATGTGGGATGGTATTTGTGCGCAAAGTTGAGTCAATATTTATTTAAGTAATAATACAATTATTAATATCCTGTGCATCAATAGCTCCATGTTTTCGTTAGTAAGGTATTTTGCGAGGTTGTCTTTTTGGAAAGTATTTATTGATCGAATAGGTAATAAAAAATAAGTGAGCAACTTTTCATCAAAGCCAGGAAAGTACAAAATTGAGTCTAGTGCCCACTGTTCATGCCTACTTTCACTGGTTGCAAAGGAACATTTGTGCTTGACAGCCAGTAAACCTATGAGGAGTGGAACAGACATCTAGTTGGAAACCAAGATTTGTCCAGCTCTCCAAAATAGTAAAAAATGCAATAGCTTATGAGCTGAAACTCTTTCTATACCTTTTACAGGTGAAATCCTGTTATAACGAAACTCACGGGACTATAAAAATATTTCTTTATAAAGGAAATTTTATAACGAACATATGGAAAAATATACAGTAATAAAATACCTATATTATCCTTGAAAAACTTTAGATGTAACTTTTTTTTTTTTAATAAAATACAGGCATAAAAATGAGATTAGGTACAGGCACAAACACAGAACAGACTGAAAACAAGACTTTAGATGTATATATTTTTTTTTTGGAAATACAGGTATGAAAATACAGAATGGAAATGAGTCGTTAGATGAACATGAAGGCACGATTCCAAAATGCTTTCGCCACATCATTTTTCTGCATTCCAGGATCAACTTTTTCCAAGATTGTTTTTCTTTCAGCAAAAACTGACGTAGTTTCTCACTTTTTTTTGTTTATCTTAAATAAAACTTTGAGAACATGAGACAAATACCTAAGTGGACCACTGACTCAAAAATTGGCTGCGAGTATGATGTCACACCTACACACTTGCTTAGACTGCCTGAGACTGGAAACTTCACAACAGACTCTGAGACAACCTGTTGCAGGGTTTCTGAAATGGACACAGAAAGTGTAGCCACCGACATTAAGTGTACTGACTATCTCTCTCAGTCCCTTGCAGACCTTTCCCGGGAAATCCCTGCTGCCGGCATAGACGTAGAATTCCTAGACACCTCATGACCAGCAGCATCGTACGTCAACGTCGTCGCCATATTGCGAGTGGCACTGCTGTGGAGTGAAGTAATGGATAAAGATGCCTCACGCATGTGCTGCTTGGGATTGTACAAACCGCTGTATACTCCAAACCAGCTTTACCTATGAAATGTAATCCCTGTAATCTGAACAATTGTTTTGGTTATATTTGGCCATTAGAAAATCCTGTTTTATAATCTTAACTTTAGCTACACCAAGCTCAGCTAGCAAAGCTACGCAATATATGTGCTCAAGTGAGCCTCCAAACAACGTTTTGGCTAAATGTATTTAGTCACTAGCTATGTAGATTGTTGTTAGCTGTTAACATTTCTCAATTTTTGAAAGTTTCCCAAAGAAATCCACCTCAGGAAGCGCAGTGGGAGATAGCCCTTAGACGGGATTTTGAGAAAGCTATCCTGTGATGTGTGCCGTGCTAGTTTGGTAACAGATACTGTACTGGCATCACATGATCAAAGCTACCACTTGCTCACATTAAAAAAACAAAGTGAGGTTTGATGATTCCTTCTGAGGGTACAGTCAAGGTGGTCAAAGTAGCTGAACGTGTTATCCGACAGTCAACATTAGGGCAAGCTGTCAGTGTATCTTTGATCAATCAGTTTGTTCGGGCTGAGATTGGTTCAGATGATGTGTTTTTTCTCAAGGAGCACATTGAGGAAACAGTTTGAAATTGACAACCATCATTTTATGCTCATGTCTTTAGTTGTGTCTGTGTCTGACTTCCACAAACTAAGGCTGCACCGTATTGCCAGACTGAATACTCTCAAATTACAGAGTGGCAACACACAGAAAAAGCAATGTAAGACAGTTCTGTTTCATGGATTTTGGATCCTATCCTGTATATATTTAAGGAGAGAGAGATTGAGAGAGGAATGAGTGAAATGTTTTCAGAAATTATTAAGCCAATTTGTATACAGTAAAATTGTTTTTTTTGTCATTGAGTTTATCATTTCACTGTTAAAAGAAAGAAACAAAGATAACTGGCAGTAACAGTGCAAAATTTACAATTGGTATGCCAGTTTGAAAAGATAAGTTTTGAGGGTAGTTTTAAAATGTGTTATTGAATCGAGCTGACGTATATGAGAGGGAAGAGAATTCCAGAGTTGAGGACCACTATGAGAGATGCCCGAGCTCTCATAAAGCAGAGTTTGATGTGCGGTACAGAAAGTTGAGCTGCAGATGAGGATCTGAGTGAGCGAGAGGCAGTGTAAGTCTGTTGGAGATCAGTGAGGTTGTGGAGAGCTTTAAATGTTAAGAGCAGTATTTTGTATTGTATTCTGTAGTTAACAGGGAGCCAGTGAAGTAGAGAGAGAATAGGTGTAATATGTTCAGTGGATTTAGAACAGGTTATTATCCTGGCCAGCAGAACTTTGAAGAAGTTGTAAGCGATGGATAAGTTTTTGTGGGATGCCAGATAGAATAGCATTACAGTAATCTATACGTGAGGCGACTAGGGCATTAACCAAATCTTCAGTACTGTGTTGCATAAGAACAGGACAAAGTCTAGAAATGTTTCGGAAATGGAAGAAGGCAGTCCGAGAAATGTTACTTTTATGGGAGGAATTATTTAATAATAATAATTATTTAATAATTGTCATTAGTGTATAAATGGATATAAATAATTGCATTTAAATGATTCGTCAAAATCTGTTGTATGCAAACGATACTGTTTTAAATGTTATTTGTTTTTTCATCAGAAAACCCGGTTTCCACGTTTTACCTGTATTAGTTTAAATGGCACTTTTGCCACTTGCAATATGGCATATGCGCTGACGTATCGTGTCGACTGGGCAACACAGTGAATGCGGCGTCTATCTATATATGTGTATGGTTGCCGGCCCCAAGGATGACGTCACTTCCGGGCACGAGGATGCCACTCCCAGTTCCTGCACCGATGACGTCATTTCCCTTCCAGGCCATCTTGCCTCAGTACAGGCAGTTATGTTCTGGACTCGACCTAAGCACATCGTGCTACTAAAAAAGCAATTTTGCAGCCGAGAATATATTATACGGGTGGCTACCCCAACTCTTTATGATGTCTCTGACTCATTCTTCTTACAACCTGTATTTGGTTTTGATGTTCTGTGCTTCCTATTCACACTCTCATGTTTTGTTTGTTACAGAATGACAGATTAACCTTTGTTTAAAAAAAAAAAAAAAAACTTTTAAGTTCGTAGTTAATTTTCCAGATTTGGCATATGAAAAGGGTTTTAAATGAGCTAATAAAGCTTGAGTTAAGAGCACAACAGAAACAACTGTAATAAATCTAATAACATTTTTTTTTTACTTCTCATTTCTGTATGATCTACTATAGTCATGCCAAACACAGGGTTATCAGTTCCTTATGTCATATTAATTTTTAATTTTCTTTTGCTTCCCCATTTTTAGATCTTGTTGCTGTGCTTTGCCCGAAGGGTCCGCTCCGAATGCTGGTAGAGACTGCCCAAGAGAGGAATGAGCCAATATTTCCAGCTCTCATTTACTCTTGTAAGTGTTGTCCAAGCATAAAAGTATGATAGGAGATGTCTGTTATAGTTGAAGAAAGCAAAATCGAAAAAAACAATACAGAGTCTGTTAATAAAGGTGAAATAGGTAGAAGGCTAGCCACCTTGTATACTCTGTAACTAAGACTTCAGGCAAACAATCAGAAGCCCTCTATGAGAGGTAAGGGGTATCCTTTGCACTGCATGAAGTGGGCCCCAGTTGCTTTGTTGTGATCCCTCTGAACTGTCCCCGGTAAGCTTCTTTCTGCTTTTTTGTGCTTGATGTGTTCTTACATATAAGTCACACTTCGACAAGCAACATGCCATTTTTCAAAATAAGATTGATATTTCATCATTGAGAGAATGCACTTTACGTTCCCTTCCGAGACCAATTTATACTCTGGCACAGGCAGCTGCAGACACAGCTGTAGCACACAGAGGATGCACACCCGGTTTTGTTTGTACTTCAAGCATTCTGTGTATAGCACCGTGTCACACTTCACAGGTGCAGGCCCATATCAGTTATCAATCTTGCAGTTATTTCCATTTTTGCCTGCACATACTTACATCTTTTCCCAGAGTTTTGGCAATTTCTCGCCATTAATCTGAACATTTGGCGATCATGGTGTAATTTTAATGTTGGATTGTATAGGTGTGAGTAGTGACACTTCACACAAATGTTTTTCCAATGAGTTCATGTTTTCTTGTCTAGTATTTTGATTACCATGCTGCAAATTCAAGTTTTGCTTTTTCAAACTTTCTGGATTTTTTTTTTTTTTTTTTTTTGAGTTACAGTATCTTTCATCTGCAGTTGGTGTAATCCATGTGTGTAGAACCTGCACATACAGACGTTGAACTGTAAATAAATAAAATATGAGTGGAGTAAGCTATTCGGTTTGCTTTGTTCATTCTTTGGAAAATTCTAAATTCAACTTGTTTGAATTGTGTTGCTTTGCATCTCTGTTTATTTTGTTCTGGTATGATCCCTTCTCCTTCTTTTTCCTTTGTCCATTTGCTGTTCTAAAAATGTGTTTTTTCTAAGTATGCCATGAATGTTTGCTCCTCATTATAAACAACCCATATACATTCATCTATATATGACATTGATGCCCCACAAAGCAATGCGCTGTGACATGTTGCTTATTCTGTATAGAACAGGAGGTGCAGTTTAAAAGTATTCCCCCCTAACGAGTGCTAGAGAACAAAAAGAGCATCACACATTTTGGTCAAAAATATTTGCATTGTTAGTCATTCTGTTGAATAACAAATATGCTTTTTTGCTTTTTTTGACTAATTTTTGGTGGCCATAAACTTGGTGCATTTCTACTGAAACCTGTTTTGTGGTGGAAGATGTCTCTAGCTGAATATCCTACTGTTACTGTTCTGTGTGTGACATAGATTGTTGAAGTAAACCCTTGAGCACTGACAGAGTTGAAATATAAAAGAATTATTTTTAGACCCAAAGAGAGAAATCCTATAGAGGTGGACTGACTACTGATCGCTATACCATTGCTGATTTTTTTTTTTTTCCCCCCATTAGCTACAATGGTGTGGTTGGTAGGCATGGCTGATGGAGATGCTGAATCCCAGAAAAAGCAGACTCCTAGGCTGGCAGCACCAGATTCTCAGGGTGAGTCTTGCTTATTTTTGTTTGCTCAAGCTAACAAAATCACCAAGTTGTCTTATTAATGTTTGCAAAATGAATGGCTGACAAAAAATAAATGTTATGAACATTTTGAGCAAAAAAGATTTTCACAAACATGGATACCTTCTCATTTAGTGAGTGTGCAGTTCTTTAATACAGACAAGAAATGGCTTTATGTCAAAACCGGAAAATTGAACCGTGTCTATTTCCATTTTATTAACAGAGCTTCCAACCCCTAAATGTATGAATTTAAGTGGTACATAATTGGCAAATCCAACTTGTAGGAATTTCTACATTCTATAGGACAAAACCTTACAGAGTTAATCAGTGACTTTTTTATTTGAGAAAGAAAAAAAAATTCTCACGTATTTCATTAGATAAGAATTGTTTTTCAGTCAGTGAACACAGCCTTTTTTGCAGTGAAGGTTTCATTAACTGCGCTGGTCTGGCGCCCTGCCCAGGATTTGTTCCTGCCTTGTGCCCTGTATTGGCTGGGATTGGCTCCAGCAGACCCCATGACCCTGTGTTAGGATAAAGCGGGTTGGATAATGGATGGATGGATGGTTTCATTAAATACCATGGCCATTTCCTCTATTGTTCTACACACAGGAGTCTATGTTCACATTTCCTTTTCTATACTAATTTGTTGTGTCAAAGTTTCAACAGGCCAGGAGGATGATGGAGGCTTTTCATCACAATGGGTTGACGAACAGAGTGATGTACTGGGGACCTCTGAGTCGACTGAAGAGACACGTAGAGAAATACAGCAGATGCCTAATTCTCGGCCTCCTGCTGATCAGAATGATGACGCAGAAGAGAGTGAGTATGACCAAAACTCATTACAGGCAGTTAGGGGGGCATGTGAATGGCCATTTCCCCAAGATTTTATGTGTTCATAGTCCTAGATAGCTAGTTTTGTTTAATTTTCCTGACAATTTATAATAACACATAAATACAACATGCTACTGATTTATTTACTCTGGAAAAACTGATGTTATACCAGATTTTAAAATGATTAGTAAATTGTAATGGCTGTATTTTTCATTGTAGAGATTTTTTTTCCTCATTTATTAAAAGTATGTAACTTTCCATACAATCAAGACAAACTTAACAAAAATAAATTCAGTTCAACCCCCAACTATGAGAAAGAGAGGAAGGCCAACAGCCAGAGTAAATCTTTGAGAATAGTAAAGAGGGAAACACGTCCTTCTCCCCAGTATGAACGCTTATTCTAAAATGTTATTGATTTAGATCCTGCCAAGTTTTAAAAACGTTTTGTACAGATCCTCTGAGAGAATTTGATTTTTTCCAATTTCAAATAGTATATAACATCAGTTACCCACTGACTTAAAAGAGGCAAGTTAGGATTCTTCCAGTTGCGCAAGATAAGTCTATGTGCTAATAGTGTAGTAAAGGCAACTACAGTTTGTTTGTCCTTCTCCATTTTAAGCCCATCTGGGAGCTATTAATGGATTAGGAGTGATTGTGACACCAAATCTGTCTGATAGGCATTTAAAAACTTGTCCAGAATGATGTTAATTTGGTACATACCCAAAACATGTAGCCCAGTGAGGCTGGAGCTCGATTGCAAGCTTTCCACACAAAATGACTTTAACTTCTGAATTTATTTCCGCTTGTGTTTTAAATTAGTGCTGTGATTTCCATTTGTAATCAATAGAAATAAAACCTTGTCTAAATATTGTCAGTCTGTAGTAAAGAATAAAAAAAGAAACCACAAAGTGGCTGCAACCTAAAACCAAAGTCACGTTACACAACTTCTAGTCCGATGGCATGTCAAACCTGATGACTACAGTTGCTAATCATGTCAATTAATATGATTAGAAAAGGCTTGGGATGTTAAGTTACCGGACAGTGTGCCAAATCATGCTCACCTGTTTTTCTGACAGCCTGTAACCTGCTGCCTGAAGGAGCCAGTGGTGTACAAAGGAATAACTGGTATAGCAAGTTCAGCCACAATCCCAGCCCTTTTTCTCTTTTCCCAGACTGTCATCGTACATAAAACATGGGATTCTGTTCTGTTTGCTAGGTCCAAAACACCCACATTCCTTATTTCTTCTCACTACCATCTATGCATTCTACTTCCGGAAGAGTATGCATTGGTTGTCTGCTGTCATGCACATAGAGGCAACTTGTACAACTAAAGACAAAATCAAACCTGTTGGAGGGGTGAGTCATTGACATTTTAGACTGAGCCTCTGGTGTAGGTGTCAGGAGGGAAGGAGAAGGCATCCTGGCCAGGGTAAAGGAAGGATTCACACCCAGCCAGGAGGCCATAATGGAAGAATCAGGCAAATGGTCTCACCAGGAGCAGTTCATTGGCCCGTACGGCAGGTGGCAGTGTTTCTCAGAGCTAAACCCAATCAGGACACCCACAGGGTGGCATAGGAGTTAAAGTCCGTAGACTCAGGCCTGTCGGGGTCTTTGTGAACTGCCAAAGGGCGCTCTTGGGGGAGGACTGCCCTGGTTTTCATATGACCTGGAAGTGCTTCAGAGTACTTGGACAGGAGCCCGGAAGCAATTCCTAGGTCTGACTTAAAAGGAAGCATGCTGCCTCACTTAGGTTGAGTCATAGTCAGTAAGCAGTGGGCTTCGCGTCTTGGAGGAGGAAGGAGAATTGTGCATGGTTTATTTTTGTTCATGTTCTATAGAAAAGGTGTCTTTGTCGAATAAAAATTGATTATTTGAACCTGGAATTGTATTGGATATTGCCGTTTCTGTGGTTTGGAGCCTCAGTGGCACCACTAGTGGTTACAGTGGTTAAGTCAGACTACATTATTGGTGGTTACAGGAGCACAACACTACTGCCCCCACTTTCTAAGATTATGTAAATGTAGTTAATAACTAGTCAGTACCTGAAAATCACTGAGCAATTTGTCTAATTTAACATGGCTGTAACTTGCATATGGATCAGCAAGTAATGGACACTTTTTTTAATGATTACATATTAAAACACAATATAAACTGCTTTCTGTCATACCAATGGTTTCTTGCCATATCTTTATCTTGGTTTTTCTGGGTTTTTTTTTAGGAGGTGTGAAGCTTGGACTGGGGGATTTTATCTTCTACAGTGTGCTAGTAGGAAAAGCTTCTGCCACAGCTAGTGGTGATTGGAATACCACTCTGGCATGCTTTGTTGCCATTCTTATTGTACGTATTTTCACTTTCTACACAGTGTATATTTTCAGAGTAGTTGACCATGGTTTATTTTATACAACATTGCAACTATACAAGTTAATTACTTAAATTGCATCAAACAGTAACTTGATAATAGCGCAACAATTAGAAAGCTAGGCAAGGACTAATGGAGTTCAGATTATAACTGAGAAAATTGGGAGTAGACATCGTATATTGGATTATAACTGAGAAAATTAGGAGTAGACATCATATAATGAGAGAGCAAACCTATGGCTTTCATAGTTCTACAGTACATTGAATGCTGTGACCTGTGCTATTGTACACTAGTAATTTCAGTTATTTGTTTAAAAAAAAAAAAAGTCTTAAAAGTAATTTTTAAACAGGCAGTTTGCCATTGCAAGATGAGGAAAATATTTAGAGTAGGTTATACTTTAATGCCATCTTATATAACTATCATCTCCACGTGTCTAGCTTCAGTTTTAGTTTACTTTTTTTTTTTTTAATGAGGCGTCCTTTTTCTCTTGCCTGGGGAGAAAGATTAATCAAAATGCCAAACCTGTTGTATGAGTCAGTACAGACATGTACATTGAGTCATTCAATCCGTCTTGTTTCTCGTTCTGGCAAATCCCAGATTGTGCCAAGAGCCTTTGCCACTGCAGAGTGCTGCTGACAAACTTTTAGATTGTTATGCAACAGTTTGATTCCTCAAACCTCATCAGCTGCTGAGGGTTCAGATGCCAATGTGAATTAAGTTGGATAAATAATGCAGAATAACTAAAAGGCCTGCTTTGTTGTTCTGAAAATATATTTTTAAAAATTATATCTTAGTTTGTTAAAGTTGCAAAACACAGGGAAAAACTGCAAACATATAAACAGGTCACAGCATGCCTTCAGCCACGTAAAGCAAACTCACTTTTAAGTTGTTAATGTGTCTGTGTTGTACAGAATGTCATACTGCTGGTAATAGTTATTTGGGCGTTGGCTGTTGGTGATGTTTGTATTGTGCTTTTTCTTACAGAGTTGCTCAAAGTTTATCTCCCATTAAATGTGTATTTTGGGCAATGGACTTTAAGCTTATTATGCTGTAGGAATATTACTCTCTGCACATCTTGCTCCTATTATACCATACTTCTAAGGATATACTGGATTGTCTTTCCCAAGCTTCTTCACTCTTAGGCAGGCAGTCATTTTTTTGATAATCATTTTGTTTATATGCATAGGTTCTATATTCTTGGTTGTTGAATCTCCAGTCTGTTTTCTGATTGGTGTTTATTCCTCTTTCTCTGTTTTGTTCATAGGGCCTGTGCCTAACATTGCTGCTTCTGGCAATCTTTAAGAAGGCCCTTCCTGCCCTCCCCATCTCCATCACCTTTGGCCTCATCTTCTATTTTGCTACTGACAACCTTGTGCGCCCTTTCATGGACCAATTAGCTCTTCATCAGTTTTACATATAGCACTGAGACCCCTTCGCAGTGCACCGCTGCTAACAAACCAGAACTAAAAGTAATAATAATACTGGAGAAGTGGAAGCCTTCAATATCACCTCAGGAGCAAAAAGAGATTAAACCATTCTGGAAACTTGATTTATATTTTTCCTTTGGTTGGTGTGTGCAGTCTAGATGGTTTCAAGTGTTCCCATCTTCTGTGGGTTGGAAAATAAGTGGCTTTGGTCTAATACAGAATTGAAGGTGTGCCTCTTACACCACCTTAAAAGACCGTGCATCTCACGGTGTTAGAGGCTCTTTTTGGTCTGTCATTTCAAGCTGTGATTTTTTTTTTTTTTTTTTTTTCTTTTCCCTGTGTTTTCACCCCTTTTAGGGGGCTTGTTTTAGATGGAGAAGCCTACTTTGTGATGTGATGTTCTGTAGCATTGCATCAAACAGTAAACTAGGGAGGTTATGTAAATTGGTTCAGTTACCACTGATATTTACCTGGGACTCCCTAGTCATCTCGTAGACCACAGGCTCAGCAACTGTCAACCTATTGGAGCAAGAGGGAGCATGAATCAACCAGAGAATCGCACATTTTGGCAAATAGCATTAAACAAGAACTGGGGTGCCACTTCTTACTGGAAAAGTAGAGGGTGAAAACTGCCTTCGTTATTAATCTGTGGTGCTTGGGCTGCATTTGTAAGAGGAAGTGTGTTAAGAGTGGTGTTTCTGGAAGCTGTTCTGACTTGATCAGATTCCTTACAGCCTATGCACTGATGATTTTTTTTTTTTTTTTGATGTAAATCTTTACTTTATATTTTCAGTATATACACTGGTCTGTAAATAAGAAACTGCTGCTTATACCCCTGGCCTGAATTTCTACAGGCTAATGATTCTCATGTTAATTTATATGAACAAACAAAATTTCACTTTTGATATAAATTTTGTGAAGAAGTTTTTCTTCTGGTAGTGAAGAATGAAATAAAAGACTGCATGCCTTCTGCTCTCAAGCATTTTTTTTATGTACTTATAACAGACAGAAAGGAGTTTAAGTTTTGAAGTTAGCGTAGATTGAATCTACGGCATGAGAAGAACAGTACTGATGTTCACAGTTGAAACAGCCATTTATAATAGAGCGGCATTGTTTCCAAGAAGAACGCAACGATAATCATTACAGTGTTATTACCAGTTCACTTTGAGAAGTTCCATGTGTGCTATTTGTATCTGTTCAGCATTGGACAGATGATATAAGCAACTGGACAAGTTCTGAGACCAATCTTATCCCATGGATAACTGACAGTGAAACTGTAAGCTAAAAAGCACGAAACTATTATCTCAACTTCTCCATGTTTCTTATTTCACTGATACCTTCCATTTGTTGTTTGTTTTTTTAACATAACTGCCCGTTTCTGAACAGTTAACTCTCAAATGCCTTGGGGGATACTATTGAATGACTCACCTCATCAAGATGTGCAGTTCTTCTTTTCACATGGCATTTTTTCTTTCCTTGCAGCGTATGCCACTCAGTTGTTATTTCAGGCTCCTGTTCTCTCTAGTTTGGACTTCTGTTACTGGTTGTTAATACCGCATCTTCACTGTTTTGCCCTCTTCACTGGCTACTCATTGCTCTTTTTGTCACGATTGTATGATGTACTTGTTCAAGCATGTTCATGCTCCATGTTTTTAGTATCCCTACTTTCTTTCTTGAAGTCTGTTTTGGTTATGCTTATCTAATAATTCTACGGTACCTCCAAAGCTGGCTAACAAACTTACTGTGATTTTTCAGTTTACTGATGATCGGGTTAATCTTGAAGGTCTGCTTATTTGCTCTTTCTCATGCCTTTATCACTTAATTAACTACACTAGTCTCTTGTCAATTTCAAACTCTGGCTGCTTCTGTATTGTGGCCTATATAGAGTTTCCATGTGTCTATTCACATTATGATGCCTTGCCAACTTCACAAATATTTTGGTGGCCCTGCTAAGTAAATAGTAATAATTTTCAGATTCCTCCACCTTCCTGCAGCTTAGAGTATTGTGCTGGCTGCTAACAGGTTTAGTTTGTCCAGTCTGCTGAAGAACTAACTAGTAGGATTGGTTCCATTAAAAAATCCCTGTATTAACTGCAGGAAAGGGTACAATTGTGTCCGCGAGCTTTCCTGCCAGCCATATATGCTGTATGTGTCAATGTGAAGTTGAGTATTTGGCAACTTTAGATTTTTTCTAGGATTTTTACTACAAGGAGTCAAGAAATGGGAGCATAACCCAATAAATGGTCCAGAGTAAGAAGTACATCAGGTAAGCTTATCCATATCTATTATCTAAAAAGAACTACAGAAGAGATTGAAGTGATTTCAGTTTTTTTTTTAATACAATCCTGATTATCATGGCTCCAGATCCCAGATTTGTTTAATTAAGCTTTGAATAAGCAAGTGAGAATTTCCGTGTAGTCCGTACAAATCACAGTAGTACTATTACTACTACAGATGTCATGGTATGGGAGGGTGACCTTTGAAAGCAGAAGGCTGATGGTTCATTGTCTCCTGTAGATAAGTAAGAATTTTATTACATTCCTGTGGATCAGTGTCCTGATTGCTCTCACCACATCACGTTTCACTTGCTGACATCCCTTACTAGTTGTCTGGTGTTGTCAGTCAAAAATAGTGGTGTTAAGCCTGCGGCATTTCAGAAAGTACCAGAACTTGGAATCTGTGGTCAAGAACAAAAATTAGTTTTTGGAGGATTTTCACTGTGTTCATGAACAAACGGCTCATTTTGTGGAAGGCATTGAAACTTTCAACACCTTGTCCACTTGGAGCATACAGCTACCCATTTTTTAAACATATATTGTGTACTGTATATCTGCATGTAGCAGCCCAAGTTCTAGAAGGTAGTCCAGCATGGAAACTGGCCCATTAAATTACAATTCATGTGCAATGGGCCATTTTATAAATGAAAGTTAAACTATAATATTGCTATGTAGAGGTGGGAGCAAAGAGTATTGATCTGCTGTATGTTGGTTGTACATACAGTATTAGAATTTTACATACATGCAACTATAGGAGTATTACTACATATATTGATTAGCAACAACTTTTAAAACCACCTGCCTAATATTGTGCATGTCCTTCTCATGTTGCCGAGCAGCTCTAACCTGTCGAGGTATGGACTGTACAAGACCTCTGAAGGTGTCTTACAGCATCTCACACCAAGACATTAGTACCAGGTCCTGTAACCTGTGAGGTGGGGTCTCTGTGGATCAGACTTGTTTTTCCTAGTGCATCTCACACATTCTTTATGGAATTGAGATTTGGGGAATTTGATGGCCAGGTCAACACCTTGAACTGTTTGGCATGTTCCTCAAATTATTCTTGAACAATTGTGGCAGGGTGCATTTTCCTGCAGAAAGAGGCCAGTGCTATCAGGTAATAATGTTATTAACAAGGGGTTGCCGTGGTCTGCAACAATCTTTAGGTAGGCCGAACGTATCAAAGTATCCTCCACATAAATGCAAGGACCCAAGTTTTCTCAGCAGAACATTGCCCAGAGTATCACGCTGCCTCCAGCAGCTTGGTGGTTCTTATAGTGATTCCTGTTGCCATTTCTTCCCCAGGTAAAGGACACATATGCACTCAGCCATCCACATGATGTTAAATGGCATATGATTAATCAGAGCAGGGGCCTCATGTATAACGTCTTGCGTAGAACTCACACTATAACATGGCGTAAGCACAAAAGCGGGATTGTGCGTACGCACAGAAAAATCCAGATCCAGGAATCTGTGCGCATGCATACTTTCACGTTCTTCAACTACATAAATCCCGATCAGCGTGAAAAGTAACGCACGTGCACGCGCCTTCTGTCCCGCCCCAACTCCTCCCAGAATTACGCCTCTTTGAATATGCAAATCAATATAAATAGCCTTCTGTGAAAAGACAATGGGAAAAGCACGGGGGAAAATATAAGAATTTCAGCGAATACCAAGTGGAGGCAAAGGAAAAACGTACTATTTGTTGGTTTAAACAGTGGTATAATCAACAAAAGAAAGTTGATCGAGTGACAGAGTGTCGGAAAAACTCGAAACATCAAATTCACAAAGTCGCACAGTGCCCGAAATAAAAAAGAAATCATATATCAAAGTCGCCGTGAAAAGGCAAGTCGTAGCCCACCGTCTGAGTGTCATATGAAAGCGTATTAGGGTCCAAACAAAAAACATAGGCACACAGTGGGGGAAAAAAGCACGAAATGTCAACTTTAATCTCGAACTTTCCACTTTAATCACGTAGTTTATTTTGCCATTAAAGTAGAACATCATAAACTTCATCTTAAAATCGTTTATTTTACTAGTTTTTCAAGTAGCATGTTAAATGCTTTGTTCTGTGTTTCATCTTCTATGTGCTCTGTGTGTGAATCACTACGTGCTTCCGTTCTTTCTCTTTCTCCGACAGGACACAGAATGCATTACATTCAAGATATTACAGCTCTCTGAATAATTAAAATACTGAGATGTATACGTGATATCATTTTCATGATGATAGGAATGGAAGCATGTTATTAAACATGGGAACACAGTGGCGCAGTGATTATTCATATCTCATGCAAGAGGCTTGCTGCGCCATGTGCGACCTTCGATGAAATAATGTATTACAGAAGTACTGTCTCTTTCAAACGTACTAACCTCCAATTCCTGTCCATACTTTTCTTTATCCAATCGCCACACAATCAGCTCTGTAATAGACGTTAAGCCATTTGTAAGCTTAGAACGCCGATTCTTCAAAACTTTTAAGGAACATTGAAATATCTTCGTAGTACATGTTTAATTATTCTATTCGTCTATCCTTCCAGTGTCGCGTCAGCACCAGCAAGAATACAGCGCAAGGCAGGAGCTATCCTTGAACTAGCTATACGCTGCGGCACCGTGTCCTCACATGTTTAATTATTAACAATACAGATTATTTAAATGAAGTTAAAGTTTTATATTGCTACAGGCTAATTACGATCAGATGCATTACACTAATAAACAATATGCAGTTAATTTCAGTGTATTTATAAAGCCGCGTCAGGAATGTGGAGCTAAGAAAGAAAGGATGAGCACACAGGAACAGTAGTTTGACCATTCTGTGGACCATTATATTGTTACAGGTTAATTACAATCAGATGCATTAAATTGATGAACGATATGCGGTTAATTTCAATGTATTTGATAAAGCCGCCGCCGTGGATGTGGATCTAAGAAAGGGTAACCACGCCGGAAGAGTAGCACTGCTTTGACGCTGGGTGCCGCCAGTCTGCAAAACCGAGCGGGGAAATTGCGTATGCCAAGGTATGAGTTACTGTGGAAATGTGCGTGGCTTTACACCAAGTTTAGGTTTTATACATCGCGATTTGAGCGTGGAAAGGTTCGTATGCAACATTTCTGTGCGTACGCACCGTTTATACATGAGGCCCCAGGTCACCTTTGTCCATTATCCAGTTCTGACACAGACTTACCCATTGACAGCACTTTCGGCAATGGACAAAGTCTGCATGGTTTGTGGCTATGTAGCAAACTGCTATACACTGTGACACCTTTCTCTTGTGGCCAGCATTAGGTTTTTAAGCAGTTTATGCTAAAGTAACTCCTCTGTGAGATCTGACTGGACAGGCTAGCCTTTACTTGCCACACACATCATTGAGCCTTGGCTGCCAATTACTGTGTCACTGGTTCTCTGGTTGTCCTTCCTTGGACCACTTTTGGTAGGTACTAATCACTGTGAACTTGGAACACCCCACAAGGCCTGCAATTTTGGAGATGCTCTGACCCTGTTGTCTAACCATCACAACTTGACCTTAGTGAAAATTGCTCTGAATGTTACAATTCTCCCTTTTTTTTTTTCTGCTTTAAACACAAAGAATTATTCACTTGCTGCCTAATATAACCCACCTTTTGACAGGTGCCACTGCAATGAAATAATCAATGTTATTAAGTACACATGTCAGTAGTTTTAATGTTGTGGCTGATGCGTGTACAATGGCGAAGAGGGCAAAGTGGCTTTGAGTGGAGTGCAGCAAGACTTGGCACCGTTGGGATGGGATTTTCACATGGTTAGGGTCAGTTTACAGCCCACATGTTGTTTAGGACATTTTACTCTCTACCCACGTGTTTTTGGGTATTCTTCATGTTTCTGCCCTATCCTAATTGGAACTACGCTGGGAATTCCCACTATCCCGTCATGAAGTAAGCAGGTTAAGAAGATAGAGTTGGTATTGTCTTTCCACCATCATAGAGCGACACAATCTTTATCATTGCTGCAGTTGTATTTGTTCAGAGAAACAGATCTGAAAAAAATCTTTTGACACTAATCTTTATTCCACTTAGTTCATAGAACTATTTCAACATCACCTACCATAAGGCTACATAAACTGCATGCCTGCAAGTTTTATTGCAGTGTTTTAGAAAAGATTTTTACAAACACTTTTATACCATTTCTATGTTAAAACAGTTTTTATGTTACTTGGCAATCTGTTAATACTTTTGTAGGTGCTTAAGAATTGACCTGAATATTTTGATAATTAGTTTAAGTAGACAGTGTGTGGGGGGGGGGGGGGGGGAGGGAGGGGAGAAGCTCTATGACATTGTAAGCCTAAACTTTTAGGAGTGCTGCTGTGGGATGTAGCCTGGCTGTGCAGCTCTTTACTGGCAAGAGATAAGAACCAGTTTAAATCAAATGTATGATGCTGAACTGCTGCCACAACGAACTTATGGCTTCATAAGCTGTTAAGTTAAACAAGTACATTGTACTGTTCTCACCTGCTCCTGATGTCGGAAATTTTGAAAATAGGATTTTAGCTTTATAAACTTTGGGTAATTGTAAAGTTATCTTAAGGCCATGTCACATTTGATGACTTTTTCCAACAATTTTCAGCTGTAGCCTTAATTTACATAATCTTAGCAAGTTGTAGACATTCAATAGCATGATCCTGTGATGGCCAATCCTGTAATGTGACATGCATAACATCTCACTCCAGCAAAATCAGGCAGATCGGTGGCCTTGGTAACAAGCTGGACGGAAGGACCTGGAGAGAGAGCATCTGCAAGGCACTACCTCCCCTGGGACGCTAGAGGGCAGCCCTCCTGAGCAGCGGTAGCACCACGGATTCCCACAGCCCTTTTGGGTTCCAGGGGAGCTGCAGAGCCCTACAGTGGACTTCTCCACACCTGGGAGTGATTGCAGGTAATACTGATGAGACTCCTGGCGCACTCCCAGGAGCTGAATGGAGAGCCAGAGTCGGGAGGAGGTGGACAAAGCTTGCCAGGAGAGGAGGTGGAGAAAAGAAAGAGAAGAAGGAAAATGACTGCTTTAGTGTTGTGGATATTGTGCTCTTGTGGGGAGCGAAGAAAGCTCTTCCCCACTTATAAATAAGGGTGTGCTGTGTGGCAATTAGTGTCCTGCCTGCCTGTGTCAGGGTTAGGGCAAATGTACGTGCCCCGTAGGTCCACACATGTTATTGGCTGTCACAAAAAAGGGGGTTAAGACTTAGCAGGATGGTCAGTGTGCAGTCGCAAAGTTTTTTCTTTTGTGTGCGCAAATGAACATGGTCTGCCAAGTAGATCAGAAACTGCATTTGTCAAGTCTGATACGCCCAATGACTAGGAGTTGTGTTATGTGTCGTTGGCTTTAGAAACAGGGCTGCACCTGAGTATAGCTATAGTCAAATCAAAAAATACATCGGGTTTGAAGCTACAGTGACTGTTGTCTTAAGGTTGCAGGCTGTAATCCTTGTAACTGTGAAATGTACTGTATATTCAAAAAGTTAGCTAAGTGTAAAAATAGGCAAATGAAAATAGCGAGCAGCTCATTTGAGATAGAAGTTAATGATTTGAGAAGAGGTGTCCTTTAAAGCCTGCGGTGGGTTGGCACCCTGCCTGGGATTGGTTCCTGCCTTGTGCCCTGTGTTGGCTGGGATTGTCTCCAGCAGACCCCCGTGACCCTGTGTTTGGTTTCAGCGGGTTGGAAAATGGATGGATGGGATGTCCTTTAAAGCCTTTCTGAGATAAATTATTAAAATGGACACGGCATATAAGGTGTTTGTATCCAAGTCACTTAATCTGAAAGGATTTGGGCCCCACATTCGAATGTCCACATGCAGTCCTCAGGAATGCAACCATATATAAACTATACGTCTGTGCAGTCTGACAGATTGTACTGAAGCCTTAATCCAAGGCCAGAGGTTGCATAAACAGTGTGTATGTTTCATGAATAGCTTGGGCAGCTCGAAGCCTTGACTGCTTTGCTTTTTTGCACAATTTATTTTTGGCTCCTTTTGCTTTCCTTTTTGTTTACTTTATTAAGAGTGAAAGAATTAGTAACCTCATTAACAATTTTTGTTGGTTCAGATACATTTTTTCCAATCATTTGTTATTAATATTTTGAAAGTTTAAGACTCAAGGAATACACCCATAAATGAAGTTGGTATAAATAGAAAAAAATAAAGAAAAAAATTTACATTTTTGTTGTCTAACGAAAGGAGCTGAAGTGATTAGGTGCTCGCTCCTGCATAAGTTGGGGGAGAGGCAGTGGGAGATGGAGATTGGGAGACATCAGTTTTAAACAACAACAACATTTATTTATATGGCACATTTTCATACAAAAAGTAGCTCAAAGTGCTTTACATAGTGAAGAAAAGAAAAATAAAAGACAAAATAAGAAATTAAAATAAGACAACATTAGTTAACATAGAAAAGGAGTAAGGTCTGATGGCCAGGGTGGAGAGAAAAAACAAAAAAAAAAAAAACTCCAGAAAGCTGGAGAAAAAAATAAAATCTGTAGGGGTACCAAGCCACGAGACCACCCAGTCCCCTCTCTTCTTAAAGAGAAGCACCAAGGGGTTGAGATCTCTTTAGAGAAGATTCCTGCCATGTTTTGACCACTTTCTTTATGGATTTATTTATTCTGGATTTAACTTCCACAGATCACTTTTTATTATTACTAGGGGGCTTTGCCCCCTGCTTGCTTCACTCAGCAACCCCCATGTCTGTGCTATGCGCTAGTCTCTTTGCGGTTCTGTCGCTCACGTATAGGGATACAGTTGTACAATTTAAACAGATTATTTTCATGAGAATTGTTACATATGCATAATAGGACTAACTATTTTACATTACAGCGAGTAATTAACCATATTAAAAAATACTTTCAAATTATTACGTTTTACTATATTTCGTGTTGCGTTTTAGTTTTTCATTGCGTTATACTATTTTGTTCTGTTTGCCTTTGAAATTAACACACAAGTATTTTTTTAAACTTACACTTTTATTGTAATACTTCAGTAAAAACAATTTGAATTAAATTTTTGTCACTGTCACTTTGAATTTTGATTCTGTGTTTGGACTTACATCGTGACAATGCAACGTATAACTGCCCGTGAATTTCGTTCTTTCTCTGTATTAAATAAAATTACTTTTTCGAATGTTTGGTTCTGAGATTTGTTAATTGTCTTTGCAAAAGATATTCTAACAGGAAACTGTAAACGTTTTAATACGAATGGCATATCAAGATCTCTCTTTGGTATGTAATGTTATCCTTGAAGATTTACTACATTACCTTTCCTGGATCCATCCTTCTTTCTACAGTAATTCGTGCGGTGGAAGACCGGACGGTATTAACGGTTGTAGATATTGTATGGATATTGTAAGTCGACGTTTTCATCTTCCGCACCTTCACCACCAACTGTTTAAGCATTGTCTATTGATATGCATTTAACCAGTTTGCTGTGTATCCGATTGTCATTTTTGGCGTTAATTCGTTTAATTTCATCATTTCTCAGTGCTGGGATTGCTCATGCACTCATTTTTTCTGTAGGTAACCCTTCGTGATAAAATTCTTCAATAAGATTTGGACATAATAAGTCTTCTTTAATTGGGAACTTAAAGTGAGGAAAACGTTAAAATTTATAAGAGCTGAGAGAGCAGGAACTGTGTCTGTCAAAAAAGCATTCACACGAATGAGAGGTGAGAGTACTGTGTGCATGGTTGAAAATGGTTGAGAGGAGAGCATGTCTTGGAAAAATCTCATGGCCAAAGTCTTAACTCTTGGGTCTTGAAAAAATCTTCCAAAAAGTCTCATCTTGTCGCAGGATTTTTTTTATTATAATAGAGAGATTTATTATTATCTCACTTATGCACCTACCCCTTGCTATACTAGTGTCCTCATTTGTCCAGCTCATCCTTGGTTACGTTGTCGATGGTGGTGGGTTCAAGAGGCTCACTGAAAGTACAAGGATGGTGAAGTCAACCTGTACCGTCACAACATTAGCCTTATGTTCTTGGGGTCTTTTATTCTGGGTAATGTTTCACAGTATTCCATTTGTTGATTTGTTTCACAGTTTTAATACCTTTGGTTCTAGTGATGAACTTGTCCTTTTGTTAGTGACTCTTAGCAATTCTTGTTTAGAATTTTTTTTTTTTTTAACCATTTCATGATACCAGTAATAATGACATTTTAGATATCAGCTCTTGTTAAAGTTACTCAACATCATGTGCATTTCCAAGTCTTTTTTAACAGACCTGTGTGGTTGTTCACAATCCTCATTGCCAGGAAGCAATTTGGAGAGATTGGTTCGAACTGAAAAACTAGATACCCTCTACTGGCATAAGAAGTCTACTATAAGTGTTGTCTCTCTTTGTCGATATCTTTTACTTCCTATAATGACTGTTGTATCAAGCATAAATAGGAATTCCAGTGTATAAGATGGGCATAGGTGGCACCAAGGTGCTGTACCTTAGATTTCTAGCTAACTAATCCAGAGTTTTGTGGTTGTTCCATGGCCTGGCAACTCTTTGTGCAGAATTTAAGAATTCTCTGTATATTTTTCTGGTTGATCTGGTTTCCTCATCAAATCTCAAAAATGTTTCAATCCGATTCAAGTGTACTCAGAAGACAACATGGCAATCTTCTTCTTGTACTTGTATCATTTACTTGATTGGTTTCCAATACACCAGATGTAAAATCTTTCAGGCAGACCAGGGAATGTTCTTTTTCCCTAAAAATGTGACATCCAATCTTATGAACTGTGATAATGTCTGAAGCCTTGCATCTGTTGGTCATTAAATTTTTTTATTGAAATATACTCCTAATTAGCAGGACTCTCTATCTTCTAGAACTTTTTGTTAAATAAAATAAACATAAGAATGACTCAGAAGGGGTTTAGGATCCAAAGTGAGAAAAGCCCTGTGCCGCTTGAAAGGTTTGAAGGTGCACTGTGACACTGCTGGTCTTGTCAGAGGCAAGTTGTGGAACAAGTTCATCAACCGTGATAGTTATGTTCTCTGTGTGGCAATACTGATGCTATAAACAATGAAAGTGTCCAGAAATTTGGAGCACACAGCTGGATATCTGACATGTGGGTTATGCAACACTAGCCATTTCAGATTTTTTTCATGGATGTTTTAAAGTTATAAGCTGTTTTTTCAGTGTTGGTCTCCAGTCTCATTTACACAGAATTCTAATGACCAGGCATGACTCGGGTATCTTTTTGCTGTATGTAAAATAAAATGAGATGCCAAAACACTTGCTGAGGTGTGGAGCCCATTGACCTCTGCTCCAGTTTATCGGATGGCTGTGTGGGTGCTGCCAGATTTAGCCACGTTAATGAGATTAACGCTGATAATAAGATCATCCGGTGGGGGAGGGAGTTTGGGTTCAGCCAGGCATTGCCACTAAGCAGAAGTCCCAGACCAAAAAACTCCTGACGTCTCGCTGGATCTCCACTACTTTCACAGGCACCATGTCTAAGGAAAAACTGGAATCTCTGATGAAAAATATGGAAATCATGTTGTCTGAAGTGGAACAGCTCAAAATCCACTGTAGGAAGCAGAGTGAGGAGCTGAACCAGGTAGTGCAGGAGCTGCGGCGGGAAAACAAGGAGCTGACACACAAGTATGGCCAGCTGACGCATGACATGAAGGAGGCCAAGGAAACAATTAACCAACTCCAGGACACCAAGTTTGCTTTCGAGGCAAAAGAACGGCAAGCGCAAAAACTCAACCGGCAGCTGTGACACCCAAGTGAAAGTAGGAAGTGGGGTGTGCAGCATTGGAAGCAAGTCACCTAAACCACACCACAAAAGCAGCTCAGCAGCCATTTGTCAGACATCTCTGTGCCTCCTTGACAAGTGACCGGAGTGTGTCCGCGGGTGGTGTTTGGCTTTAACTTCCTTCTGTCAAAGCAGAACAAAGGCCTTGGAGGACTGCAGCATTCCACATACCAAGCAGATGAAATGCCAGGCTCATCAGATCGTCCACATACAAGCAAGCAGTTCATCTGTATACCAAGGACTCTTGGCTGGTTGGTGTTCTGCAGACAGTTGGTGACCCTTGAACTTGAAGAGAAGAATAATTCCAAACAATGCAACATTACTTTGGCAATTTGGCATGGAAAGAGAGGGGGAGTCTGCACAGTCTTGAAACTTTAATGGCAGGATTTCTCTTGCTACGTCTCACTTGTACTGTAGTTTATTACTAAGAATTTGTATACAATGTATTTCTCTCCTAGGCACAAGGATGTTCATTGCAGTTCGACCCACTGGATGTTGTTGAATAGGAATTGGGTTTGTGTCATGCCCTATTCCATCAGTGCATGTTGTTGGGGTGCTACACATTTGTGATGAAATGGGGTATAAGATCTTCTTTTGCTTGGGGATTCCCTCATCTGGGACACTTCCATGACCGTCGGCTTCTTAACTTGAATCCAATTCCTTAATTTTCTAAATTGGTTTATGTATAGCATTACACCATGAAAAGCAATTTAAAAAAAAAAAAAAAAAAAAAAAAAAAAAAAGGTCAATGGAAGTGATTTAGTGTGTCAGGTCAGTGTGTGTGTTTTACTCCTTTGACGCATATCAACAAAGAATGTGGATGTGGTTTCATAATAGGGTGAATTTAAGTTTTGCAAAGGGCCTCATACAGAATGTTTTGTAAAGTTGTGCTTCATTTGGGCCTGGGATGGAGCCAACCTCACATAAGTCCTCATTCAGCCCCTGGGCTACTCATGTCTGTATGGTGATGGCATGCGCTTCTGTTATCTGTGCCCACTGTCCTGCTAAAGATGTGCATGTTAGGTTAACTGGCCTTTGGTAGATACTTTCTAGTCGATTCCTACATTTTACCTAATGCTGCTTGGGATAGACACCCCCAGTCCCATTGTCCTGTCGTGAAAAAAATTGCTGGGGGATTTTTGAAGATGCGGTTTTTCTGGGTGCTATTCCTGCTGTGATACTGCACCATGTTGTCTGCATCTGTTTGATTTAACCTGGAGCAATTAAAAATAGTACAAACTGGTCAAAAATCTATTCAATTTTGGTCACAGACTATTTAACACCCAGTACAATATGTAGTGAAGTACTTAGATTTCTGTTTGGTGGAGATGTTAGGTAAAAGCTGGGACATAAATAACTGTTTACTCCATAATGTATGATTTGCACAATATATGTACAGGCTCGCAGGAGTGTAATACAACACAGCATGGAATTGGCCTCACGTTAAGAAGTTGACTAAACTGGGGTGGGGAAATGCCACTAGGGGGCGACAGCAGCAAGTGAGAAAAACCCTCATCTTATAAAAAACATTCAGTGCCTCATCAAGGTGGATTGGAATGGTGGTGGCAGGAGTGTCCCATTATCCTCTATCTAGTGCCACCTATGGCTTCTTGATGTCATTCTAACCAGTGTCTTATCTTAGACCAATTCCTAAATATCACTAAATCTAGTTAAATTATTGTGTTTTTCACCCTCTGATTGTGTCAATCACTAGAATGGTAAGCCGTACTTTCTGAGAAGAGAAACTTGGGCAGGAAAAGATAGACATTTTATCAGAATTTATAAAACAAAAAGTTAGGCTTTGCTGGGTGTAAAAGAAAAAAATGTCTGTATAGAAATCAAAGACTAAAGCAAACAGGGCTGGTCTGTAAGTAAGAAATTGGTTGGAATTAAACCCTGCAGTCACAGGGATGGGAGGCACCGTCATTCCCCAACAGACTGTTTTGCTGCATTTGTTTTGATTTTATTTGGGCAGGGGCATGCAGTGGGGGGGGGGGGGGGGGGGGGGGCGCGGTGCGGGGTTAAATTTAAGTCTTTATCGCATTCCAGAGCTGTTTTTTCCTGAGGTAATTGCCGAGTCTATTTTTGTGATATGCTTCTTGGTGGTGGTGATGGTGCAATAAAATGACTTTGCTATAAGAAGAAAGCCTGGTAGTCTGCACTTGACTGAACATACCAAACAAACAACAGGCTGACAAGATCTTAAGACTCCTGGCAGACCGTCCTGGGTGTAAAATGACTGGGGCGTGGGGAACAAATCCTCCTATTTTTGTCTATGTCCAAAGGTGTAGGGAGCGGCCCAACTGTACGTACATTAATTGATTTGAGGAAGGGTGCTAAATGTTCAAATATGAGAACAGAGAACGGGTAGCTAAAAGTTATATGTGACGTGAGGGGACAGTGGTTTATAGTTACTGATAAGATGTAACTAAATTTCAGCAAGGACGACTGTGTGAAGGGGGACAGTGTTCAGATGTGAGAACGGGAGAAAGAGCACAACATGATAAGAGGTCGGGATAAGTGGAGGGTTGGTCACATTTTAAAAATTTGGCCCAAGGGGATTGTGACAACAAAAACTGGTGTGACTGAATGTTAAGAAGTCAAAATGGGGGAGCGTTGTGGCAGACAGGACAACTAGGAGCTTAGGTGACTTAACATGGGAGATCAGGACTCAAGATCATTATTTCTAAATGGTGGAGATGAATACTGGGAGGGAAATGTGAGTTACTGATAAGATATGAGGATAGCGAGTTGGGTGGTCATATATACTGTATGAAAGAGTGTGGCTTGTTATAACAGTGATTCAAGGTTAGTGATGGGAATTGGGAGTTAATATTCACGTGTGAGGACTGTGAGCAGAGTGGCCTGAGGGACGTGTGGCAAGGACTGGTATGATTAAATGTTAAGAGGGAAAAGTTGGGTTATCTGCTGGGTGGGCATTGTTGCTGAAAGGACAACTGGGAGCTTGGGTGACTCAAAGTTAGGGTGGCTTAATGTTGGAAATGAGGACTGGGAGCCTCATTTGCTAAATATTCACGTATGAAGCCTGGGAGCAGAATGGCAAAATTTTAAAAAGATGGTCTAAGGGTTACAGACAAGGATTGGGTGAAGGGTGACCGACTGTTCAGATATGAGGACGGAGTGTTGTGAAAATTTAGAAATATGAATCTAGAGAGGGTGGCCAGATTTTAAAAATATGAAAACAGTGAACAGAGACGAGGATTGGAATTTTACTAAATGATAAGATTTAAGGGATAAGAAATGAAAATGGGGTGGCACTGTGGTGAACCTTTGCAGGGCGACGACTGGGACCTTTGGTGTTTCAACACTGAGATGAGGACTGGAGGTTAGTGGGGTTAAACGTTGTTGTTGAA
The DNA here is from genome assembly GCF_900747795.2 of Erpetoichthys calabaricus. NCBI lineage: Eukaryota > Metazoa > Chordata > Cladistia > Polypteriformes > Polypteridae > Erpetoichthys > Erpetoichthys calabaricus. The sequence continues at coordinate 50,438,323 of NC_041409.2, forward strand.
GTGGACGTGTGCAGTCCTGGTTAAATGTTTAGAGGTAGAGCCTTGGAAGCGTTTTGTTCTACTGTTGAAGATGAGGCCTGTGAGCCTGGATGATGAAGTGTAAGGATGGGTAGTCAGGTATATCCAGTGGTTATTGCGGTTTATGGTAATGGGTGAGTATTGAGGGGCCAGACTGATTTGGAATTAGAGGTGAGGGCTTGGTGAAGGACTGGGGACAGTGTGGCTGAATGTTAGAGATGATAACTGGGCTTTGTGACTTACAGTCAAAGAGGAGGCCCGGATGGCAGTGTGACTCATTTTGCAGGTGTCCACCATATGCTTCACTTGCTCATTTTATGCTCAGACTTGGAGAACCTGCCAGTGAGGGTCGCCCCACAATGTTATCTGCATGCTTGGGATGAATGTTCTCATCTGCTGCATGGAAAAGAGTGCAGCAGAAGAGGTTCTAACACGGCCCGGAGCCCTCGATGATTCTATCCAGCTGCTCTTTGGATGTCCAGGTTTTTCAAGGTTGATTGTGAGACACAGAAACACAGACAAGTCTCTTCTTTTTTTTGGATATCTGCTCTTGTTTGTGTGGTTGATTAATTTCCATTGTTGCGTAAGAAAATGAAAAAAGCGGTGGATAAGCAAACATAGTCAGAAGCTTATCAATGAGATGTAATTAACTGCTCAGGATAAACAGGGAGCTCAACTAAAACATACCTCCTAAGAAATGAGTGTTTTTAAGCTGGCGTTCATTTGTCTAGACTCTCAGCCAATACATGCAAGTCTCTGGGGACCAGCCTGTTTAATGGCTGTTTACATTCTCTGCCATTGTATCTACTCGTCTTCAACAAACAGACCAACTACTGGATGTACTGGGATTAAATCGGGCAATGCTAAAAGCACCTTGAGAGGGAAGAATAAGTAACTGACAGTGAAAGGCCCATAGTGGTGACTATGGTAGTGTTCACTCAGGACTTCCCATTATGGCTGCTACTGTTAATTCTTTCAGTTTAGGACTGTCTCCTACACTGAAGGGTGGCAAGATAAGGCTTCAATCAAGTGCCCTGGGTTCAAATTCCATGTCGGGTGTTGTCTGTATGTAGTTTGCACATTATCTCTGTGTCTAGATTAGGAGGTGTAGGTATTGAAAGAGCTATCAGGGGTCCGAATAAACAAGGCCTAAAACCAAAACCAAAGGCAAAATCGTTTGTTAAAACAACACCACCCATGTGCCTCGCCACTGATCTGTTGGCAAAAACAAAACAGCTGGTACCATAAAAAAGTGCAAAACATGTCGCAGGGAAAAGGTAAACCGTATTAAATTCCGTAATAACAATAATGTGATAAAGAATAACCAAGTAACTTCAAAGTTAACAGATCTCTAAACGATGAACTGTCGTTTGGCCGCACCGTCTTCCTTTCTCCTCACCAAAGAGGCCAATTGGTGATTCTGAATAGGCCCTGTGTGTGTGTGTGAGAGTGAGAGTGAGAGTGAGAGTGAGTGAGTCAGTGGACTCTGCGGTGGACTGTCCACAGTTGTTTCCCGCATGGCACTCAGCTTTCAGCCAAATACAACCCTGCAATGATTGGGAGGTTTGTTTTGATATTGTCAGAGAAGTTTTTTAGAGCATCATTTTAAACACTTTAGCCATGCCACCTCTTGGTCTCTGTTTGCTGGACCTGAAAACGTTCAACTCCATTAAATCTTTACCCATAAATAATAGCCTGCGTTTATAAAGTTTGAGCATAATTTCCTTTGACTTAGCCTCTATACATAGTGCTGTGTAACTTAAATGTGCTGCTGGCCTTCTTAGCTCATGTGCCGTCTGGATGTTGATAGGGATGAGTCCACTGCGACTTCTAGATCCTTTTCATATAAAGTACCCTCAAGTTTCAGACCTCACTTGGTGTATGAGGGGATGATACAAAGCTTGGGGTACAAAGAATCTGGTAGATGATGCATCCTGGGTAGAAATCTACATGTGTACTTTGGAGTTTCTCTGTGTGGCAGTGTAATTGTTGCAGTAATTTAAGTTGACCCAATGTCAGTGTTTCTGCGTGTAACTGGTGAGATTGACCTGTTATGGACTAATATCCCTACCCAACCTTGTTCCTGCCTTGCACGTGCTGCTGGTGGAATCAGCTGTGGCCCCTCATTGCCCTAAAGCAAATTTAGCAGGTTTGAGAATATTCACTCCAGGTGGAAAGTGACCAGATTGGTATTCAAACAAAGTCTCCGTGACCCATGAGGTTACTGTTGCACCACCATGCTGCCTAAGCATACAACAGTTTAGTCTGCCTTCGATGGAGTATGAGAAAAAATGGACAAAAACAAGGTAGAACATGCATACTTCACACAGATGGTTTCACTTGGGTTCAAAATGCAGTGCAACTTGTCGCTTTTTCTAATGTTGCAGAATATAAAACTTGCATGGTAGCCTTGACTCCAAACCCAGACATTTACCCTTCCACCTATCTGTCATGCTGCAGCTAAATTACAATCACTGTGTAACACCAATCAATGATCCATTCACATCCAGGCGTTCCCCTGCTTGGGGTCCCTGGGAACTCATTTACAGTGCTGCATTTGGTGGAAAAGGAGCAGCTTAGAGAAACCTTCAGTTAGTCAGAGTCAGGTCTGTTGAGGGACTCAACACAGTGGAGAGTCGCTGTGACATAAGGCCGAGTCTCATTAGGTGACTTTCATTTACATAATCGCAGTGGGGGACAGATGAGGCTCGCGGCCGTGAGGGGCAGTCATCTAGTTTGACATACCCAGCGACTCATTCAAACTAGTAAAACAGCTCCCCCAGTAAACGGGTTTGATTTTTCCCTTTAGTTGTAGGGCTGACAACTGATGAGGAATAAGGAACGTGGGTGCTTTGGACCTCAGAAACGGAGGAAAACCTTGTCTGTCTGAAGTCGTGTGTTTAGTACACGACAGAATGCGAAAAAGGTAAAAAAAAATTCGGGAGTGGTCTCCCCTCGACTTTCTAGTATATTCAGCTATGGGGATAGATATTTGAGGAGTAAACCGCAAGACAATGATTATATTATGTATATTAAACAACCATCAACAACAAATCAAATCAAATAAATAATATATTAAACAATTATTATAAAAGTAAAGCTGAATAAATTGGACTCGGCAGCCGCATGAATAAAAGAAAGTACCACTTCCGGTTAATGGAAATAGCGCAAAAGTTGATGGAAATCTATATTTTGTACCTAATACTTGTAAGAAAAATTTGCTTGACCTACAGTAAGTGAAAGTGTACTCAAGTTGTTGTCTTTACACAGACACAGACATAATTCCAACAATGGTATTTTCAGACTCCGGGAGGTCTAAAACATCGAGATTCATCCAAATCTCAAAATAGAATTTTTTGGTGGATTCCAATACTTTCACTGTACTTCATATACGAGAAAGTAAAAAAACAAAAAGGGTAGAGACTGTCATACCTGTTAACCCTTTCTATCTCCAACTCCATCAAAGCAGCACACTACTGGCTGTCAAAAGAAGGGTCAAGCAGGACGGTGCTGGCCCTCCGGTGCATAATGTTACATGCCCTGCAGTCCCCAGTCGCATAAGCGATGAGAGCAGCAACTGCCGTTGGCAAGTGTGACATACCCTACAACTAGTAGTCACATAATGTGACATTGGCTTTAGAAGGCGGCTGCAGAATTATAAGCAGATATTTTAAAACTGACAAGTATGCCAGTCCACATACTGAACATAAATGGACATATACAGTATGCAAAAAAATGTCTATTCAGATATCAGAATGTAAAACGAATCACCCTCTGGCCTTCCTTGGGTCTTGGTGCCATTTAATCAGACTCGGTTTTTCACAGCCTTAGTGCAATTCATCCCCCTTTCCTAAGGGGACACCCAGGCCAGGGTCCAGACCTTGGAGGCTGCCATTCACCCCATTGAAGGCTCCTTGTCCAGAGTGTTAGGTGGTGGTGAAGGCAGAACTGGGAGTTGTTTCTAAATCTATGAATCACTGGTGCATTTGAGAGCGTCTGTGTCAAAGCAGCTTTCAGCTGCCAGGGAGCGGCTATCTTGTCAGAATTCGTCATGTACTCTTTACTTCTGGCCTGGGATTGTACATAAAGATGCTAGTCTTACAATGTGGCTTTGCTCTATACATTCTGAAGCGGTACCTGGCAGGCCCCATGTCTTTAACTTGGTATTGTTCTTTTGTATTCAGATTGGAGGTTCACATTCAAGCTCAGACAGTGAATCACTTCATCGCCCAGGGCACTGTCTTCAACCTGTAAACACAAGAGCAGATTAAAAGATGATGTTGTTTCTGTTGGGCAGCCGCAGATAAAAGGACTCATAAATGTGTTATAATTTAGAGCACAATAACCACAAACCAGAGTACTGTATGCTTTGATCTACGTGCCTGGCACAACAAGGAAGTTATTAAACCCAAAGAGTCTCCTTTGGGTGTGCATCGTTAATCATTATATGTAATTTTTATAAAAAAAAAAAAAACAATTAGGAAATGCTTGGTTTCCTCTTCATGTAACAAGAACCACAAAACTGACTGGTCTATGAAATGAGTGCTTGAATCCAAAACCAACTCACTCAAACAGCACTGCCTTTATTCACCAGCAGACCAAGGAAATTAAGTGAATAGAATACTCATAAAACAAAAAATGGCGTCCACTTCACAGTTCATCGCCAGCTATGATTAAGTTTGTGGCCTTATTATTTTTCTTTCTATGTAAATGTAAAGAATTATTATTGTTGTTTTTCTTTGTAAACTCAGGACACTGTGCCTTCTGATATGTAACAGTTCTTATTTGGGCTGTATGAATCAAATACGGGGTCACACATGACAACAAAGTCCACCATAATGAAAGGATGAGTCTTTGTATCTGTGTGTCCATCTAGTTGCTATGTCTCTGTCATTCCAATAGACGGCATATCACAAATATCAACACTGTTTTAACAAATCTCATACTAAATGGCATATAACAGAGACATATGCTCTCTGCATTTTATTACTACAAATGTTTGTGATGCTCCATCTGTTGGGATAACAAACACAATGCATTTTATTAATACTTGCATTACAAAAAACATTCTAATAGATGGTGCACTGCAAATGTTAACACTGAGGTCTACGTTTATTATTTACATTTCAACCCATCTTACACAGTAGCATAGCTAGTTAATACTCATAGAATAACAAATGCATATTACTCTTAAAACGTTATTTTATTATTACCAGACAATATTATTAAATAATGCGAATGACCATTTTAAAGGCTGTCTGGACTACGGTTTTCACCGGTAATGATGCAGAGTACTAAGTGCTGTTACATATCCTGCTGCTACGACGTACCCATCTCTTGTACTCCAGCATGCACACCGACAATGGAACTAACAAAATGAAATAAAACGTGCACAGGGACGTTCCAGTAGCTTCACCTACTTACCGTGTGCAAGGTGTCTTTCAGGGGTAACCCTGCATGAGCGAACAGCACACAGTGTTGTCATCAGTCCTGGCTGAGCGTATTAAGGACCAATATTACCTGTTGTATAAAGGAAGGATGTATGTTTTGATCTTATTTCATAATCAATTGCTGACCCCCCTTTGGTTGATTACTGACTACAAGTTGTTAAAATTAGACATCGTTTTTAAAAGCATTGAAAGAATACAATTCCTGGGAGACACTTCATTTTTGCATTATGCGTGTAAAAATTGTTTTAAAGGTAATTGAAAACTTGTAACAAAGTATTTCTTTGCAAGGTCAAAAAAAGCATTTTATACATCATTCTTTAAGAACAGGAACATATTGGCCTCAGATTTGCAGAGAGTGACTGCCACGCTGATAGCACCATCATTCCAGGTATGCTCTGCTAGCCTTTCTCTCCATGGGTAAGACAGATGAGATTCATTGGCGACTTCAAATTGCAGGCTATGAATGAAACCCGCTGCCAAGACACTTTTTAGCAGGTTAGGTGAATTAGTAGCCGTAATGCTTTGTGTATTATCTTGAGCGTGTTGGCAGTTAGCGTCTCAGCAAGGGTCTCTGTGTGGAAATGTTGGGTTTGCAGTATTGGTGATTTCATCTTCCACTCCTAATCTGTATCAGACCAAAGTGTGTGTGTTCATGTACTTACTTATCTTAATTTATTTTAAGAGCTTCTGTAAAACCCAAATTTCCCTGGGGTTTTAGTTCTATCTATCTATCTATCTATCTATCTATCTATCTATCTATCTATCTATCTATCTATCTATCTATCTATCTATCTATCTATCTGTCTGTCTGTCTGTCTGTCTGTCTGTCTGTCTGTCTGTCATATAGTGCCTTTCAAGTCTGTCTGTCTGTCATATAGTGTCTTTCAAATCTGTCTGTCTATCATATAGTGCCTTTCAAATCTGTCTGTCTGTCTGTCTATCTATCATATAGTGCCTTTCATATCTATCTATCTATCTATCGTACAGTGCCTTTCAAATCTATCTATCTATCTATCTATCTATCTATCTATCTATCTATCTATCTATCTATCTATCTATCTATCTATCTATCTATCATACAGTGCCTTTCACATCTCTCTCTATCTATCTACTGTATCTCTCTATCTAATAAGCATGTTATCTGTTATTTGGCTCTCGTCTGTTAGGCCCGTCCACATGACACTTGTGATCTTACTAACTGTCACTTTGCTCTCTTTGCAGCTACTCCATTATCTTGGTCTTATGAAGTCCTTCTGTGTATTGCTGATTGTTTTATTTTGGAAGGTCGTTGGGACACTGTTAATCAAAACATCCCTTACCTGCACGCAGTCTTTTCTTAATGTGGACCCACCGTTGAATGTGTAATTCTCTTTTGTTTGGCCTTTATCAGCACGTGAGATGTTATGTACAGTCCACCCTTTATTTTGTGTTGTGCTCTCATATCAGTTGTGTACAGCCCACGGCTTACTCTACATTACTCTGTTATTTCTATTGAAGGGTCCTCCTCACTAATGGACTTAGTTCCTGGCAGCAGAGTCAACTGAAATGCAAGCCAGAGAAGCTGGCAGCTACCAGAGTTTAATATTGTAATGTTCAAAATATGAATACTGTTGCAAAAGCAAATTAAGATGAGGCCGTCTACTCCATACAGCCTGGCAGGGCTAAGTGTCCAGCCTTTTGGGGGGCCCTGTTCTTTCACCCTCTTCTGCACTGCATGTGTGCTTTAGTCACAATGCTGGTGGAAGACCCCGATCAGCTTGTCGTCTGATCTTATAAAGCTAATCTAAGGTTTGGTGTTATCCTGTCCCGCAGGGGCTCATCAATCTTGCCTGTCTGCAAAATGGCTGTTTGGGGTCCATCAAATTAAGATTCCTGTTTCTGAGGCGGCGCCTTCATGTTTTGCATCCCTGAAAACTAACTTTGCCTTCTGACGTCAGTAACGATACTGTTGCAACAAAGCGCGCTTGTGTAACTTTGCACTCAAACCATCAATTTCGCTTAAGTCTCGCCATGTAACACTCTGCACGGCATTCCTACAACAACATAACTCCCGGAGCCTTTAACGTTCTACTTAAGCTAATTACTAAAATTTGCAGGCAGTTCCTCTCCAAATACAAAAGCATTAACAAACAAGCTCATTTTGCTTATGACATAATGGTCTGTTTAACTTAGAAAAAGAATCAAATGTCTTAAGCAAAGTCCTCAATCAGCATAACTTTTAAACATTGCAAGAAAAGTTTGGCTCCTTCGTGATATATTGCTGTGGGTAACTGACCTGCCGCTCGCCTCCGTGGTCAGTAACACTCCTCTTGGTCTTGTGTCATTGTGCACAGGCTTTCCTGTAGCCTGTGGTGAGCACTTTTATTTTTTTAGTTTGTGCTGCCAATATGGCAGGTGACACTTATGTGACCTTGCAAGCGGCATGGCAGTGCACTGTAAATGCAATATGATACGGTTTTTAAACTTTGCTTCTTTAGTAAGCGCTGTTTGTGCGGAAGGTGCCAATCTGCTTGTGCCAACCTCAGGGGTTTATTTAAATGAACAAAATGTCCCCAGATAAGGGTGTACCAGGCACTGCAATGCAGCAAAGAAACTGACTTTCCCAATGTAAAATGAAGTGAATCCTACAATGGGATAAGACAGTTTGGTCTAAGCTTCTAATTTAAGTCCATCGTTAGCATCCCAACAGCGAGGGCAGATGCTCTGCTAGTCATTGGTAGCCATTTTGTGTGTCAGGTAGACTTCACATTCCTGAATGTTCTTACTGCTACAACACTCACTGGCAGCTGCACATTTCATGGGTGAATGTAAGCTGATTAAAACACACTGCATATGTGAAGAGCCACAAGAAGTGTGCAGCTTAAGGCCCTTTTCTTAGGTTTGATACGCAGACAAAACATCATTTTTTTTTTCCAGCCATACTGATTACCGTACCCTTTGAAAACATTCTCAACTAATGTGTCAGCATTGACTGTGCGTGTCCCACCTATGACACACACACACACACACATAGTATTTAAGAATATCTCTTTGCTTGTTGCCTTCTTGTAGGATACAAGGATAAAAGTGTAAAACCAGAAAGAAATTTAACAATTCTTGTTTAGTATTTGCTCATAAAAGGTGAGTATTGGTGAGTAGGCACACAACCACTGGACAGAAGAGAAGGTCAGAATTTACATAGCAGTGCTGTAAGATTATAAGATCTATTTTCTTATTTCTATTTACTCCTACTTCAACTGTGTTATAGTGGATATTGGGGAAGGCAAATAAGGGAGAGGAGAACCAAAGAAAAGTTGAGATGCCAATCAGGTCACCCAGTTTACTGCCAGTGTCCAGAACATGGGACAGAAATAAGCGTGCGGTGGAGCAGCAGAAAACTGGCACAAAATCTGCCACTTGGGCCTTGACGGCTTCTCTAAATTATCGCCTTTGTCAAGCAAGTCTGGGAGCTCTGTCATGTGGGATGCAGTTCCTGTGACTGAGATGCCATCTCCCAGGAGCCCCCTGGATTGATATCTTCCCAAACGGAGTGGGACGTGGTTGAGTTGAATGGGGGGCGCGGCTGAGGTGCCCTCCTTGGTTGGCTTCTTGGAGCTACGGAGGAGACAAGAGATGGTATTGTTAGCGTTGTCACCCCCCCAATCCCCCACCCCCTTGTTACCGGAGCCTGGGAGATGATCTTCAGGTGCCCATACGTGACACTCTGTGTTACACAGGAAAGAGATTTGTTTATTGCAATTTGGTTTGTGCTTAAATAAAAAAAAAAATTAAATAAACTTGTGAGTTTTCTAGTTGTCAGAAATCAATCAAAATATTCCAAAGATGGGCTCAGCAGAGTTATCAAAAAGAACTACAGGGTGACAGGGGCTTCAGGCCTACAAAGGGTCACCAAACCTGTTGAGGCTCCCATAAACACCTTGCTTTAACTCCTGTCATCATGAAAATGATATCACGTATACATCTCAGTATTTTAATTATTCAGAGAGCTGTAATATCACGAATGTAATGGATTGTGTGTCATGTCGGAGGAAGAGAAAGCCCGTTTAAGAAGCAGGTAGTGCACATAGAGCACATAGAAGATCAAATACAAAACAAAGCATTTAACATGCTACTATAGTTATGATGGGATTGAGAAACTAAACATTAAATGATTTAGGATGAAGTTTATGATGTTATACTTTAATGACAAAATAAACTACGTGATTAAAGTGGAAATTTCGAGATTAAAGTTGACATTTCGTGCTTTTTTCCCCGCACTGTATGCCTTTTTCTTTTCTCTGTACCCTAATAAGCTTTCATATGACACTCAGATGGTGGACTACGACTCACCTTTTCACAGCGACTTTGATATATGACAACTTCTTTTTTATTTCAGGCACTGTGTGACTTTGTGAACTTGAGCCTTCAAGTTTCTCCGACACTCTATGTCACTCGATCAACTTCCTTTTGTTGTTTATATCACTGTTTAAACCAACAAATAGTAAGTTTTTCTTTGCCTCCACTTGGTATTCGCTGAAATTCTTCTATTTTTCCTCGTACTTTTGCTATTGTCTTTTCACAGAAGCCTGAGCTTAAGGGCTATTTATATTGATTTGGATATTCAAAGAGGCGTAATTCTGGGAGGAGTTGGGGCGGGACAGCAGGCGCGTGAATGTGTGTTACTTTTCACGCTGATCAGGATTTATATAGCAGAAGAACGTGGAAGTTGGCATTCACACAGATTTATGCATCTGGATTTTTTGTGCATAAGAACATTTCTGATTTTGTGCTTACGTCATATTATAGTGTGAATTCTACACACTGCGTTATGCGTGAGGCCCCTGGTGCTGGCCACAGATTTCTGGAATGGTGAGGTGAACCTTAAGAGCCCTAATTTACTGCAAATCTCAGTGAGACACATAACTTGGACGTCCTGCCATGCCCAGCATTAGCCAGGTACTGTGAGAGTGGGCTGCATTATACTTGATCAGACCAATTCAGGGAGGCAGGGGAACAGAAAAAAACAAAACAAAACCAAAACGCTAACACTTGCCAAACCCGATTTTAAGTAATGCTTCAAATAGGAGTAGAAAGTGAGGCTGATACTCTTTATAGTTTACTAGGGGGCTCTCTGCCCCCTGCTTGCTTCGCTTGCCAACCCATGGGCCTGAGCTACAGTATGCGCTAACCTCTTTGTGTTTCTGCCACTCGTGTACAGGGAAGCAGATGCACAATTTAAACAAATTGTTATTTTCATGGGAATTGTTACATATGCATAATAGACCTAACTATTTTACATTATAACGAGTAATTAACCATAGTAAAAAATAGTAAAACGTAATAAATTGAAAGCAAATTATGTTTCATGTTGCATTAGAGGTATTCATTGTGTTATACATTTTTGTTCTGTTTGGCTTTGAAATGAACACGCAAATGCTTTTTAAACTTACACTTTTACTGTAAAACTTCAGTAAAAACAATATGTGGAATTAACTTTTTGTCAATATTGCATAGAATTTTGACTCTGTGTTTGGACTTACATTGTGACAACGCAACATTTAACTTCCCGTGAGTGAAGATCATTTCTTTCTCTCTAATAAATAAACCAACTTTTTTGAATGTTTGTCCCTGTGATTTGTTAATTGTCATAGCAAAAGCTATTCTACCAGGAAACGGCAAACGTTTTAATACGAATGGCATATCAAGATCTCCTTTGGTGTCTAATGTTATCCGTGAAAGATGTACTACATTACCTTTCTTGTCGCCTGTTAAAATTTTACATGCCAGAATTGTTCGACCAATTTTGAATACAACTAATCTTGTCCTACTGCATAGCCCATCACTCAGACATAAATTACGCAGTAACATTATGATACATTCTTCTTTCAACAGTAATTCAACTGGTGGAAGACTGGACGGTGTTAATGATTGTAGATATTCTTCAGGATATTGTAATTTGATGTTTTCATCTTCTGCACCATCACCACCAACTGTTTCAGCATTGTCTATTGATATGCATTTAACCAATTTGCCGAGTAACCAAACGACAATTTTCCTGTTAATTCGTTTGACTTCATCGTTTCTCGTGCTAGGATTGCCCATGTACTCATTTTTTCTATTGATAACCCTTCAGGATGAAATTATTCAAAAAGATTTGGACATAATACGTCTTCTTTAATTGGGAACTTAAAGTGAGGAAAACGTAAAAATTTATAAGAGCATTCACACCAAAGAGAGGTGAGAGGACCGTGGGCTTTTAACCTGAAATGGTTGAGAGGAGGGCGGGACTTGAAAAAATCTCTTGGCAATAATCTCGTCTCATCTCCAATCTCAAGATTTTCTTTTATAATAGAGAGATAGGTTTTTAAAATCATTATTGCCATGTATGTCAAGTGCAGTGAAATACTAATTTGCATGTGCTAGTCACACTCTGGCACCACAATTAGTGATGAGAACAGCCTGATTGTCAAAGTTCAGTCATTCGTGTTGTGGGAGATGGCCGGTCGTTCATCCCGGCCAATACCCCCAGGCCGCTAGATGGAGCCCTCCCTGTAGCATGGAAGTGCCCCAAAGACCAGCAGGGAATCCTGGACAATGGAGTTTTTATTCCCGACCCTGTTGGACACCGTGGGGCCCACCAGAGGACGCTGCAGGGAGGCTCAAGAACTTACATGTGCCCTATAACCCGGAAGTGCGTCTTAATTACCGCGACAGAGGAAACGATGTACGTCCGGGATGAAGAAGGAGAGTTTTCATCCGACCCGGAAGTGCTAAGGAGTCACATGGACAAGGGTTCAGGAGCACTTCCGGGTCATGGACTATAAAAGACTGTGGGAAACCCAGACAAGTGAGCTGAGCTGGGAGGAAGGGTGGCAAAGTGTCTGGGAGTGGAGGATTGTTATTGTTTAATTGGATTATTGTATGAGTAGTGTGAAGTGGAGGGTGCTTAGTGCACATTATTATAATAAAAATAATAAGTATTGTACTTTTACCTGGTGTTTGGCGTGGTACCTGAGGGTTCAAGGGAGCGGTAGCGTCCCCTACTGTTACAGTGTATAAATGTGAGAAAGAAAAAATACATAAATGCCTTCATGTGTCGTCCTGCTTCTCTCTGGGTGTTGCTCCCACCTTTCTCCAGCTGCCACCTTTGAGTCTAACGTGTAAGCTGCCTCATCTCTCCACTTATGAAATCACAAAAAAAGTGGTTTCAAAGCATTAAAAGGTAATAAAAAAATAAGAAGTCAGGTCAAACAAAAAGTAGAATGAAAGTGACATCCTAGCTGACCTTTCAGTTACTCCGCATATCAAGTTTTGGACATCCTGGCTTTGTTTACTGGAGTTGTCTTCCTGTTTGCCGGCGGTAAACAAATCTCCTCTGCTGGCTTCATTAGGAAAATTACTCATCTAAGTGGGCAGACCCCCTCTCACCCCCTTCTCTCTATAAAGCCAAAGAAGGAAAAGGTAATGAGGGGCTGTTCAGCTCCTAATGAGCAAGTCGGGTGGTCAGTGAGTTAAAGAGGCGACTCTCATGTTCACATTACTTGAAAAGTCAAAATCAAAGAACTGCGTACAAGGCCAAAAAACCCGCGCGTGACGCTGTTCAGAACCTGTTGAGACAGAGTGTTCACACAGAAGGTCTTTACTGTTGAAACACCAGCTGCTCCCCCTTTTTTTTTTTGTTCTGGTTGCCATACAGCAACTACTTCGTGGACTGCTCTGCTGAGGTGTCGATGTTTCCCTTTGAAGCCATTTGTTGAATTATCGGAGATTAAACACCTCAGGCACTGGGGCTAGTGGACAAAGAAAAAGGCACCGGGCAAGCATCTGTTTGGAATTAGGCGGGGATTGTTTTCATCTTGTCTAAGCTCCTTTACTGTCCTGCTAGCAGCTGACACATCTCTTGAGCCACAGCCCTTAAGAGCTGCAGTCCTGACACTTTGTGTGTCTTTCACTTCTTCAACGCTGCCTTCATAATCTCCAGCTCTCCCAACACACTACCTCTGTCTGAACACATACTACACACCAGAATCCATGTTGTAAGTGGCTGGAATGTGTTAGGAATTTAGTTGGCCTGCCCTGTTGTGACTGCCTGAAGCATCTTGTGGTTGGCGCCCCCCACCCACCCCTCCTTCTCCTCTTTCTTTTTCTTCTTCTTCTTCTTACTTTAGCCTGCCTCCCCTTCTCTGTCTCCTTGTCATGGCAGCTACCCCTCCCTTATGTTAGTAACCTGAGATAACCCTTTCCTCTCCTCCCCTCCTCCAGCAAAGTCTTTTTGTACCCCGGTGACTCCATCTTACTGGCTGAAGGGGTGAGCAAGCAGCTAATGCCAAGGCTGCTGTTCAGTCCCCTCCTCTGCCTTAATTGTACGACTGTGAGGAAGCCACTCAACCTGACAATTGAAAAAAAATTGTATATAACTCGATTGTACTCTGTCATGAACTTGTAAGTTATTTTGGTCAATGGCGTTAGCGAAATATAATTCCAGTTGTTCCACCCATCTAAGAAGGGTTGACATCTCAGTTATCGATGTAGACATCCGTGTTAACATTTGCAGTGCACCCTCTGTTGGAATGTATTTTGTAATGCTTGTGACTGGGGTGTGTGTGTGTGTTTACACTGTAATGGACTGGCGCCCTGTCCAGGGTTTTTTCCTGTCTTGCACCCTATGCTAGCTGGGATAGGCTCCAGCAGACCCCCACAACCCTGACTGACTATAGTAATAAAATGTCTTACATTTGTCATTCCAACAGACACTAAAATGCATTACTACAAATGTTTGTGATGCTCCATCTGTTGGAATGACAAAATGCAATGCACATGTCTCTTTTATATTTGGTATAGGATTTGTTAAAACAATATTAATATGTATGATGTGTCACCTGAATTACAAATGCAATGCATTTTATAACTACAAATGTTTGTGATGTGCCACCTTTTGGAATGACTGAGACATAGCAAACAGATGAACTCATAATTACAAAGACTCATCCTTTTATTAAGGTGGATAAAACTTTGACACTAAGACTGGGTGATGTTCTCATGTGAGATCCTGTATTTGATTTCTACAGCACCGTTTGCTGGAATGGAAAAATGCAATGCATGCCATTTGGTATTGTGTAAACAGTGTTAATGTTTGTGATGTGTCATCTGTTGGAGCAACAATGCAATAGATTTGTCTGTTTTGTATGCCATTTGGTATAGGATTTGTTAAAACAATATTAATATGTGTGATGTGCCACCTGTTGGAATGACAGAGACATAGCAAACAGATGGACTCACAGTTACAAAGACACATGCTTTTATTAAGGATGGTAAAACTTTGACACTAAGCCTGGGTGATGTTCTCATGTGTGACCCTGTATTTGATTTCTACAGCACCATTTGTTGGAATGGAAAAATGCAATGCATACTGTATGTCTGTAAAATGCCATTTGGTATTGTATAAACAGTGTTAATGTTTGTGATGTGCCATCTGTTGGAGCAATAAATGCAATGCATGGGTCTCTGCTATATGCCATTTGCTATAGGACTTGTAAAAGCAGGGTGAATGTGTGTGATGCACCATCTGTTAAAATGAAAATGGAAATCATTTTATTAACACAAATGTTTGTGTTGCCTAATCTGTTGGAAAGACAGAGACATAACAACCAGAAAGACACACAGACACTTTTCCTTGTATTAAGGTGGATTAACAGTAGCAGAAATATTGACAACACCATAATATTTGGTCTTGTCTTACTACACTAGTATATCTACTTGCACATCCAGAGTTAATAATCGTGTGAATCTCAGCAGGCGAAGTGACAAACTTCCTAAGGGTCACTCCTCATGGTGGGAAGTGAACCCATAAATTAGACTTTACAGTCAAATACGTTACTCAAGGGTTGTCAGAGGGTTGAGCAGTGTGAATTTCCACCACACGAAAGAAGTTAAAAAATATGCAATGGACAAACACACAGGTGTGATAGGGGGGTGAGTTAGTTAGCTGTTTGGTTAATTTTTTAATTTCAGTTTATTTACTGCATCAAATACATATTACATTTTTGTAGCAGTGAGTCTTATTTGAAAAATAATTGTGATAATATACTGTAGTTATTTCCTGCAGGACAGATGGTGTAATGATGCAATTTAGGGGTCCGTGGGTGCACACGGCGGCTGGTGACAAGTCATTGAGTGGCTGAAGAGAGGCTCAGCATGTCGTGACGGCTGTGGCAACCTGGACATCACAACTGGCAGCAGAGGTGGGACGGACAATGAAGTGAAGAGAAGAACAGCGAGAAGATTTGGTGTCTGACTCATGAGAAGGACCCACGTAATTTTTTTTTTGAATAATGGTCCTTTAACAGACTGATTGTTTGTTGTTTTAATTGTGAATGTTATTCTTTTAATGTCCTGTTTTAAAGAGAGGCTGAGTTTGTTTTAAAGTGGAGTTTTACTAGTGCTTTTAAGTGCCCTGCCATGGACCCTGGTCACCAATTGCACGGGTTGGTCTGGTGGCTTATCCCTCCTGTGCAGCTGGCAGCTTATGGTGGGAAAAAATTATGATGATGCAAGTTAGGGGGCCATGGAATTGTTCATTTTTTTTTTTTTTGAGATTTGCTGTGCAGAAAAATAAACTGATGATAAGTCGGTGTTCAGTATGGATGGAGTGGCTGTGGAGGAGGGTGCCAGCTGCGGGCAACACGGGCATCTGAGACAGACAGACAGACCAACATGACGACAACAGTAGGTGCTTCTACATGTTGCTTCATTTCTCATTACATCTTATGCAAATGCAACTAAAGACGAGTTTCATTTTGGAAGACAAAGTCTCCAGTCTACGCGCTCACATTTCCAGTTGGAACTTGAGCAACTGATTAATTCTAAAGTTCTGATTTCCATGTGTTGTCTTTCTGCAGCACAGGCATGCTGGGATAAAATGCAGAAATGATTCTTCAGCAATTGGCCCAAATCATTTTTTTAAAAAGGCATTGCTTCAGTCACAAGTAACACTTTAATCTTCTAGGAATATACTGGTATGTGTTGTAAGTGACTGGTTAAGATGGAGCCCAAGGCTAAGATGTCACCCTTTCCAGACAGAGAACACAGAGTCACACAGCAGGTGGTCATGGCTTAACAACAACGGATGCTAGAGGTGGAGTTAAGGGTGAGCTTGTCAGCATTATAGTAAAAGTGTGAGGAACTGGGGCCTCGTGTATAAACAGTGCGTACGCACAAAAAAGTTACGTACGAATGTTTCCACACTCAAATTGCGATGTATAAAACCTAAACTTGGCGTAAAGCCACGCACATTTTAATGGTAACTCTAACCCTGGCGTACGCAAGTTCTCTGCTCGGTTTTTGCAAAGTGGCAGCACCCAGCATCAAAGCAGTGCTACTGTTCCTGTGTGGTTACCTTTTCTTTTTTAGATCCACATCCCTGATGCACCTTTATCATATACACTGAAACTAGCTGCATATTGTTTATTAGTTTAATACATCTGATTGTAATTAACCTGTAACAATATAATGGAATAGCCAATCTATTCCAAGTACCACAGCTGCTTTAGCATTGTTACTCTCACTGCACCTTCTTTTTCTTCTTTCAGCTGTTCCCATTAGAGGTTGCCACATTGGATCATCTTTTTCCATATTACTCTCACTGCACCACTCGGAGTATTTATATCACCGTATCTGAGTGTGAATCACAGCTGTACAGCAGCTGATCGGAAAGAGAATTATCGGTATACAGCATCAAGCACGCGCTGCCTCAGCCATGCTGTCTATTGAACTGCTCTCATGTGACAAACGCTTCAGAGTCTTTCCTGAATGGACCTCGCGGTTCAAAATCAGTTTCATCCCAAGAACTCTAAACGCACTCAATCAGTCCATCAAGTGCTCCTCGTAGAACTGTTTGTATTTATAAGTACAATCACTTCACTGTAAACTTACACTACAGCTATAATATTGCACAACCTGAGTCACTTTATAAAGCGCGTATTTACAAATGATGACAATATCATTTTTAAAATGAAATGCAGCAAAATATGTTTATTACATTATAACAGATAAAACTTTAACTTCATTTAAATAATCTATATTATTAATAATTAAACATGTGAGGACACAGTGTCGCTGCGCTAGCAAGGATCTGGCGCTCCGTTCACGGATTGTTCCTGCCTCATGGTTTGTTCTTGCTGGTGCTGGCGTGACACTGGATGTATAGAATAATTAAACATGTACTACGAAGATATTTCAATGTTCCTTAAAAGTTTTGAAGAATCGTCATTCTAAGCTTACAGATGGCTTAACGTCTATTACAGAGCTGATTGTGTGGCGATTGGGTATTTGGAGAAAGAAAAGTAAGGACAGGAATTGGGGGTTAGTACATTTGAAAGAGACAGTACTGCAGCGGTAAATTATTTCATCGAAGGTCACGCATGGCGCAGCAAGCATTTTGCATGAGACATGAACAATCACTGCGCCGCCGTGTTCCCATGCTTAATAACATGCTTTAACTCCTATCATCATGACAATGGTATCACATATACATCTCAGTATTTTAATTATTCAGAGAGCTGTAATATCACGAATGTAATGGATTCTGTGTCCAGTCGGAGGAAGAGAAAGCCCGGATGCACGTAGTGATTCACACACAGAGCACATAGAAGAACAAATACAAAACAAAGCATTTAACGTGTTACTTTAGTTACAAAGGGATTTTAGAAACTACTAAATTAAACATTTTAAGATGAAGTTTATGATGTTCTACTTTAATGACAAAATAAACTATGTGATTAACGTGGAAATGTTGAGATTAAAGTTGACATTTCGTGATTTTTTTTCCCACTGTGTGTCTTCTTTTTTTCTCTGTACCCTAATAAGCTTTCATATGACACTCAGACGGTGGGCTATGACTTGGCTTTTCATGGCAACTTTGATATCTGACAACTTCT
This sequence comes from Erpetoichthys calabaricus, assembly GCF_900747795.2. NCBI lineage: Eukaryota > Metazoa > Chordata > Cladistia > Polypteriformes > Polypteridae > Erpetoichthys > Erpetoichthys calabaricus. Next base: position 50,456,705 of record NC_041409.2, read on the forward strand.
TTTTAATTTCGGGCACTGTGGGACTTCGTGAACTTGAGCTTTCGAGTTTCTCCGACATGCTATGTCACTCGATCAACTTCCTTTTGTTGTTTATACCACTGTTTAAACCAGCAAATAGTACGTTTTTCCTTACCTCCACTTGGTATTCGCTGAAATTCTTCTATTTTCCCCTGTGCATTTGCCATTGTCTTTTCACAGAAGGCTGAGCTTTAAGGGCTATTTATATTGATTTGCATATTCAAAGAGGCGTAATTCTGGGAGGAGTTGGGGCGGGACAGCAGGCCTGTACACATGCGTTACTTTTCATGCTGACCGGGATTTATGTAGCGGAAGAACATGGAAGTTGGCGTATGCACAGATTTATGCATCTGGATTTTTTTGTGCGTAAGCACATTTCCGATTTTGTCAATACGCCATGTTATAGTGCGAATTCTACGCACGGCGTTATACATGAAGCCCCTGCTGTTTAAATGGCAGTGTGTTTGTGAGTGGAGCCCCCAGGGGTACAGTGTTAATGTAAAGCACCTTAAGACACTTGATTTCAAATTCTACAGATTGAATCCCTTAACTCCTGCACTCAGTCACTGTATGAACTCGCTACTAAGGTCCAAAACATTTAAACAAAGGTCACATTGTACATCGAAACACACAAGACAAAAATAGGCACAGGTGTAAAACGGAACAAATCTTCTTGTGACTTTATCAGTCAAGTGTTTTCTCTGTCCTGTTCTTTGGTTTCCTGTTGCTCTGTTTTTGTTCCCATGTGTTTTTAATACATTCATGGCGCTTTTTAGAGTCCACAAGTTGTCTGCTCTGTCCTGTCCTGTACATCTCAGATTTATTTTTGGTTCAGTACTTACGTTTGGAGCAGCTTAACGTGCAATTAGAATCAGGGGGATTATGAGGAGGTCCCACCGTTAATTCAGTGTCCTCATTTATCTGAGGAGGAGCAGTGGGCACCTATGTCAATGAACAGCAGAATTAATTAATTCAGTTAGTTGCTCATTGCTAAAAAATTGCTTTTTTTGAGCAAGTGTTTATTTTTTAATTGAGAGATTGTTACATAGACATTCTAACTTTTTGTGGGGATTTTTATTTTTTGTTTCTAGCCCCTTTTTCTTTTCCGGGATCCTACATAGATGCAGACATCTCTGTCTTCATACATGCATACATACATACATACTGTAACTCTGTAAATTAAAACAAACAGAATGCCGTAAGGGGTTGGGTGCTGGCCAAGTACCCTGTTTAATAATAAAAATGAAAATAATATTGAAAAGAATCTGAACAGTAGGAGGTGTCAGATCCTTGTAGGCTCCTTGGTAGAAGCCTACTCTATAGTGGAGTTCTGCTGACTAAGTGGTGTGGTCTGCACTACCATTGTCCAACGTATTAGAAAACCTCAGTTTTTATGGAAATGCACACAGTTTAATGTCTTAATGTTTCATGAAATCAAGGCAAAGAACAAATAAACTTCTTCTTTCAGCTGCTCCCGTTAGGAGTTGTCACATCGGATCATATTCTTCCATATCTTTCTGTCCTCTGCATCTTGTTCTGTTACACCCATCCCCTGCATGTCCTCTCTCACCACATCCATAAACCTTCTCTTAGGCCTTCCTTTGTTCCTCTTCCGTGGCAGCTCTATCCTTAGCATCCTTCTCCCAATATACTCAGCATCTCTCCTCTGCACATGTCCAAACCAACGCAATCTCGCCTCTCTGACTTTGTCTCTCAACCGTCCAACTTGAGCTGACCCTCTAATGTACTCATTTCTAATCCTATCCATCCTTGTCACACCCAGTGAAAATCTTAACATCTTTTAACTCTGCTACCTCCAGCTCTGCCTCCTGCTTTCTGGTCAGTGCCACCGTCTCCAACCCATATAACATAGCTGGTCTCACTACCGTCCTGTAGACCTTCCCTTTCACTCTTGCTGATAACCGTCTGTCACAAATCACTCCTGACACTCTTCTCCACCCACTCCACCATGCCTGCACTCTCTTTTTCACCTCTCTTCCACAATCGCCATTACTCTGTACTGTTGATCCCAAGTATTTAAAACTCATCCACCTTCGCCAACTCTACACCTTGCATCTTCACCATTACACTGACCTCCCTCTCATTTACACACATGTATTCTGTCTTCTTCCTACTGACCTTCATTCCTCTCCTCTCTAGAGCATATCTCCACCTCTCCAGGGTCTCCTCAACCTGCTCCCTAGTACCGCTACAGATCACAATGTCATCAGCAAACATTATAGTCCATGGGGACTCCTGTCTAATCTCGTCTGTCAACCTGTCCATCAGCATTGCAAATAAGAAATGGCTCAGAGCCGATCCCTGATGTAATCCCACCTCCATGTTGAATGCATCCGTCACTCCTACCGCAGACCTCACCACAGTCACACTTCCCTCGTACATATCCTATACAACTCTTATGTACTTCTCTGCCACTCCCGACTTCCTCATACAATACCACAGCTCCTCTCAAGGCACCCTGTCATATGTTTTCTCCAGGTCCACAGACACAATGCAACTCCTTCTGGCCTTCTATATACAGTACATTTCCATCAACACCCTCAGAGCAAACATCGCATCTGTGGTGCTCTTTCTGGGCATAAAACCATACTGCTGCTCACTAATCATCACCTCACTTCTTAACCTAGCTTCCACTACTTTTTCCCATAACCTCATGCTGTGGCTCATCAATTTTATCCCCCTGTAGTTATTACAGCTCTGCACATCCCCGTTATTCTTAAATATCGGCACCAGTACACTTCTTCTCCACTCCTCAGACATCCTCTCACTTTCCAAGATTTCATTAAACAATCTGGTTAAAAACTCCACTGCCATCTCTCCTAAACACCTTCATGTTTCCACAGGTATGTCATCTGGACTAACGATCTTTCCATTCTTCATCCTCTTCATAACTGTCCTTACTTCCTCCTTGCTAATCCGTTGCACTTCCTGATTCATTATCTCCACATCATCCAACCTTCTCTCTCTCTCTCATTCTCTTCATTCATCAGCCTCTCAAAGTACTCTTTCCATCTGCTCAACACACTCTCCTCGCTTGTGAGTACATTTCCATCTTTATCCTTTATCACCCTAACCTGCTGCACATCTTTCCCAGCTCGGTCCCTCTGTCTAGCCAATCTGTACAGGTCCTTTTCTTCCTCTTTAGTGTCCAACCTTTCATACAACTCATCATACGCCTTTTCTTTAGCCTTCGCCACCTCTCTCTTCACTTTGCACCTTATCTCCTTGTACTCTTGTCTACTTTTTGCATCTCTCAAACTATCCCATTTCTTATTTGCCATCCTCTTCCTCTGTATACTTTCCTGTACTTCCCCATTCCACCACAAGGTTTCCTTTTCCTCCTTCCTCTGTCCAGATGTCACACCAAGCACCCTTCTTGCTGCCACCCTTTCTACTTCTGCTGTAGTTTCCCAACTGTCTACTATTCACTGCCACCCAGTACCTGTCTCACCTTCTCCCTAAACCTAACCTTGCAGACTCCCTTTTTAAAATTCCACCATTTGATCCTTGGCTCTGCCCTCACTCTCTTCCTCTTCTTGATCTCCAACGTCATCCTACAGAGCACCATCCTATGCTGCTTAACTACACTTTCCCTTGCCACCACTTTGCAGTCTTCAATCTCCTTCAGATTGACTCTTCTAATCTACCTGTGTTCATCTTCCTGCACTTTTGTACATAACCCTATGTTCCTCCCTCTTCTTAAAATACGTATTCACCACAGCCATGTCCATCCTTTTGGCAAAATCCACTATCATCTTACCTTCTTCATTCCTCTCCTTGACGTCATACCTACCCATCACCTCCCCGTCTCCTCTGTTCCCTTCACCAACATGTCCATTGAAATCTGCTCCAATCACCACTTTCTGTCCCTTGGGTACACTGTTCATCACTTAACCCAACTCACTCCAAAAATCTTCTGGCCTTACTCCCCTTCCATTTAGTATCTTGCACGCACAATATATCAACCTTCCTTCTCTCCATCATATCTGTTAACTCTCTCCCCTTACCAGTCATACTGCCAACATTCAAAGTTCGTACCCTCTTTACTTTCCTCCTCTCCTCCTGCCTCTGGACAGGTCTCCCCCCTCTTCTTCTCCTTCTTCTTCTTCGGCCAACAGTAGCCCAATTTCCAACAGCACCCTGTTGGCTAACAGTACTGGTGATGGTTGTTGTTAACCCGGGGCTCGACCGATCTGGTATGGAAATTTGTATTGTTTTCCACATATTGATTTGGCAACATTTTACACCGGATGCCCTTCCTGACGTAACCCTCCCCATTTATCTGGACTTGGGACCGGCACAAAGAAACACACTGGTTTGTGCATCCCCTGTGGCTGGGTTAAGGCAAAGAACAAATAAACAGTGGCAAATAAAAAATAAGTTAAGGAATCATTAAGTGTACAGAATTTTCTTCAAATTTATTGTTCATCAAAGTAGCCTGCACCTTTTGCTGATATAACAGTCAAACACTCATGTGGCATTCTTTCCATAAGGGTAATCACATTTTGGTTAGAAAGATCTTCCCAAGACTGTTGCAGAAGTCCCCACCAATGTGTTGCACTTGTAGGTTGTTTTTCCACTTCATCCCAAGCTAACTCAATGGGGTTTAAGTCTGGAGACTGTGCTGGCCAGTCCACGCACCTTCTTCCTTTCTTTTAGTGTAGTTCTGACATAGGCTGGAGGTTTCTTATGGGTCATTGTCTTGCTGTAGGATGAACCCCTGACCTACTAGACACAGTCCAAAAGGTACTGCGTGGTGCTGCAGCATGATACTGTGGAACTCCCTTCTGATTCAGAATTCTAGTCTCTCTGTGCAAGTCACCAGCTCTGCCACCAGCAAAAGACCTCCAGACCATCACACTCCCTCCGCCATGTCTGACAGTTGGTGTCACACAATGAGGAACTATCCTGTCACCAACTGGACGGCATACAGACACCCCAAGTGATGAACCGAAGACTTCAAATTTGGATTCATTGGTCCATAAGACTAGCGCCCTGTCCAGGACTTGTTCCTGCCTTGTGCCCTGTGTTGGCAGGCATTGGCTCCAGCAGACCCCCTTTACCCTGTGTTAGGATTTAGCGGCTTGGGTAATAACTGACTGACTGGTCCATAAGACGTTCTTCCAGTATGCAATAGCCCACAGCCGGTATTTCAAGGTCCTATGTTGTCATTTAATGAATGGCTTTCTTCCTGCCACTCGTCATGTCAGACCTGTAGCACAAAGTCTCCTCTTCTTGCTTTTGTCGACCTGCACTGTTAAGCTGTGCTTGACACTGTTGTGCTGTGAGGCGCCTGTGATCACACAAGTGGTGACCCTCTGAAACTGTGATTGCCAGATCTCTTCCTATCCGAGTTTCTACCAGTTTCCAATTGGCCTTTGAATTGTGTAGGAACCCACTGGACTCACTGACACTTGGATTTTTTTTTTTTTTTTGCATTTTCTCTAAATGAAAGGTCTACATGTCTAAGGTTAATAGATCGATAGATAGATAGATAGATAGATAGATAGATAGATAGATAGATAGATAGATAGATAGATACTTTATTAATCCCAATGGGAAATTCACAATTATGCTCTGTCTCATTTCATTTGTTAATTGCCATTCTCACTGTAATATTGTCCAAGTAGAACTTCGGAGGGTGTACTAACACAGTCTGCTTTAAGACACACAGAGGGCTTTTAAGTAATCAAAAGGATTTGGGACACATGTGCAAATTGTTTGCTTCAACTTGCAAGGCTCCATTTAGTTGAATTGCTGTAGAAAGTCTGTAGGTTGTAACCTATTACCGTATATACTCGCGGATTCTCCCGCAGATAAGTCGGGACTTGATTTTATCGTATAATTTCTGGTATTTTATAATGTTGGTCATATAAGTCGAATGCGGAAAATTGACGCTATTGGACCAAGAGATTGTGATATGCTAACGTCCACCTGAGAGAGTAACCACGGCGCACACTGCCTTTTTTTTCTATGTGGGTGCGGCAATGTGCTGTGTCAGCGTGTGCCTCACCTCTCTCACTCTTTCTCTCTCTATTGTGCCTACGTATGGTATGGTTGTGGGAAATGTGAACTTGCATACTGTAGACAATGATCTTCTTTCTAGTCTTACAGGTCTTAGAACCGCCCTAAAAGAGGTTCATCAACAAGTGCAGCAGGCCTGGAGAGACAGCCCGCCTGTTAAAGATTCCCCTATTCCATTGGGTACCTGGATTCTGGTCCGCGATACTCGGAGGAAACATTGGCATCAACCAAGGTGGAGAGGCCCATTCCAAGTCCTGCTGTCCACTCCCCACACGGTAAAGGTTGAAGGACTACCTGCCTGGATCCACGCGTCTCATTGTAAACCATGGCAATCCTGAAGATGATTCTTACTCTGTACCTCATTGTCCCTTCTGGGGGGCAACGGCGGACGGGAGGTGATAGGCTCCTTTATCAGGCCAAACTGGCTAACAACGATAAATATCCGAACATTTCACTCACCACCGGCATCACTACTACTGTGAGGGTAGACTTTTGCTATATTGTGGACTGTGGTGACGGTCGCCAAACCGATTGGTTGTGGTCAGATAAGTATGTCTGTGTTTCAAGTCCAACAAATGCTGAAGATTGGTGTAGCCGTTGGGGTTTGGTGTTTTCTAACACATGGTCCCAATGATTGGGGTTATGTACCCCATAAGGCTATGACCCATGATCTAAAATATCGCTTTTCCATCATTAAGGGACATACTAACTCTGCTTGTGACTCCGGAGAATGTAATCCTCTCATTATCACACTTAAGGACCCTTCCCCACATGACACTGGTACGTACATATTAGGAGCCTACGTCTCTGGAAAGGACCCCCTAGGAAAATTTAACCTGATAGTTACCGACCCTCCCCTTAACATTTCTCCCAACATCTCTGCCTCTACCACCTCTAACACCCCACCTTCAAACACCACTAACACAGATAAACCCATAACCCACCTTTCTTATTTGAACATCACTACCCTTTCTTCCACCTTTTCCATAGAAACTGGGTACGGTGACCAAAACCGCTGGTTGCAATGGATCCTCTATTCAGCCCGACAGGTAAACCAGTCTGATTGCTATGCTTGTGCCACCGCTCGCCCCCATCTCGCCACTACCCCATTTCCCTTAACAAACCTCTCTGACCCTACTGGCTTTCCCTGCCTTCTTTATTTATTCACTACGCCCTCTCCTATACATACTAAGTGCAATACTTTACACACCCTTTTTCCCCCAGTCCCCCCCATGACTTCCCCAATGTTCAGACCCTACCTTGGTGCTTATACCTGTTTTCTGCGCGTCTCTTCTAACAAGACTGCCATTCCCCTGGGTGCCCCTCCCCCTCCTTATTGTTCAGTCACATATAATGTTTCCATCGACCCTACCCCAAATTCCTCCCTGCCAGCCGATATCTCCATCACCTGGTTCACCTCCCAAGTCACTGCACGTGCGGATGTTTGGTGGATGTGCCGAAGGTCCAAATTGCTAGATATCCTTCCACCAGACTGGACCGGTGCCTGCACCCTTGTCCAACTAGTTATGCCCTTCCGTCTCCTTCCCTTACATGGACAACAACCCTCCCCTACCCCCCATCCTCATAGGATCCGTAGATCCCTCGTATCCCTCGCCAATTTTTCATTACATGGCCCTGGTGTATATATTGATTCCATTGGGGTGCCCAGAGGTGTACCTAACAAATTCAAAGCCCGTGACCAGGTTGCCGCCGGTTTCGAGTCAATTTTTCCCTTGATCACAATAAACAAAAATGTGGACTGGATAAATTACTTATACTATAATCAGCAGCGGTTCCTAAATTTTACTAAAGAAGCTATCGCAGGCATACATGAGCAGTTAAATAAAACCTCACTTATGACCTGGCAAAATCGCCTAGCCTTGGACATGTTGTTAGCCGAAAAAGGAGGTGTCTGTGCTATGTTCGGAGATACCTGCTGCACATATATCCCAAACAATACTGCTCCTGATGGCTCCATCACGCGTGCCCTGGCTGGCCTAACTGCCCTTTCTCTAGAATTGTCACAGAACTCTGGGATTGATACTCCCCTAGATGAATGGTTCGCGTCATGGTTCGGCCCCTGGGCCCATCTTTTTAAATCAGTTTGTATCTCCCTCGCGATAGGTCTCCTTTTGTTACTACTCACTTTGTGCTGCATCGTTCCTTTAGTCAGGCATCTGGTTTCCCGTCTTTTTTCCAACACCATGGCAAAAGCTTTCCTCCTCCATGAAGAACGCACTCTCGTCTATGATCCTGAGAATGTTTCCCTTTAGTTACCCGATTCTTTTTTCTGCTCAAAAGGGTTGAGTGTGGAATGGAAATTTTCAGTTTACAGATAACTGTCCTTTTTATATTATAAGAAAATGTGTACTTGACAGTTTTCAGAAACTGTATATGTGACCTTTAACATATATTACTGATGCTGACCTGTGTGAGCAGTTCAAAAGAATCTGACTTTACCAGAAAGCTGCCTTTACCAGAAATGTATTTTTATAAACTGTTCTTCCTGTTTTACGAATAAGCTAAGCTATGAACTCATCTGTAACTGCCGTCTATTTTAAGCCCTAAAAGGCTCATGCATTAATCTGCCTTTATACGAACTTGTAAAGTTTGCACACAATCAGCTGATATAAAAGAGCTGAACTCTTTCCTGTCAGCGCGCATGCTACTGACACTCCAGTCTAGGTATGCAAGAATAAAAGAAAGCTTATGAACATTTCTTCTGGTGTGAGACTCTGACTCCTTCCATTTTACGGGTCAACAATTCTTTCTTCCACAGTGACCACATGGTAATACCCAAACTATTCCGAAGCGATGTTTGCACTGATTTGTGTTTTTTGTATCTCACACCCTCATGCACCTTTATCGGAAGAGCATCCCTTATCTACAATGGAGCGTTCGATCAGAAGAAAATATGAAGCTGGTTTTAACTTAAAAGACATTGACGTGGCGAAAGAAATTGGTAACTGCTCTGCTGCAACAAAATTCGATGTGTCTGAGAAACTGATGAAAGATTGGCGGAGGCAAGAAGATGTAAAAAAAAAAAAACTACAGTAAGTGTTGCATTTTTGAACAGGCATATAAGTCAGGGTCTGATTTTATGATCGATTTTTCAGGTTTCAAGAACCGACTTATACGTGAGTATATATGGTAGTTGTTCTCTGAAGAAGGCCCATTTGTAATATTCTGATATTTCCTTTTTTTCAGTTTCACTAACCTAAACTTTAAATTTAAAAGTCTGGCAGTTTACTGCTTACCTTTTCACCATTTTAGGTCATTCATTGCATTTCAGATGATTATATTTGAAGAAAAACTGGAAAAACTGAGGTGTTCTAAAACTTTTGATTAGTAGTGTAAATTGGCACCAGATTTCTGTGCTAAGGGCAGAAGGGGTAGGCCCTCTAAAAGTGATGCCATGGCTCATCCTGGGACTTATCCTACAGTATGTTCTTTCGGGGAGTGAGAATCGTTGGCCAGCGATTGCTTTTGCCTCTGCCCTCTGGTCAGTGTGCTTATTGCAGATGAGCCCCAAGCACTCGTGAGCAACTGTACATCTACTATGTGATAAAACGCTAGGGTCTCTGTGTGTGTCCAGTCCCTATGAGCAATCCAATTGGTCAGTTTGGCTTTGGTAACAGGATCGTAAGAGGAAGTGTGAATGTGAGACACACAAAGAGAAGTAAATACAATGGATGCTTGCTGAGAGTCGCCTTTTAAAGATGGGAAATATAAAAGTGGAAGTAACGTGCCTTGAAAGGACAGCATCTGAGAAGCAGGTGTTATGGGAATGCAATGAGGGGAGGGAGCTCTAGGATTCAGAATTTTGTCTTTTTTGCTTATTTTTAAATCATTTATTTATGTTAGTTACTTTTGCTTGTTATTTTTGCTACACTATATGGACAAAAGTATTGGGACCCACCTCTTAATTATTGATTTCAGGTATCTCAATCAGACCCATTGCCACAGGTGTTAGGGTGTCTCCATTTATAAACATTTGTGAAACGAAATGGGTCATCCTGAAGAGCTCAGTGACTTCAAGTGTGCTACTGTGATAGGATGTCACCATTGCAATCAGACGGCTTGTGAAATATCATCCCTGCTAAATATTCCACAGTCAACTTTAAGTGGTATTACTGGAAAGTAGAAGTGTTAAGGAACAACAGCAACTCAGCCATGAAGAGAAAGGCCACATTAAGTCACAGGGTGGGGTCAACGACTGGTAAGGTGCATGGAGTGTAAAAATTGCCAATGTTCTTCTGAATGCATAGCTGAAGAGTTCCAAACTTCCGCCGGCATTGATGCAATCACAAAATCTGTGTGGCGGGAGCTTCATGGAATGGGTTTCCATGGCCGAGCAGCTGAATGCAAGCCTCACATCACCAAGTGCAATGCCAAGCGTCAGATAGAGTGGTGGAAATGTGTTCTACGGGGTGACAAATCATGCTTCTCTGTTTAGCAGTCAGATGGGCGACCCTGGGTTTGGCGGATGATGGGAGAACGTTACCTGCCTGACTGCACTGTAAACGTTGGTGGAGAAGGGATAATGGTGTGGGGTTGTTTTTCAGGGTTTGGGCTGGACCTCTTACTTCCAGTGAAGGTCTTTAGCATATCAAGACATTTTGGACCACACTATGCTTCCAAATTTGTAGAAACAGTTTGGGGAAGGCCCTTTTCTATTCCAACATGACTGTGCCCCAGTGCATAAAGCAAGGTCCATAAAGACGTGGTGGGATAAGTTCAGTGTGGAAGAACTTGACTGGCCCACAGAGAGCCCTGACCTGAACCCAATCAAACACCTTTGGGATGAACTTGAATGGAGATTACAAGCCAGGCCTACTTGTCCAGCATCAGTGCCTGACCTCATAAATGTTCCACAGAATGAATGGGCACAAATTCCCACAGAATCATTCTAAGATCTGGTGGAAAGCCTTCCAAGAACAGTGGAAGCTGTTGTGGCTGCAAAGGGGGGATCAACTCCATATTAATGTCCATGTATTTGAATGCAATGTCATTAAAGTCCTTGTTGGTGTAACGGTCAGGTGTCCCAATACTTTTGTCCATACAGTGTATATTCCCTATGGCTGTGTTATTTTCCTTGTATTCTGTTAGTGGTTCCCCAAGAGATGGTGCCACCTGCCTATCACTGTAAGGGGCTGCCCTCATCCCTATAAAGGGGGGAAACCCACAGCTCCTTGTAGGTCATTCAAATCCGCTTGGGAGTGGAGAGTCCCTGGGTTTGTGATTGGGTTTTGTTATTTACAGGATTTTTCACATCTGTACTAGATTTCATTTTGGAACGTTTTCCCCTTTGCTGGCAACTCCTTTTTGCCTTTGCGCTCCTTGGGGCCAATTATTGTGCTAGAGAGCATTTTGTATTAATAAATCTTGTTATTCATAGAGAACCCTTTGTGTTAGCAGCCAGGGTTTTTATATGGTGTTTCCCCTTCTGTTTACATTTTTTTTCTTACTGTTTGGTAATAACATGCTTGGGAGCTATCAAGTTTAATAACACATACATCCATTTCAGGTTTGCAGGGGGCTGGAACATTTTTTAACAGTACTGCAGGCAAGATGGGAGACATCCTTGAAAATAGGGTGCCAGGCCCATCACCCTAACACATATCTGTGTGGACAAAGAGAATGGGCAAACTCAGAGATGGGGGATTTGTACCCAGGAGGCAGCCATGCCAATCACTGGAATGAGGCAAGGACAGTTGGGCATTCACAATTAAAAACAAACTTTACTGTCAAAGGGACCCTCACTTTGTAAGTATGCTGACGGGCACCCAGGAACCGATTCCTATTCATGATTAAATCACATAGCATTTCCTTCTAACATCTGAAGCTTCTTAACTGTGGTCATTGTCAGGTCTGAACTTGGAGAGTCTGATTATTCAGTAAGGCGCAGATAGGGCTGATGGTTCAAGTACCGCAGGCAGGAATGGCTTTCATCTATCACTTAATGCTAGTTTTATAAGAAGCTTTCAAAGTGCTTTACAAAGCAAATAAGGACAAGGCAATTAAAGATAATATAACCAGCTTCTTAAAAAAAGTGAAGGATAAACCTTTTGGGTCACTCTACGACTTGCTGGCTAACAGCTCTCATTTGTTTAAAATTGGGGGTACTTCTGATGCTGTAAATACAAACAGATGCAGCTGTGAATGTGTCCGGTGGAGCAGCAGCTGCCCACACTGCGCTTGCTGTAATGCGCTGACTGGCACTTGAGCAAGGCCTTTTGGCAAACGGGGTCAATGGACTCTCATCACTGGAAATTTCTTGACTGTATTTTATCCTGCAGTCCTACTGTGAATAACACTAATGAGGCAGGCCACTGGGAGGGCACCGTGTAGCCCTGGACTTACCCCCTCATACCACCACTTCCTGTACTCCTCAACACACCCTGTCCTACTTCACACATTTCAGGTTGTCTTGTCATCCCACACTTTGTTTGGCTCACTTTCTTCCTCTTAATCCTGCCACTTCACTCGATTTTCTTTAAGCCACACAGCTTAACACTATCCTGGCCCATGTACTCCTGACAGTACTAGTACTGCTGCTACAGTATACTCTTGTTAGAAAAGCTGCTGTGGCTGTGCATCTTGGTTTTCTGTAACAGAGGCATCTGAATGTCTTGACTTTGGAGGCCTGTTTAACCTCCTCTGTTAGGTGTGTGCTGAGCTCTTTAATGTACAATTAAAATACAACTGCAAAAAAAAACATTGTCAGCAATACCTTTCATGTATTCACCTTCCACATTGCATTGTCCATCCATCCATTTTCTACTGATAATCTATTCTGGATGGTGGTGACAACAGCCTAAGGAAAGATGCCAAGCTAGCCCCTTTCCCTGCCACCTCCTCTGCTTCCTCAGGGGGGTACTGAGGCATTGTGAGGGCAGCTGAGAGAAATAATCTCTCCAACATGTCCTAGATCTGCCCCTAGGTCTCCTCCCGGTTGGACAATCGTGAAACACCTCCCCAGGAAGGCATCCTAATCAGATGCCCAAACCACCTCAACTGGCATCTTTCCATGCGGAGCAGCAGCAGCAGCTTCACATTGAGCTCCTCTAAAATATCTCTGCTCCTCACCCTATCTCTATTGCTGAGCCTAGAAACCCTGAGAAGCAAGCTCATTTCTGCTGCTTGTATCCATGATCCAGGTCTTTTGGCCGTATAAGTGAGGGTAGGAACATAGATTGGCTGGCAAACCGAGAGCTTCGCTGTTCAGCTTGGCTCCCTCTTCACCACAACTGATCATTATGGCGTCCTTGTGACTGGGGATGCTGCCTTGATCTGCCTGTCAATCTCCCACTTCTATCCTCACTAAACACAAGATCCAGAGATACCTAAACTCCTCTGCTTGAGGCATCCCCAGCCTCTTGAGGGCACTCCACCTTTTTCTAGCTGGAAGCCATGACCTTGAACTTGGAGATGCTGATTCCTCATCGCAACTGCTTCACACTCGGGCATTAAGCCACTCCAGTCTAAGGTCACAGCCCAATGGAGTCAATAGAACCACATCATCTGCAAAAGGAAAAAGAGCTCAGCAAACTGGACACCCTGAACTCCATGGATATGCCTAGAAATTCTGTCCTTAAAAATTACAGAACAAAATCCGGGATGAAGGGCAGCTCTGGTGGGGTCCCACACCCACCGGAAACAATTCTGAATCCCTGCTAGCAATATTATATTACATTGCATTGTATTTATGACTAAAGAGTGACATCAGAATATGGCCAGCTAATGTAACAAGGACAAAAATTAGAAGTATCAGTCATGAACTAGTAGTACACTGTCAGGGGTAGTTTGTCACACGCAAAGACTTTAGTTAAATTCTTACCTGAAGCTCCATCTGTTTAAGTGGCCTGACCACAAGTTCACCTCTTTCTGTTTTTCAAGTCTTTCCCAAATACTGTAATCTCATTCTCCTTAGCTTATCATGTCCTTGTCTCTTTCATTCTTTCTGTACCTCACATTATCCTCTCTTCTCTCAGTGATATTAAGCGATTTTTGCCCCTTAGCTCACTGTGTAAACCCAGCTTTCCCTGTATATACTCATTCCATATGCACTCCACTCATTTCACTTCCTTAACTCGTTTTGAATTTCCCCAAATAGTACAAAAATAGTTTCCTCTTCACAATATTGCAAACGTTTCACATTCCTAGGCTTTGGGAATGCTGCATGTTTTCTTCCATCCAGTTTCTTTATTCCAGCCTGTAATGAGCCTCCTATTGTAATTAAGTTTAATAATTCCTAGCTTTCTATCATTTGTTATTTAAACTTCTTTCCTGTAGTACTAGTAGTAATAAACATAAGTAGTGTACTTCCTGCATCCTTAATCTAGACACAGACTCCATGTGCTGCTTGGGAATTCCCATCAGATCAAAGATTGTCATCTTGTTGTGATTTAGGCTATTTTGAGCATTTACGCCTAATGCTGACAACGGAGTCATCCTTTCCAGGAAGGTCTGTGCTGGCACGTTATACAAATATAACTTCACAGTGTTGACTTCCAGCCAGGGTTCCCATCCTGTCTGGGGTTCACATTTCTCGTTTTTTTCAAGGGAATACCCTCAGCCTTTAAACCCCAGTCCCTTGAGTTCATTATATGCACCAGGTGGTTGGTGTGATTATTGATTTTGATTATTTGTGATTTATTGGATTTTTGTTCTCTGTGTTATGTTTTCTTTTTTTTTACCAGGACATTATTTGCTTTGGCCTTTGAAGCTACACCTTTGGCCTTTCTGTGCTCTTCTGACTTTTTCTGTTTTCAGAGCATTTTTGAGAAAATAACTGTTTATTTATAAAGATTCTTCATTTGCCCTTTCCTAGCTAGTGTGGGTTTGACAGTTTTCCCCCTTTAGTGGGAATTTTGAATCATTATTGGGAGTTTTTTTTTTTTTCTTTGGAACTCTCTAGTTCACAACAAAGTATGTAATCTTACTTAGTGGAATGCCCAGAACAATGTTAACTGGAAAGCGTTTACCTAATGAAAATGAATATATGGAGCTAATTCATTGGTCACCACTATGCAATATACCACAATGCAACTTGGGTGACAACTGTTGTTTCGTTTTACCAATTCATGGGATTTTCCTTAACCTTTCTAAGTTAAATATGAAATGTGTTAAGGACAGCAATTGCGTATACTAGTTAAGCAGCTGTTGCTTTATATCCTTTAATTTTCTAAACTGGCTAATGATGTGGCTAAGGATCTGTGCCTTTATCTAGAAGTTTGCCAGTTCAAACCCTGTTACTACCAGAAGGGATCTGTTGGGCCCTTGAGCAAGGCCCTTAACCTGACAATTGCTCCACGATGGCTGACCCAACGCTCTCACCCAGAAAAGGTCATGCAAAAAGACAATTTCCGCTCGGGGATTAACAGAGTATATCAAAAACAAAAATCAGAAATCAATATACAGGTGGAAAAGACTTAAAATGTGTTACCGTTCTATGAGACTGATCTTCACTACATTAACCGCTCTTTGTGTGTGACTCTCCTGGGTAAATGGACTGGAAAACATAGTGCATGAATGAATGGCTCTGCCTTTTGCTTTAACACAAACTATTTGGAAGCAATTGAATCAGAATATAAAGGAGAAGTAACTGGAGTCGACAGGCGAGACAGACTCTTCTGAGCAGCATTGGAGATTCTGCAACATGAGATGATCACAAGACAGAAGAAATGTAGAGCTAAAAACAAAAAAGTGAACTACTAAACATCTATGAAACAGCAATGAAGGAGAGAGATACAGCTGCATTGATAAAATCCATCAAGAGGGTAAAGTTGAAAAGGATCAACAAGTGCCAGGAAAAGTTAAGTATAAAGCCAGTGATGCACTACACAACTTCTAGGCGGAGGGGACGTCAGACTTGTCAACCGCAGGTGCCGATGTCATCACCTGAGAATATCAGATTATATGACTAGAAACAGCAAGGGATGACAAATTACACAATTACATGTGAAGACTTCCCTAAATTATTGTGAATGGCGTGTTTCCTGACTGAGCCAGTGCCTGTGTGACGGCTTTCCAGGTATGGTGAGTACAGCCACAATGTCTTCCCTTTTTTTTCGTTTTCTATTCTGTTGTGTGAGGTATAAATACATACCATACATCTGGGTGAGCATTCATTGTTTGTTGGCTCTTATGCATGCACGCACTTTTCCCTACGACTAAAGATAAAATGTCTTGGCCAGTCACAGGAACTGTGCTGTCTCACTAAAGTTTATGTGAATGTTGTTTGCAATTTAAGGCATTAGTCCAGTCAGTGTGACTGGGCAGGTATCACAGTTTGGTCATCAGAAAGCTGAGGATCAATTGAAGAAAAAGAAAAAACAAACGAAGAAGTCTGCAAAACGACAGGGGTCAGGTGAATGGAAGAAAGTCATGGCAAGTAGGATAAGGCGGTTTGGGCACACTCAGTGTGAAGCAGGGAGGACGACCTGATTGGGAAAAACATGATGGCTGTCTGAGAAAGGAAGAAGATGGAGAAGCAGACAGGTATGGAGACATGGTGGCAAGAGATTTGAAAGTGCTGGGTCTCTGAGGGTAGAGTGAGCGGCAGACAGAGTATCCTGATGTTTATGATAAAAGACTGGAAGGATGGCAACAAGCCGAATAACAAAGAATTATGCTAAGTTTAAGAAATTGTCTCAAAAGAAAAGCAGCACTCACACAAAGGAATTTAGGAATTCTTGCTCCGCATCCTTCTGTCATTACAGCAAATCTGATTTGGCCTGTGATTGAAGTCATTGTTGACTTTGGTGTTTTCTTGCACAGCTTTTGAGCTCGGATTGAAGATATAAAACATCTCATAATCAGTTTTTCATAATGAGCACTCAGATAGATACCCATCTACTAATAATGTGGAGAGCTCATTTTTGGGGGAATGTTTTAAATAGCTTGATGGCCTTCTCTGTGTTGCAGGATTCAAGAGAAGTTGTTGAACCAGAAGAGTTCTTTGATTTTTGTCAAAACCATGGATTACCATAGCCATTTGTTTTAACTTTATATAAGCTTTAAAACCTGAAAAAAGACCTCTTTAATTTACACAATTCCCACTCAAATATAACAGTCACTCTAGCAGAAAACTTTATTTCTTATATTTGAAAGAGAGAATAAACAGTTCGTGGTGAACTTAATTAAGGGTAGCAGGACTTGATTACAGCTCAGCAAAAATCCAACCATAATGCAGCTCACAAGTTTTTGTGCAGAAGGCGTCTGTGGCTGGGGTTCTTCCTTCATAAGAAGGGCATTTCTTTTGAGATCCAGTGATGCATCAGTTTCTACGGTTATCTAGTGTGCCATTACAACTTTAAGCAGATTAAATTTACATTGTGGCATCAATTTCAAAATGGGTGAATGTAAGAGAAGTGCTAGAGTTGGTGGCAGGCTGTTATTATTTGCTTTTAAAATATTTGTAAAATTCTGTGACCGCTTTAGTAAATAGTGCCAAGACTTCAAGGGTAAGGTGGTAATGGACACAAGGTGCCCATCAGGAAATCTGGCAAAGGGATACTGTATATGCCAGGCTAAGCAGGGGTGGACCCGTGTCTTTGTGTGATGCTTGTGTGAAAATCACTGCAGGACACAGAGGGGTGAGGCAGCCACAGTTACAGCAGGGGGCCCTGGAAAGAACCCACAAGACTACGTGACTGAGAAGTGGCAGCACATGCTTTCTAGGTGGTGAAGCTTGGGACAAGTAGCCAATTTAAGGGTTATGTCAGCGGAATTTCAGGACTCTGCCACACAGCCTCAAGGGACATAATGAAATGGGACCATGTGAAGTGGGCAGTATGAAAGCTGGTCTTTATAGCTTACTAAGGGTTCAAAGTACAGCAACACTGGAGGTTCAAAGAGGGCTGCTGTGGAGCTCAGGTGGGATTTTGCACCTTGGCTGACATGTTCTGTCTGGTGGAATAATTAAATTGAATGTTAGGAGAGAGTTGGTGAAAAGGCTGACTGATGTTAGTAACATAAGACATGGTCACAATGGAGATGAAAAGGGAGTGTGTACTCTGGTAAGATTACACAGAGTGTTAACATTCAAATATGGGTAGAAGCTACCATTTTTATAGGAAGTTCTACAAGTGAAATTATATTTTTATGGAAAATTACCATTATTCCTCCAAATTACTTGTTTGACTTCAAAAGAATACAGTTCCCTGTAAAATTCTATTTTCCAAACATAACATCTACAAAAGCAATGGTTAGGAAAAGTAAGAACTCATCCACTGCATTAACGTTTTACTCATGGCCTACTGTATGTAGCATGTTCAAGAGTGTGGCGCTCCAGTGGTCTAATAATTTTAGCCCCTGGTTAAAAAAAAAAAATGAAAACAAATATTGCATACAGAAAACTACTCTGTTAGTTATATCATACACATCTGATTAATTGAGAGCACCGAGGCCCATTGCCTTAGTAAATTTCATGGGTGATGCCAGGTGACACTTCTTTAATGACAAGTGGGACTGTTCGTGGGGTATTTGTATACATTGCACTATGACTATACAATCAATTTCATCACTGCATCTGAACTCACATTTATACCAACTCCTCCTTCCATATTTTAATATGAATTTTTCTAAAGTTAAATGTCTTCAAAATAAAGTTATTTTGAACTATTTTCACTTTTATGCACCTTATTTTCTCAAAAGGAAGTGTGTTTTAGCTTTGCCCATATTTAAGCCAATGAAAAATGGATGGGGCCTTCTTGTGGGTGTTTGAGTGAATTAGGATGAGGTAAGCCGCTCCTGACATCTAAACAGAAGTGCCTTTCACTGTATTTCAACTCTCCAGAACGCACCCCCCACCCCCCGCCCCAACCTCCAAGAAAAGTATAAAAATACAAAAATAGCTTGTTTTACAAATGATGGAGTTTTACTCTTACTTTCGAAAATATGCTTGATGGGATGAGAACTCCCAAGAATCTATACCATCTTACGGTTCAGTTGCTAGGGTTTTAAACATAAAGTCAAGAACTTCATTAGAGAAGGAGATTTTTGTAAATCCGTGATGTGCACAGTAAATGGGTGACATGATCGTGTTTCACTTATTCAGTTGAGTGAGAACAGGGTAGGAAGTCTGTTTTAATGCATTTTTCAGTTCACCTGTAAAAAGGCACCACAAACTGTATTGTATCAAACCAAATCTATCTTAATTGTAACGACTTCAAATGTAGTGCCAGTATAACTCTCTGGAAGTGTGGGCCCTGTGATGGATTAGCCTTAGCCCAAGGCTGTCTCATACTGGAATAGACTCTGTTTCTCCCATGACCATGAAATTGATTTCTGTATTTATGTATGCATGAAAGCAGAAATATGTGGGGAAAATCCTGTGGACACAATATTAAAAATGAAATGATAAACAAACACCCAAAAAGTAGTCAACATTTGAGTATTAGCCCTTTATTTATGAAGGGTTTCAGACATTTAAACCGGGCTCCTTATATTGAGTATATACAGGGTGAGTCAAAATTATATTAACATTTGAATGGTGGAAACAATTTATTCACAAAACCTACTTCAAATGTGCAAGATGATTTACAGGAATGTCTCAACCTGTTCGCCATCATGTTCAACACACAAAAACCAAAGAGCAGCAGTACCATTTAAAGCCTGGACACACATTAAGCAAGGAATCGATGATACCACAGTCCGTATTCTGTCCTTCAGGTCATTGATATCACGAACTTTCCTGCTATACATGTCCTCCTTCACCATACCCCATAACCAGAAATCACAGGGTGTCAAATCAGGGGCGTGTGGAGGGCATGGCAATGGTCCACCATGAGCTATCCATTGACCTGGAAAACTGTGGTCGAGATAAAAATAATCCATTAGTGTTAACATAATTCTGAGTCACCCTGTATAGCACATGGCCGGGTGTAGGACTGGTCACGGAAGGATAAAAGTTGGGACACCAACTGGGTCATTGCATTTAATCAAAATAATTCAAACAAAAGAAATACCTCTTGTTGTTATACAGCAAACCCTTAGGCAGAATATAAACAAAAACATATTCGGGTCTCAGTGGTAGAAGAAAGGGTCATTGTACAGGAGTGCCATGTGGCAGGTCACTCTGATCAGAGAAGACGCCTCCTTCCTTGGCAGCCGGGTTTCTTATAGTAGGCAAACTGGAAGGGGTGGGGCTAAGTGCCGTCACTAGGCGGTTTCTCAGAGGAGGTGAGATCAGAATGTTAGCAACAGCACCTCCTCTTGCCCAGTAGGTTATTAATACCTCAGCTGAGCCTGTGAACAGATCCTCCCATGCACACGTGTGACAAAGCGCTAAAAATCATCTAGGGCAGTGGCCCTCATGTTCAGTCTCAGGGGACTTCTCTGGCTATATATATATATATATATATATATATATATATATATATATATATATTCACGGCATTCGTAGTCTGTGTCACAATCTGATTGTATGGGTGGTTACCTACCAGGTAACGCTTGTGGTTGGCCAGCAAGTCTGCTAACATCCGCCACGGTGCCCTCAGTTGTGAGAAGCAGATCATAGAATGGTTGAAATAGTTTACTGTCAAATAATGCAAAGAGTACGCGACACGTGTTTCGCCCTAATTCTGGGCTCATCAGGCGTACACACTCTACTGCACTCCCTCTCGGGAATCGAACCTCGGACGTCAGCGCCAGAGGCGAAGCCCCTAACGTTGAGATGCAGACTATGAATGCCGTGAATGTAATTACCCCGATCTACATGCTATAAAATAAACGAACCACACGCCGTGTCTCAACGTTAGGGGCTTCGCCTCTGGCGCCGACGTCCGAGGTTCGATTCCCGAGAGGGAGTGCAGTAGAGTGTGTACGCCTGATGAGCCCAGAATTAGGGCGAAACACATGTCGCGTACTCTGCATTATTTGACAGTAAACTATTTCAACCATATATATATATATATATATATATATATATATATATATATATATATATATATATATATATATATATATATTCTTTTTTTTTTTGTTTTATCCTAACTAATTTCACAATCAGTGCACCATTCTTACTCTTAGTCTATCTCATTACTACTGAACTGCTTTTTTATTTTCTTATTTTTTTTTTTTTATGTATTGAATACTTGCTTCCTTTGCCACACCCCTTTTTCAGCTGAGTTTGCTTCCATTGTTGTATCCAAATGTTGACAACTCTGAATGCTATAGGGGAGCAGTAACTTCTACACCCTAGTCACCCATCTGCTCATTTCTAAGAAATGTTTCTTAATGAACTGGCAAGTGAAATTGGCAGTCCGGTCACTGTTGCCCTTTTGCATTCACTGATATTTGCACCCATGTAATCATTAAGGAAGCAAATTCTACAGGCTTAACTCAAAATTAAACATCAAAAGAAACATGATCATTTAAAGCTATGGATAAGAATACCAAAATACACTACAGATATTTGTAAGCCAAAAGCTAAACCATGAGATGAATTTAAAAACAAGACTGAGAAACTGATTGTCAAACTGGATGGAATATAAACCTGCAGCCATGGTGGTCTCCTGGAACTGGCTTAGGGGTGGGGGGTTGAGTGTTCAGTTGTGATGACACCATATTTTTGACATCCGTGATCTGATTTGTTTCCTTCAAATTATTTATTAATCCTATACTTATTCTTGAAATCCCATTTTTTAAATTTTGGTTCTGCATGCTTGCCAATATTGTGTGACTCTGTCTGCTTGGCCACTCTGCTAACAGGTTGTGTTACTCATTGCTAATCACATGATTTGGAAGTCACACAACACTTAAACTCACCTTAGTACGATTATGACACACATTTCCATCTCCCCATTAATGGAATGAAGACAAAAGAACAAATTACATATTTAAAATTAAGACTTTCCCTTTGACAACTTGTTGTGATGTTTGGGTTTGTCCTTTTTTTTTTAAAAAAAAACAACCTTTTTTGGCAAACCCTGTTTGCCCTTTAAGTCCTACTATCTCCTCGTCAGTTTTTCCATCACACCTAATCATTTCTGAGCAGCTGTTTCCTGCCGGTGATCATCATGTTAGCTTGATGTAATTTTTAGTAACACAATATCTGTATTACTCTATCTTTGACAGAACTGAATAGAAAAAGCAAGTTTGAGAAAGTTCTGTTACTATCATTATAATGGAGAAAACAACAACTGTCATTGACCATCCAGTGTTAGTGCTAAAAGTCCAGCTTTTTGGAAGTAGGACTAGGGATGTCTCCTGTCATAATTGAGCTAAGCGCATGCTTATATAATGGTGTTTCTCACTTTATCCATAAAAATGATATATTACTTTGGGACCCAAAATCCCTGGAAACAGCCTGATATTACTCTAATAAAAAGAAGGTGGCAGAGACAGAAACCGGATGAGGGCAGAGAGTGTTTGTCTCATTGAAAAACACAGACACAAGGAATACGTTACTAGCAGCTATACCACCTGAACTTCAGAAGAGGTTGTCCACTTGAAGATAAGCCTGTTCAGGCTCACCCAGTACTTGGATGGGAGACCATCTAGGAAACACTTGGTTGCTGCTGGGAGAGGTGTTGGGGAGACCAGCAGGGGGCGCTTACCCTGTGGTCTGTGTGGGGAGCCCAATGTTCCAGTGCAGTTACAGGTACACTGTGCTGTAAAAATGTCATTGTCCTTTGGTTGAGATGTAAAACAAAGGTCCTAACTCTCTGAGGTCATAAAAGATCCCTGGGCATCTTTCAAGAAGGCTAGTGTGTATCATAATGTCCTGGCTAAATGCCTTCCACAACCTAGTCACCCCAACCAACTAATCATCCCCTGCTTCCAATGGTCTCTCTCTCTCTCTCTCACTCTCACCCCTTCACCAACTACCAGCTCAAGTGTAGTGAGTGTACTGGTGCAATAATGGTTACCGTCACATCATCCAGGTGGGTGCTACACATTGGCAGTGGTTTAAACGGTTCCCCTCTGTCTAAGCACTTTGGGTAGTGAGAAAAGTGCTATATAAATGTAATTAGTATTATTAAATACTGTGGTGGGCGGCACGGTGGCGCAGTGGGTAGCGCTGCTGCCTCGCAGTTGGGAGACCTGGGTTTGATTCCCGGGTCCTCCCTGCGTGGAGTTTGCATGTTCTCCCCGTGTCTGCGTGGGTTTCCTCCGGGCGCTCCGGTTTCCTCCCACAGTCCAAAGACATGCAGGTTAGGTGGATTGGTGATTCTAAATTGGCCCTAGTGTGTGCTTGGTGTGTGGGTGTGTGTGTGCGCCCTGCGGTGGGCTGGCACCCTGCCCAGGATTGTTTCCTGCCTTGTGCCCTGTGTTGGCTGGGATTGGCTCCAGCAGACCCCCGTGACCCTGTGTTCGGATTCAGCGGGTTGGAAAATGGATGGATGGATGGATGGAAATACTGTGGTAAAGAGTGGTACTCTATTGGCATAGACAAGTTGCATCAGGCTGGGGATGGCATCACCAATGAATCACCACAGTATCCACTGGAATTCCATCATTCAAATGATCCACTTCAGAGCCAGCTGCAGGGGAGCAAAAAAAACAAAAAAACAATGGCCATAATTCTCAAAAATTCCAAAAAGTGTGGAAACCACAAGCTGTCCTTATAAACAACAACAACAACATTTATTTATATAGCACATACAAATTATGTAACTCAAATTGCTTTATATGATGAAGAAAGAGAAAAAAGACAAAATAAAGAAGAATTAAAATAAGGGAACACTAATTAACATGGAATAAAAGTAAGGTCCGATGGCCAGGGAGGACAAAAAAAACAAAAAAAACTCCAGATGGCTAGAGAAAAAAATTAAATCTGCAGGGGTTCAGAGGCCACGAGACCACCCAGCCCCCTTTAGGCAGTCTACCTAACATAACTGACCTCAATCAGTCCTCATTGTATTCAGGGTTCTCATGGAAGAACTTGATGACGGTCATGTGGACTTCTGGGGCCTCATGTATAAACGGTGCGTAGGCACAGAAATGTTGTGTACGAACGTTTCCACGCTCAAATTGCGATGTATAAAACCTAAACTTGGCGTAAAGCCACGCACATTTCCATGGTACCTCATACCCTGGTGTACGCAAGTTTTGCGCTCGGTTTTGCAGACTGGTGGCACCCAGCATCAAAGCAGTGCTACTGTTCCTGTGTGGTCTCCCTTTCTTTATCATATCCACATCCCTGACGCGACTTTATAAATACACTGAAATTAACTGCATATTGTTTATTAGTTTAATGCATCTGATTGCAATTAACCTGTAACAATATAATGGTCCACAGAATGGTCAAACTATTCCAAATACCATAACTGCTTTAGCGTTGTTACTCTCACTGCACCTTCTTTTACTTCTTTCAGCTGCTCCTGTTAGGGGTTGCCACAGCAGATCATCTTTTTCCATATTACTCTCACTGCACCACTCGGAGCAGCTGATCGGAAAGAGAATTATTGGTATACAGCATCAAGCACGCACTGCCTCAGCCATGCTTCCTATTTGAACTGCTTCTCACACGGCAAATGCTTCAAAACCTTTTCTGTACGGACCTCGTGGTTCAGAAAGAGTTTCATCCCAAGAGCTCTAAACGCACTCAATCAGTCCATCAAGTGCTCCTTGTAGACCTGTTTGGACTTATAAGTACAATCACCTCACTGTAAACTTGCACTACAGTTATAATATTGCACAACTTGCGACACTTTATAAAGAGCGTATTTATATATGATGACAATATCATTTTTAAGATGAAATGCAGCAAAATATGTTTATTATATTATACAGATAAAACTTTAACTTCATTTAAATAATCTGTATTGTTAATAATTAAAGGACACGGTGTCGCTACGCTAGCAAGGATCTGGCACTCGTTCCTGCCTCACACTGTATGCTTCACTGGGACTGGCATGAAGGATAGAATAATTAAACATGTACTACGAAGATATTTCAGTGTTCCTTTAAAGTTTTGAAGAATCGACGTTATAAGCTTGCGGATGGCTTAACGTCTATTACAGAGCTGATTGGGTATTTGGAGAAAGAAAGGTAAGGACAGGAATTGGGGGTTAGTACGTTTGAAAGAGACAGCACTGCTGCAATAAAATCATCGAAGGTCGCGCACAATCACTGCGCCACCGTGTTCCCATGTTTAATAACATGCTTTAACTCCTATCATCATGAAAATGATATCACGTATACATCTCAGTATTTTAATTATTCCGAGAGCTGCAATATTACGAATGTAATGGATTCTGTGTCCTGTCGGAGGAAGACAAAACCCGGAAGCACGTATTGATTCTCACACATAGAGCACATAGAAGATCAAATACAAAACAAAGCATTTAACGTGCTACTTTAGTTACGATGGGATTTGAGAAACTAGTAAATTAAATGATTTTAAGATGAAGTTTATGATGTTCTACTTTAATGACAAAATAAACTACGTGATTAAAGTGGAAATTTCGAGATTAAAGTTGACATTTCGTGCTTTTTTCCCCACTGTGTGCCTATATTTTTTTCTCTGTACCCTAATAAGCTTTCATATGACACTCAGACGGTGGGCTATGACTCGGCTTTTCACGGCGACTTTGATATCTGACAACTTTTTTATTACGGGCACTGTGCGACTTTGTGAACTTGAGCTTTCGAGTTTCTCCAACACTCTCTGTCACTCGATCAACTTCCCTTTCTTGTTTATACCACTGTTTAAACCAACAAAAAGTATGTTTTTCCTTTGCCTCCACTTGGTATTTGCTGAAATTCTTATATTTTCCCCCATGCTTTTTCCATTGTCTTTTCATAGAAGGCTGAGCTTAAGGGCTATTTATATTGATTTGCATATTCAAAGAGGCATAATTCTGGGAGGAGTTGGGGCGGGACATCAGGCTTGTGCACGTGTGTTACTTTTCACGCTGATTGGGATTTATGTAGCGGAAGAACGTGGAAGTTTGCGTACGCACAGATTCCTGCATCTGGATTTTTCTGTGCATACGCACATTCCCGCTTTCGTGCTTACACCATATTATAGTGTGAGTTCTACGCACGGCGTTATACATGAGGCCCCTGGTCTTTAATCCATCAGTGTAGGGACATCACGGTGCTTTGATTAGGTGGTTGTGGCGCAGATCGCCACCACAGAAAACCGGAAAAAGAACAAAAGAGAAAGTAGGGGTTAGTATGGATTTTGGAGCCACCATGAATAATAATGATAATTAATTGAATATACAGAGCATCAGGATTAAACTAAGATGAAGCAATGAGAAAGCCATGTTAAAATAATGTGTTTTTAGCAGTTTTTTTAATGTGCTTCACTGCGTTAGCCTGGCAAATTCCTATTGGCAGGCTATTCGAGATTTTAGGTGCATAACAGCAGAAGGCCGCCTCACCACTCTTTTAAGTTTAGCTCTTGGAATTCTAAGCAGACACTCATTTGAAGATCTAAGTTTACGATTTGGAGTGTAAGGTGTAAGACATTCCAAAATATAAGATGGAGCAAGATTATTTAAGGCTTTATAAACCATAAGCAGTATTTTAAAGTCAATTCTAAATGACACAGGTAACCAATGTAGTGACATCAAAACTGGAGAGATGTGCTCGGATTTTCTTTTCCTAGTTAAGATTCTAGCAGCTGCATTCTGCACTCATTGCAATCGATTTATGTCTTTTTTAGGTGGTCCTGAGAGGAGTGCGTTACAGTAATCTAGTCGACTGAAAACAAAAGTGTGAACTAATTTCTCAGCATCTTGCAATGTTATAAGAGGTCTAACTTTGCTATATTTCTTAAGTGAAAAAATGCTGTCCTAGTAATCTGATTAGTATGTGATTTAAAAGATAGCAAGCTACTTAAAAAGACAACGTAAAAGGAGTAAGAATCCATTTGGTCGACACCTGTGAGCGCCAGCACAGCGCTAAAACACTTTGGAGACCTTCAAATGCTGAACATCCGAATGGTCCTCACAGAAAAAAAGTTTCTGGTGTGGCATTATGGAAGCGCGAGCAAGCCCTTGAATTAAATAATGGGCTTCACTATTAGATAGAACTGGGTTCTTATTAAGAAAAATGGAGTTTGAGACCCTGGAGATAGCTTGCTCATGATTGTTTGATGAATTGAGAGAGAGGTCACGATCACGTGTGGATAGCGTGTTGCTGTACCCAACATCTGATGAATCACCTGGATCGGGACCCAAGTGCAGCAGGTGGCACCTCAGCACCACACTGGAACCATGTGGGGTTTATTTTTATGGTGGCTGGAGTGCCAAAGTTTTCCCTATAAGTTGGAGGACCTGCTTGAAGGGCTGGATGTACAGTAGATTAACGTCATACCCAGGACAAAGCAATTGCAGGTTTAGGGCCTTGGTCAAGGGGCCCAACAGAGTACAGTCACTTCTGGCATTTTACGGGATTCTAAATGGCAACCTTCCGAGTGCCAGCGCCGATCCCAAGCCTCTGCCCTATTTGAGAACTCGTAAAATTAAAAAAAACAGTTACACAAGGTTTACAATCTTTTATAGCAATTCAGCTGCAATAAAAGCAAACAAAGAATTTTTCTTTTTCAGAAGTAACTGGTCACTAATGAGGAAAGTAACTGGAATGAAAACATACAGCTACTGCGGCCATCCAGGATTTGAGTTTAATGCCCTCCGAGATGGGTGAAAGGAGCTGATGAGCTTTATAGGCATAACTGGCCTGTTGTTGTTATTAGCAGTTTTTTTTTAAATGGTATTTTTTAGCTCCTACTCTAAGGTATGTACTTTTTGTTCAACCAAGAACTATCATGGGTGGGGCTCGGACCAATTGTGCTGACTGGTTGACCAAAATTGATGAACTTTGGGGAGTTATCGGTACAGATAGAGCACCACACTTTACACAGTATCACTCTTTTGTGCCTCCTCTTCGGTGCGCCATGCCATGCACGGCTACGAAGCAGTAATCTTCTCCCTTGTAAAGTCACGATTGCTTCGAAGCAGTAAGATGGGGAGGATTAGGGATACCCCATGAACTACCAAAAGCACTGCACTTGACACTGTATAACTTTCACATATTTTGCACCGGTGATAACACAACACACAAAAGCGGGCCAGTGCCTGCACCTTACAGAAACTCATTGGTTGCTGAAAACAAAGTACCTTTCCTATTCAGAAAATAAGGACTTACTGAACACTAGCTGTGTTACTCATCTAAGACAGGTTGAAGTCTAAATAATCAATGTAGACTTCACTGTTAACGTTTGTAGTACACCACCCACTAGAATGTTATTTGCAATGTGTACTGTATAGTAATAAAATGCATTATGTTTGTCATTCCAACAGATGCCACTTCACAAAATTTGTAGTCATAAAATGAAATACAGATGGCGCATCACAAACATCAGCACTGCTTTTCTGAATCCCATACCAAATAGCATATAACACAGACATAGCAACTGGACAGATTAGTGTGAATAGGCATTCTGGTTTGACCGGGGTAGTACCAGTTTCAGGCTATGTGTCCTGTTTTCTCCAGAAGAGTCCAATTTTTATGTATGGTGTTTTGGAATTGAAGAAAATGTCCTATTTTTTCCCCATTTTTAGATCTCTGAAATATAAGGGGGAAAAACATTTTGATTTCATGTGTAATTTTACAATTTACATGATAGTTAATGGAGAAAAATCGCCCATCTTCAATTTTATTTGTGTTTAGCACACTTGCTGGATTAATGAATTGTGGCACCATAACAATCTGGTCGGCTTAAGTTGCCCGGTTTGGGACTTTGAAAATCTGGTCAACCTAACTCAGACGCTTGTCACTTTATTAAGGTAGATGGGGTTTCATTACAGGTGTGACTGTTAAACAGGTGGTTTAATTGCCCAAAAAGGCTTCATTAAAGGTCATTAGCGTTGTCCGTGTCACCAAAGGCGAATATAAATTAGCAAGGGCAGCAATGGCACTAGGCGGCCACACACCGCAGTTTTACATCACGGATCATCTCTGATGAAGGAAAAAAAAAAACAGCGGAAAAAGGGACAGATTGATGAGCCAGCATTAAATATGCGTATGTGTGTGTTTGAATGGATGGTGTCGGAAGTAAACTGGTAAATTAAAGTATACTCTGGTCACTTGACGTGCCCGAAATCCGGTAACGCTCCGCTCGCTTCAACGCATACAATTACACGGCCGCATCTCTTGCATATTTTTTTTTCCTTCTTTCCCAAACTTTCAATCGCTTACCTGAAGGAGTTAAAAGTAACTCGACTCCCCTTGTCGTCCTGCTCTTCAGGGGAGGGAATTGAATATAAAACCCCGGCGACCGCTGGCGCGGTACTTTGACGCTCGCCAGGTGTTTTGTGGAGACGGAGGACGAAGCAGAACGGACAAGTAAGTGCGAGGCGCGCCTCAAGGCAGACAAACCCAACGCTTGTGGTTTTTCTTTTCTTTTCTGTTTTAAAAACGGCGGTCTATTCCGGCGCGGCTTTCCACCAGCTAGCGGCGGAGTCCATGAGAGTTCAGGGAATGCGCGGTAAATACGGGAGTGCGCCCCTTGTGGAAAGCGTCGAGAAGGACGCGCTAATGAAGGGGCAACAGCAAAGAGTCAAAACAGTAAACTGCGTCCCGTCACTGGGAGGTAAGCCGCTAACGCTTCATTAAGTACTGGGGGGCTTTCATTACCTGTTATTAAGTATAACCACATAAACAGTTTTTTTTAATTGTCATGATTGTCTCCTACAAAGGCGAAACTGCCACCCTTGTTTTAACTTGTTCGGAGAAAGTCCCAGTGTGTTATTTTAAAAAGTAAAAAGGTGTACAAACGCAGCAGAACTTGGGCGTGTCAGGATTAACGGAACGCCCTGACTTGCCTGCCCTTCACTTTCTGAGGCGGGGGTGTGGCAGTCCTGGATGGGACGGGACGGCGGACCACCATAGCAGGTCAATAAGGTTATTGTACACAGGTCAAGGTTGCACTTAGGCCGCGGTACTTCATTACGGGGTCATTATTGTCCTATGGGCGTGACGTGTGTTTTTACTTTTATTTTTTCCTGTTTATTATAAAAATGAGCCGAACCCCGTTGACATTTTTAGGGGGGCAGTGAAGGCCAGTCGAGTGGTCTTACATCATGAGATTGCAGTTCCAGCCTAGCATGGCAATTCCCAGGCTCGCTCTTCCGTCGCTCCTGCGCCTTACTGCCGTTTGTTCCAATCCGTTTAACATTCACGGTCATTTACCTCGAAGTTTGATTAGATTGCTTATGTGTTTTTCTTTTTTCTCATTTGGGCTTATTCTAAATGAGGAAGAGTAGCAGCTTTTCTAGGAAAAGCAAAAATCTTTGCATTTTTTTGCACAGTTTTCCTATAAGTTCACTTTTTTCTATGTAGTTTGCTCTCTCCTAATAATGAGAGATTAGGGCCAAGTGGAGTAGACCCCAGGTAAATTAATCTGAATGCTGCAATTTCATGATTAGTCCCATTGACCAGGTTACTACAAAGTAATGATTTAAACAACCAGAACCCATGGATTAGAATAATGAAAATTACGATTTAAATCTTAATTTAAAAAAAAAAAAAAAATACCACTTGCTGTATTCTAATAAAGCAAACATAGTTTTGATATTTCTGGTGTCAAGCCCACTAGTCTTCCATGTATTAGGATACAGTTAATGGTGGATGCTCCACAGAAAAAAAGTGGATTAATAGGAAAACAAATAAGAAAAGTTTAAGAACTTTTAAACTATGGCAAAAATACAAACATAAATATAGAGCATAAGAAATCTGACAAACGTGAAGTCCATTTGTCGCTCAGTTGTTTAGCTCCTTGCTAAGCTGTCCCAAAACCTCATCCAGATTCTTAAAGGTTCAACTCCATGGCTTGGTGGTTTGTTCCTGATTCCCAAAACTCTTTGTGTAAAGAGGTGCTTCCTGGCTTCATTCTTAAATGCACTTCCTCTTAATTTCCAAATTGCAATAAGAAAAAAAAGACATGCAAATTAAACAATGGAATTCATTAAAGAGAAAATTGCTCACTGGTTGTAACAAAAATCTGAAGCTTCTCGGTAATACAGGACTGGGCTTGGAAAACAGTGGCCAGCTATCTACTGCCTATGCTGAAGTGTCTTTGAGGCTCTGAGTAAATTTTAGATCAAATGTGTGCCAAGTTTCTGATATCGTTTTACTCTGAATTTTGTTTTTCTGCCCGCAAGTGACCATACAGGTGGAAATGCATTAAACTTGACAGGGATAGTATAGTACACTTATGTGTGTGTGTGTTCATCTGCAAACACATTTTCAACAATTTATGAAAGAATTATCCAGCTAGTACAGTTTTTCTCCGGGGTTTTGTTCTTTGCACAGTTTTGTGATTCTGTAGCACAGAAACGGACGTTAGGGTCACATGAGGTCACCTGATGTGTGTCTTTTATTAAATTAACAGGTGTTATGTATTTTTAAAACATTCGTGGCACCAGAGAGTAGCAACTTGTTGCATGTGGGACAGACGTACAAGTAAAGAGACATATAAATAGAAGATAGAACTTTTGTTTGTCCCCATGGGGAAATTTGGCTTTTAACAGAAGCTCACCAAATCAATAACTATATACACACACTATGATCTGAACACACCAGAATGACTCAAGAAAATTAGAAAGAAAGAAAACCTCTGACTTGGCGGTCCCAGTGAGGTGACGTATTGTGGTTGAAATAAAGGATCTCCAGTAGCATTTCATGACACACTTATACTGTACTAGCTGTGTAAGCCCGGGGTCCAAAAAACTATTGAATCCGTCAGAAAAGAAATTGAAATGTAGAGATGTCAGGTAATTGAAAGGAACTACTCTGGGCATCGCTTTCCTATGTTTCAAGAGCTGATGTGGTGGCCTCGCTTGTGTATTAGCGGCAGGAGGAAAAGTAAAAGGGATACCGTTTTGCCAATGTACTTGTCTCGCTTGTGGAGGAGTTTCTGTCTTTTCTCTGCGGCTTTGGCAACAGAAACGCTTTCTTATTCTAACTCGTTAACTTGGGGCCGCCTTGCTGGCTCTCTGAGTTTCATGCTGCAGGAGCCTAGCACTTCTGGGCCAGCCAGCCAGACAGACAGACACAAACACACACACGCGTGTAGACGTTTAGTTTTCTGTTTCCTCGGATGTGGAGCCCTTACCCCGACTCCACCTCTCACTTCCGGGCTGGACAGACAGACAGACAGACAGACAGACAGATACACACTTCCATGCACAGATGTTTATATATAAGTTAAGCCATTGGCTGGAAGTCCTCAGTGTTACTATGTCAGAGGGAGGATGTGGAGCATTGTTCATAACGGCACTCAATTTTGTCTACAATCTCTCTTTTGCTATCTCCAGGGGGTCCAGAGTGCATCCCATAACTGAGCCTGCCCTTTTAATTAGCTCACTAGCACAACACACCACACTCGCCATCACAGAGTTGTAGAAGATGTGAAGGATGTCGCTAAAGCATTAAAGGAACACCGGAATTTGATCTGCCCTTTCTTCTCTAGTTTCTCTGTGTTCGGAGATCAGTCCCCACCGGACCACATCCACTCCTTGATTAGT
This sequence comes from Erpetoichthys calabaricus, assembly GCF_900747795.2. Taxonomy (NCBI): domain Eukaryota; kingdom Metazoa; phylum Chordata; class Cladistia; order Polypteriformes; family Polypteridae; genus Erpetoichthys; species Erpetoichthys calabaricus. The sequence continues at coordinate 50,489,260 of NC_041409.2, forward strand.
GACCAGATACAGAGGCTGTTTGGTGTGGCAAAAATCAATGACCAGTTCTCTGCAGACAATTCTGTCCACTCCAAAAAAACAAAGTTCTTCACTTGTCTCTTCTGCTGTGTCTTATTGAGAACAGAATCATCAGAGTATTTCACTGCATTTGTTAGCTGAAGGAAAACTGGCTTTAGTGTTTATATGTTCAGCCATGGGCAGCACAGTAATGCTGTTGCCTCTCAGTAAGCAGATCAGGATTTACATCCTGGGTGCTCACAGCATGGAGTTTGTATGCTCTGTTTATGTCCATTTGGGTTTTCTCACAAAGACATGCAGGTTAGGTGGATTGGTGATGCTAAATTGACCCTAGTGTGTGTTTGTTCCTCCTTTAATGTACTGGCACCCTTTTCAGGGGTTGTTCCTGCCTTGTACCCTGTGCTTGCTAGTATAGGGGTCCTGCCGCCACCCACAACCCAACTCAGGATAAGGAGGTTTGAGAATTAGGTGGATGGATGAATAAATGATCTACCATTAAATGTAACACTGACTGAACTGCAGTCAAGTACAAGCAGGTTTTGGCCCATGCACAATTTAACAATCCATGTGCTGTTCCTGTATTCTCGTTGGAGCTGCTGTGGTGGCCATTCATACTG